>NC_057409.1:18187767-18502475 GCF_019320065.1 Cervus canadensis | reverse complement strand
TTTACTGAACTGCACTATCAACATTCGAAGCACAACACCAGGTCTACAGTTGTTTCAGACTAACCTGAGAACCCACATCACTTCTAGGGCTTTCCTAGTGGCTTAGCTGGTAAAGAATCCACCTGCAATGTGGGAGACCTGGATATGATCCCTGGGTTTGGAAGATCCCCTGGAGAAGGGAATGGCTACCCACTCCAGTATTCTTGTCTGGAGAATTCTATGGACTCCATAGTCCATGGGGTCACAGAATCGGACACAACTGAGTGGCTTTCATTTTCACTTTCTAGGGAGAAGTCAGTTCTTCTGCTAGAAAAGTACCTGAAGCATTAACTTTTTGGAAACACAACCTCTTTTTACATCAGAGTCTACTTTGTCTTCAATTCCATAATTTAAAATCAGATATTTGGAAGTATCTACATCTGTGCCAATCTGAAATCCAAAGTTTGCTCTTCCAGAAATCTGATCTAAAAATGCCAATATGTCATAAAGAATCATTATTAGTTTCCCCCTAAAATTATAAGTAAAATGTAAAGACAGAGATGCTGTGTCCATTGCAGAAACGTGGCTTCCATCCTCACCTCTACTTACTGACAATACATTTCTCCATGCAAACATCCCAGGTATCCTTCTTGTCCAAGATTTCATGCTCTATTATTGCTTCTCTTTCACGTAAAATTTTAATTTGCCTTTAAAATCCAATAAGAGATTTTAGATACAGCCTCATGAAGGTGCAATCTGAGCAGTTGCACAGAGCTCTGTGCTCAGAAGGATCCCATGTTCAATAAAACGCTTTGCTTATATGGTCTCGAAATTCTCAACTTTATTTTTGAAGTTGTCATTTGTAATTGAAGTATGATAAGATGATGACACACATGTTTGGTAGAGGATGACACTCGGTGTGCACATTCATGGATTCTGGATGCACCGTTCTGGGCATAGTACTTGCAAGATGTCAAGAACACAGAACTCCAAGGGACCTAGAATATGTGGGAACTCAGTGTGAATCAAAGAGAGTACAAACTAAGTGTGTTATGTCTGTAATGGAGTAGGTAGAAACACTGATAGCCGGGAGATGCCAAACTTTTGGTTCAAACCAGAACTTGTTTTGAATCCTTAAAGAAGAGAGTGCATTCTAGGAAATACAAATGGCCACAAAATCCTAATATACTTATATTTTCTTGTGTTACTTGCATGTATTAGCAGACCATCCATAGATGGAGCATCCCACAGTTCCTTTGCTTCTAGGACCTTCCTTGTGTATGCGAGTTCAATCATTTGTGTGCAACTCTTTTCGACCCCCTGGACTGTGACCCACCAGTCTCCTCTGTCCATTGAATTTTCCAGACAAGAACACTGGAGTGGGTTGCCATTTCCTCCTCCAGGGTATCTTTCTGACCCAGGGATCAAACCTGTGTCTCCTGCATCTCGCGCATTGGTAGGTAGATTCTTACCCTTGCGCCACCTGGGAAGCCCAAGGTCCTTCTTACTCATCAGTAAACTGAAGGTAGAGAATGTTGGCAGAAATGTGTGCTTGTCAAGAAGGGCTATAAAAGCCGTTGAGTTAATTTTAAACAGCCTTCTCACCATTCTGGTAAGAATGCGATACATATGCATGTATGTGCTATGAAATAGGGATTGTGTCATTTTGACGATTCCACACACCAGTTAAATGCTCTAAAAATATGCAGGGAAAGCTGGCCTTGCACAGTATAAGGATGAACTGAAAAACCCATGCTAATAATTTAAATTTTTAATTTGTCTTTACTTAGAATGATTTTAACTAGCAAACAAAACACCATGACAAGTCAAGAGAGAAATCACAAAAGAAAAAGTTATATTCATCAGAACCTTAATGACACCTTTTTCCTGTTTTTAGATCAAGGGGCCGCCTGCATTTGCATTTTGTTCTGGACTGCGCAAGTGAGGAGGTCCACCATGACCAATAATGCATATTTCAAAGAGAATTATAATGAGTGTCTTTACTTCATTGCTTTCCAGAAAATTAATAATATAAAAGTTGCGAATATAGCTTCAATTCCACATAAACTAATAAAAACTCAATATGATTATTCATGAAAAATCTGAAATATGGCCTTTCTGATTGTATTGATTTGGTCCTTTTAAACTCCATAGCTCATTCAGTTGATTCCTCCACCACCACACCCCCCGTTATGTGATTTCAAAGCACATTACAATATTCATCAAAATATGCTACATCTTATTTTCTTTGTTCTCGTTATTGAGAAATGAAATGCTGTGGGATCCAGGAGGGAATTAAACTACAGATGGCTGTCTCCTTCCCAGAATCGATCTGTACCTGCTGTCCAGAAAGTGCCCAGAAGGTAGGATTCTGTTTTAACACCAGAGCTGAAGGCATACGGTGTGCACTCCTAGCATCAATCATTGTCCATCAGGGATGCATTTGTGTGGATGTGCAATTAATTTATTCCAGATTCCAAGAATCCCATTCAATCCTAGGTTTATCCCTTTCCCCTGCTTATTTTTTTTTTTCTGGCCTGAGAGGATCCCAAACCAAGTCCTTTAGTATTCTTGACTCTGCAGACTCCAATCTGAATCTACTTGCTTCCAACCCAGAACTCTGCACTATCTTGCATCACCATCTCTCTAAATGCCAAACCTGGTCCTCTGACTTAACGACTCAGCCTGGCTTGAAACCTCTCCAGCTTTATCCTGAGGTCTATCTGAGGTCATCTTTGCTCTCAGAACTTGAGGAAATAATCTAACCATACAGGCCAAAACATATCGCAGCAGTAAATTTAGGTACTGCATGTCTAAGGTGACCACAGGGGGGAAATGATGTACTGAACTAGGTGAAGGTGAAAATAGGGTAGGGCAAGAAGGAAGATGGAAGTGATAAAGGGCGTCTTTTCAGAATTTCCCCTGTGTCATTCGGTCACTCAACTGACTGGGTGACTACAATGTAGTAAATTCTAGGAACATCATGGTGAGGAGATAAAAAACAAAAACATCTTTGTAGAATTACGGTTTAATTCTACCAAAATTCAACTTGAGGACATTGTGTACACTTGTTTTCAAGCTTGTATTTCTACTCTGTATACATGGGGAAGAGTGAACATAAGAAATACAACCAAAACAAAACAAGAAGGCATAAAGTTGATTATGTGAATTTCTCCTTGGAGGACTTCACTTGAAAAGGAGAGATTTAAGTATGAATTTTCAGAAAGGATTTGCTTCATGATTCCATTTAGGAGAATAGGTGAAAAAGGGAATAAGCTTTCAGGAGCACTTAAAAGAGCTATGACAGCATCCTTAATCAAAATAAAATTTTTTAAAAAGCAAAGCAAACTCTCATCACAGTCTTTAATTATTACTGATATTTTGGCTTTTCAGAATCCAAACTACTTTCTGGTGTTTTTGGAATCCCTCACTATGCAGTTTTGGTGGAATCAATGTGAGCATTTTCAATGACTTTGAAGGAAGCCTTTGTATACAGAAAAGATTATTCAGAAAACAACTTTTAAAAAAAATTAATACTTAAGTATTAAAAAGCCAAATCCCCAAAACTAACTCATCCTTAAACTTTAACTTAAAATTATGAATCTTATTATTTCATTTATTAACAAAATTTTGACCAACAGTTTTTAGAGGCCCCTGTGGCAACTCTGGTCTTATTTACAAATTTGATTCATCACTTGCATTGAGATGATTTTAACTAAATTTATAAATTTAGCATTACTGATTTTCTTTCTAGGTACCACTTTTTGACAGAAGAATCAAATACTATAGTAAATCTTAAAATCTAATGAGTTGAACATAAATATTATTAAAGTAAGTTCTCAGGCAAATTTATTCAGAGCCTGGGTCTAAGTTTTGCTTCAAGGGAAAACACTTCTAAGAAATTCAATGACTGCAACTCAGTAGAGGCATTTTGTAGTAGGAAGAAATGATTAGAGAATCATTTTACACTGGATTTTTAAGATTCTTATTAAGGAGACAGCAAGACTGGATAAACAGTAATTAAAGTCCTGAGGCATGTCACCAGGTTAAAGTCAGCTAGGTTCTTGAGCTAATTAATGTCTATCAGAAAATTGTTCAAGCATTTATATCATGTAGGTTAATAATTATCTCCCAGAAGGGGCTCTCGAGCACATCACACCACAAAGTTCTGCCTCATCCCAGGACTGGAACAACTCTTTCTCAAGATGGTGACTCTTGAAAAACAAAGATCGTTACACTTAAATGAACATGCATGCTTCAATATCATAGTAAATTTCCACTAAAATTTTCAACCAAGAATTAAGCAGGTTTTAATTTGAACTACTCTACCACAGCATATTATTGTTGACAAAATATTTAACATTCTGAATTGCACAAAACCCATCTTAACACAGAAGAGCTAATACTATCAGTTTGATTCTCCTAAATGTTTCCTTAGAAGATTAGATCTTCCAAGGTTAAAAGTTATATATGCCCTGGAGAGGCACTAACCCTGCTGACTTGGGTTCACTACTGACCAGAGACCTCAACAGAGTTTGAAGTGTTCTTTAGCCACTCAGTTGTGTCCAAATTTGAAGTGTGGTCTTTATAATTCACAGGATTTTTTTCTGCATAATACTTGCTGAGTCTTATGTTATGTTATAGTCACTATGTCCAAATCTTTTAAGAGGTTTGCTCTCCTTGTCCACATGGCCCAGGTCCTCAGAATTAAAACTTGGAATTACCTAATGTTTCCATCTACCATTGAAAGTTTGAAAGGTTCACTAACCTTGTTAAATGATGCTGCATTTCTTTGGTGCTATACATTGAATGATTTCCTAAGAGAGTCTCTCCATGGTCCAGCCTGGCAGCATCTGGCAGCACTGCAGAGAAACAGTGATGATGGAGGCACAGATATATGGTGGCCATGATCTTCTCCTGTATGCAGTGGGGATGGCTGTGACATCCACACCAGGTTCTCCTACGGCACAGCTTCCAATAATTCCTGCCAACTAGCTTCCTTAGGTTCCCGATCATTTTTCAAGTCTGGTTCTTCCTCTCAGCAGTCCCTAATAGACTTCCAATATATTAACTTTCTGCTTAACAGTTTGCAGCCAAGAAACTGGTAAGTAAAATGACCAGGTTTAAAGTAGAAAAACTTAGTGAAACCTTAACTGATAACATTAAAGTGACATGATAACAATTTGTACCTAGGTATTTCTCTAAGTCACATTCTAACTAAAGGGCCATTTTAAAATATTTTAGGTGGTTTAGTTGCTAAGTCATGTCCAAATTTTTGCGACCCCATGGATTGTAGCCTGCCAGGCTCCTCTGCCCATGGGATTTCACAGGCAAGAATACTGGACTGGGTTGCCATTTCCTTCTCCAGGGGATCTTCCCAACCCAGGGATCAACCGGGGTCTCCTGCACTACAGGCAGATTCTTTACTGAATGAGCCACCAAGGAAGCTTAAAACATCTAATTTGCTTGTTGCCTTGGTAGAAATTAATACAAATATATATATAGATTTATACTATACATGTATATATATGTATGTATATATATTTGTTTTATATATATGTGTGTGTGTGTATCCTGGAATATGCAAAGCAAATTACTTAAAGTAATTACCCTTGCCTCCTAGGGAACAGCCTGTCCAAATAACCCCCCACTCCCATGGAGGTTACCGTACTCCCACGAGGAACCCACACTCTGGGGAGACGCCCAAGAACCAGCTGGGCAGGGTGTCATAGCAGCCATGGATCTGGTAGCTGTTAGGGTGTGAGGATCTTCAGTTAAGACACTTCCCTCAGATGCCAGGGTCCTGAGTGAGCATAGACCCAGTCCAGGGTGTGGTCAGCCCGTAGTTGATCCTGTTTGCCTTCTGGCCAGACATAATTAAACAGGAATGGAGATTACAGACTGCAAAGCAAAGAGTCTGTACATTTGATATTTTAAGCATTTGTAACACGAAATTGACCATAACCAATTAGAATAAAAAGTCAGTTTTGTAATTCCTTTTGCAAATGCAGAAATGAGTAACTTTTTAAAATAACTATTTTATTTTAGCTGAGCTTTAGATACACAGAAAAAATATGCAGATAGTACAGAGTTCCTGTGCAGCCCACACATTATTTGCCCTGCTATTAGCATCTCACATTAGTGTGGTGCATTTGTCACAATTATTGAACCAATATAGATATGCAATTGACCTTTGAACAACACAGTTTGAACTGTGCAGGTGTGCTTATACCTGAATTTTTTTCTCTAAATATAGTACCTGTATTTTCATTTTACAGATCTTTAAACTAATTGTGTGGAAAATTTGAGGTTTGATTAGAGATTACAACTGTGTGTGCATGCATGCTCAGTCATGTCTGACTCTTTGTAACCCTATGGATTATAGCCTGCCAGGCTCCTCTGTCCAAGGGATTTTCTAGGCAAGAATACTGGAATGGGTTGCCATGCCCTCCTCCAGGGAATCTTCCCGATCCAGGGATCGAACCTGGCTCTCTTGCATCTCCTGCATTGGCAGGCAAGTTCTTTACCACTAGCACCACCTGGGAAGCCCAGAGATCACAATATGTTTAGTCAAAAGATCTGAGTACTGATTTTACCCCAACTGTTTCAGCTTCCAGCCCTTGGGTGCATCATTGATCGATTCCTTTATGTTTGAGGCAGAGATAGCAGCTTGAGGATTTTTGCGAGGGTGGGCCTCCCTAAATTCTGCTTTCTTCAAGTGTCATCTATATTCTTATTAACTCAAGTCCATACTTTTTCATATATCCTTAGTTTTGACTCCTTTCATATTTATGTTTTATTTTTTGTGTTTATTTTTCCCCTTTATGTTTCATCCAGGACAGTACCTTGTACTTAGCTGTCTTGGTTCCTTACAGTCTTAGTTGATTAGGCTTCAAGATGAAGTAAAAAATATTCTTGGGACTTCCCTGGTGGTTCAGGGGTTAATAATCCACCTTCCAATGAAAGGGAGGTGCCTGTTTTCAATCACTGCTGGAGTAAGATCCCACATTATTGTTCAGTCGCTCAGTCGTGTCTGACTCTTTGCCACCCCATGGACTGCAGCACACCAGGGTTCCTTGTCTTTCAATGTCTCCTGAAGTTTTCTCAAACTCATGTCCATTGAGTAGGTGATGCCATCCAACCCTCTCATCCTCTGTCTCCCCCTTTTCCTCCTGCCCTAGATCCTTCCCAGCATCAGGGTCTTTTCTAAGATCCCACATGTTGTAGGGCAACTAAGCCCATGCACCACAGCTAGAGAAGCCCACGTGTCACAACAAAGACCCAGTGTAGCCAAATGAAAAATATGTTTTTGCTTGGAAGCAGGCATCCTTGAGGTCCCCTCCCACTCCAAAAGCAGTGAGTTTCTCTGAAAGCAACTTGTGGGAACACAGGGTCTCTGAGACCAACCTCAGCTTGACGATGACAGTGCTTGTGTAATTCTCAAGGTGCCTTTGGACCACAGATGAAAATGATGCTCCAAGAGTGTCTCTGAGGTCTTGAAGATCTTAGGAAATGTTAGGGGCATCCTAGCCAGACTCACAGCTTGGAAACACTGGGCACAAAATAAAACAAGAATGATTTTCTCTCATGGCACTTTATTTTGCATGTTCTATCTTCATTCAATGCTGCAGAGAATTTTTATCACGTTAAAATTAGGCCACTGGGCAGTCATGTTGACACAGATGGACCTAGTGGATGAATTGTACTTTTTTCTAAAATATATGTTTTTATTGTCATTGCTGGCTATCTGAAATATTTGCAATGAGAACCATCTCCAGTCAAATGTTTTCAGTATTGTATACTGTGTAGTAACTTGGAAAGACTGTGCTCGTGTCTGTAGGAAAAGCAGGGTGCCTTTGTGCTGTTTCCTCTTAGTGGTCTGTAGGTAGAGCTGATGCTAATTCTGCAAAAGCATTCAAAGTGTTTTGGGTCACTGAGAGGATTTGTTCTACAGAACAGGCACAGATCAAAAGTATATCAGTATAATTTTGCCGAACTACCCTCTGTATTCTGGGAATATAGAGTTAGAAAACATGAGCAAATGTAAAATGGCATGTATATCCAGACTGTCTCTGATTCATAACATATGCTTTTGAGGATACTAAGAATTTACATATATGTATGTGTGTGTGTGTGTGTATTTATTTATACAAAACATATGGGGCTTCCGAGGTGACACAGTGGTAAAAAAATCTACCTGCCAATGCAGGACACATAAGAGACACAAGTTCAATCTCTGGGTCAGGAAGATTCCCCTGGAGTAAGAAATGGCAACTCATTCCACTACTCTTGACTGGAAAATTCCATGGACAGAGGAGCCTGGCAGGCTACAGTCCGTGGGGTCATAGTCAGACACAACTGAGAACTGAGTACATTTATTACACATACACATATACACACATTCACACACACAAAAGTTTGTGTGTGCATGTGTGTGTGTGTCTGTCTACAGGTATAGCTTCATTCGTTATTGGTTCTAATCACCATTTATTGAACACTCAGCTCTGCCCAGCACTGTGCTAAATGCAAGATATGAATCATCTTGTTTAAGCTTCCCCACAACTCTGAAGGTTGGGTATTTCTCTCTTTCACGGATGTCAGGGCAATAAAGTATATTACTCATTATCTCAGATCCAGGGTAAGATGGAGACTAGATCAAAGGCTAAATTGAGTTAAATAACTGCCTCTGCTTTTACCAAACAGGTGACATAATGCTTCTATTAACAGAATGAAGATTCATACACTGGGCGTATGTCCTGAGTTTACACAGTGACTTTCCAAGGTCGGCACAGACACAAATAGGTGCTTGAAATCAGTGTCCCAATCCTTGACTCTTCCTTGTGCATTCCTTCCTACAACTGATGTGCCCAAGAAAGCACCAGCTTTTGAGGCCTCTTGAAGGTTCTCCTTTTCCACCCTGCTGCCCTCACAGCAGTGCCTACCTGCTACAAAGGTGTGCCAACATCCATCTCAGATTTTCTGTATCTGCGTTGTCAGATATTTTCTTTTCTTTAGTGTTTACACCGATGGTTGTTTATGACTTCACCAGATACTGTTTTCTTCTTTCTAACTTTGTTGGACAATTTTTCCTAACAGAGAATATTGTGTTTAGTCACTCAGTCATGTCCAACTCTTTGCGACCCCAAGGACTGTAGCCTGCCAGGTTCCTCTGTACCTGGGTGTTCTCCAGGCAAGAATACTGGAGTGTGTTGCCATGCCCTCTGCCAGGGGATCTTCCCAACCCAGGGATCGAACCCAGGTGTCCCACATTGCAGGCAGATTCTTTACCAGATGATCTACCAGGGAAGCCCTAACAGAGAACGGATATAATCAATAATTCTAGGACAAGTTTAAAGTATTTGTCCCATAATTGTTAGGCTTCCCTTTTTCTTTTTCTTTTCCTTTTCCACATGGAAAATAGAAAAGAAAAAAAATAATAAAACCTAACTTCATAATATTTGGATCTTAACCAGTCTGGTGACCATTTCTGCCCCCAAATTAGGAAAGCCATCCTGGGGACATGTGACCCACATCCTCACTGGTCAGCCCATCCTGGGACACAGTGCTTCCACATTAGAAATGGCAAGAATTTTAAAAACCTTTTAATAAGTCCTAGAAAACTTTTTGTTTATTTGTTTTTAGTTTTCTGGCATAGGACTCAACATTCTTAAAAGGGATAAACATTGTTTAAACTATTTTAGAGCATAATCAAAATAAATAGAAATCAAATTAAAACACCTTCTGTGTGCTCTTGGATTCATACACTGCTTCCCTTACATTCTCTGTGCTGTGTGTCGCTAACATCTTGGTTGAACCCACCCCCAGCCTAAGCAGACTGCCATTTTTTAAAAGAACAATCAATTGTAGGGCACTTTCAACCTTTCAGGCTCCTATCTCAATCTGCTACACTTAAAAGTAACCCATTAGAAAGGTAATTAACATTTGAAATTGGAGTCAAAGGGATCAAAATGAATACTCAGACTACCACCAGCCTGACACACTAATTAGGTCAGCATAAGAAGCAAAAATTATGTAACTTGATCAGAGCGAAAAAAACAAAACAAAACAAAACCTATTTCATTTCACAGACATTAACAATCCTTGCCTCTGATACAAAGTCATCTTAACAGAAAGCAAAACTGAGAAAATCATGAGATTGGGTATTCATCACGAAAATATTTTCATTTCAGTTCTATGCCACAGTCCTTAGATGGACGACTTTCCACCAGGATGAAAAGTGTTTGCAGAAATAGACATCTTGTCTCTTTGCTGGCATTATGAATGATGGTGAAACCTGACTGCACGTTGAAGTCTCGCCGTTCTCTGGAAACCATGGATGGAAGCAGCTTGACTTGGTACCAAAAGGAGCTTTAGAAACCCTGTAGGTGTCTCTTCAAATGCAACCCTTATTTTCCGAGCAATTAAAGCTGTTTTATGCCAACAGGACAATGACAAGGGGGCCGCACCTAGAAAAGCCTGCGGCTTCATAAGATTGCATCTGTGAGAGCAGCTCAGCCACAAATCCTGGACAAGAGAGCTCCTGGGGAGCTTGAGGAGCCTGGGGGGCCATAATCCTGCTCTCTGCGGGAGTCTGGGAGGTCAAATAATGACAATCATTTATCCTGGTGATTAACTCTTGGCTCCCAGGGAAGACCAGGACCCTCTTCTTCTTCAGACTGTCTTCCGGCACAGCTCACATACACACTGATGATAATTATGATAACAGATGTTACTGAGAACCACTAAAAAGAAAAATAAGAGCAAGCAGGGGGGAGTATCCCATGGACAGCCAACATCAGGTGTGGTATGACTAGAAGATTAAGATGATATCATATAGACAACATTTCAGTTTAACTCATTTTCTGATTTGAAAATCGGACACCCACATAAGATAAGGTTCCTATTTCTGGTTGAATCTTAAAAACAACCCAAATCTATGACTCAGTCATCAACAGGTATTTATCAATCCCCTAAGATGCATCTGATTATCATGCAATTCTATGCACTGGAAGACAATGTAACAGTGATCAAAGCAGACCTTCCTTGTGGTGCTTACAGTAGTAGGGAAGAGGGACAGGCTCCAGTTACATAAGTAGGTGAATAATAAGAGTATACTGATAAAACCTAATGATATGAAAAACTCAGCTTCTCTGAACACAGGTGCTGAGTCAAACCTCAGAGACAGAGTTTGAGTGAAGTAGAAAAGGACAGCTTTATTGCTTTGCCAGGTAAAGGGGGACACAGTGAGCTCATGCCCTCAAAACCATATGCCCCAACTTGGGGAAGGTAGTGAGAAGTTTTATATTAATTGTCCAAAGAGGGTATGATCAGCTTGTGGACATTCTTCTGGTGGTGAGGTAAGTAGGAGCCAGCATCATCAACATTCAGGTCCAACTGATCTGGTGTTTGTATGCTTGTGGGCAGCATACCTTTGTTAGTGAGGGCTTTCAGTGTCTGCAAAATAGCTCAAAGATATTGTTGTGTGTATCCATTGATGGGGAAACAGGACCATTTCTCTTTGGTCTCCCATTCCCTCCCTTCCTTAATTAACAATTGTTTGAATCTGCCCCTTGGAACTCAGGGAAGTTCATGGAGGCTGAATGAAGGCTGTTTCCTGTAATCAAAGAAATGGGGGACACAAAGACCATGTGACCAGAAGTCCCACAGGGCCCTGCTGATATCCCTAATGATGGGGACTTCCCTCGTGGTCCACTTGCTAAGACTTCATTTTCCCAATGCAAGGGGTCCAGGTTCAATTCCTGGTCAGGGAACTATATATATCCCACATGCCACTACTAAAGATTCCGTATGTCACAACTAAGACCCAGTGCAACCAAATAAATGAATAAATATATTTTTTAATCTAATAATGTTTGATATATCAATGGTGATAAGAGTTATGGCTTAAAAGGAGTTGTACAGTGGGCAAGGAGTTCTGGTGGGGAGGTCAGCGATAGGGTTGCTCAAATGTCCCCTTTGAACACATGGACAGTTGAACACAAGTCTAAGGGAAGTAGAAGCAATAGCTGCTCATGTAACGGGGAACAGAACGGTCCAGAAAAGGGCACAGCAAGGGTGGGATCCTGGAGGTATGATAGCCAGCCTGTCTGAATAGCAAGTATTTGGAAGCAGAGAGAACAGGGATGAGGGCAGATGTGGGAGGAGTCAAAGGTAGAGGAAGGTGATGAGGATTGGGAGGAAGATAGATGATGTAGC
The DNA here is from genome assembly GCF_019320065.1 of Cervus canadensis. Classification (NCBI taxonomy): domain Eukaryota; kingdom Metazoa; phylum Chordata; class Mammalia; order Artiodactyla; family Cervidae; genus Cervus; species Cervus canadensis. The sequence goes on along the minus strand of NC_057409.1, from coordinate 18,490,280 downwards.
TTTGCAAGCATTTGTAAGGACCTCAGCTTTTCACTGTAGTAAGGTAAAAGCCAGCCTGGCAGGTCTGGGCTCAGAGGTCTGGCTGGATCCAGGACCTCTCACCTCAAGCATTAAGACAATGGAAGTGTAATAACATGGATATGTATGCTCATTCAGTGGTGTCCAGCTCTTTGTGGCCCCATGAAGCCCAATACCACGGATATACTCAATGCAAATAGAAACCAATGGGCTTCCCTGGTGGTTCAGATGATAATCTGTCTGCAATGCAGGAGACCTGAATTTGGTGCCTGGGTCAAGAACATTCCTTGGAGAAGGGAATGGCTACCCACTCAAGTCTTCCTGCCTGGAGAATTCCATAGGAGCCTGGTGAGTCACAGTACATGGGGTCCAAAGAGTGGGACACAACTGAAACGACTTAACATGCAGGCACATGGAAATTCTATTTAAAAAAAAAAGATATGCAATTAGGAATAAAAATTAGGTGTAAAAGTGATTTTTGTTAGAACAAGAAAGGAAATGACCAAAAAAATTTCAAGCAGTAAAGATTTTAACTAACACAAAAATCACAAAGAACTTATCAAAGCATTGCTTTCTTAATAAAGGGCTTGACAAACCTCTTTACTCTTTTGGGGGGAAGAGGTTATATTTTTAACTGAATACTTTTAATCACTTCTTTATATGAAAACAATTTAGTAGGACTCTCTCTATGGAGAGAATTAAGAGATAAATTAGTCTTTCTTCAAGTTTGATGAATTGAATGGTGTCCCACACTCCAGTATTATTGCCTGAACAACCCCATGGGCAGAAGAGCCTGTTGGGCTACAGTCCATGAGGTTGCAAAGAGTTGGGCACAACTGAGCAACCAAGCAACACAACCACCCCCACGAAAGACATGTAGATGTTCTAGCATCCAGTATATCCAAATATGATCTGATTTGGAAATAGATTTTTTTGCAGATATAATTATTTAGATGAAGATAAGGTGACATTAGAGTAGGGTGGATCCCTAATCCAGAGGGGTGTCTATGTGAAGACACAAAAACAGAGGGATAAATCTAAGTGAAAGTATAAACAGAGTCTGGAATGATGCCGCCACAAACCAAGGAAAACCTGGAGCTGCCAGATGCTAGAAGAGTCCAGAAGGATCTTGCTCTGGAAGCTTCAGATGGATGGAACGTGGCTCTGACAACCCCATGATTTTGGACTTCCAGAACTTCTCCAAAGATGTGAGGTAATAAGTTCCTGTTAAGTCATCTAGTTTATGATACTTTGTTCTGGCAGCCATGAAGGATTTATTTTTTCTAGTATGACTGATCAAAATTTAATTTTTATTATAGAGAATTTAGGAAGTATGTTTTGGGTTTTGCAATTCATTATTGATAGCATGATGAAAATGTTTATTATTATTGTCGAATTTGAGAAAACCTCTATCGAGTTTCTCTCATATTGAACTGCTGCAGATGGTTTCATGTGATTTCCATGTGTATGTGCATATATATGTATGTATTAAACATGGTGCATTATCAAAAATTTTTGACACAAAGGAATTTCTGTTTTGTTGACTAGGTATCAATGAGAAACAAAGACTTCACTTAAAATCCTGCATGTCTGATGTTTGGAAGGCTTTTACAAAGACTAACTCCAGGTTCTGTGAATTTCAAGTCTTGTTTTTTCCCTTTCTCATTGTGCCAGGTACATGGTTTACATTCATATTACAGTCCAACCTCTGGTCAGGCATGTCTTATGAAAATATGATGCTTGCTAAGCTGGCATAAAGAGCGGTAGAAAAATTCCTGGGAGTCACTTCTGCACTTGGAATAGATGCAATATCTTGACTCTACTCAGGAAATGACTGATAGCCATAATAACCACACAGTGCCAAACTTGAACTATAGGTACCCCAACTTGCTTTACTCTTAACTAGATCCCCAAAATGTCTATACATTTCAATATTACTAACCAGTAGGGGGAATACAAAAGAGGATAAATTAAAGTGGAAAGAGGCATCAGTTTTGACCAATGGGAAGTAAATACTTATATTTACAGCTTGTACAAACCATGTGAACCATACTTCATTATAATTCTGTCCAGGGCTCTTGGAAAACCCCTTGTGCAAGTGAGAGCTAGTGCATCTTATGTCTCCTCAGCTTACTGATAAATTTGCTTTTCTGTCTCCTACTTGATATTAGGGACATGCCCTGTGATGGTTAATTTTGTGAATTCAACTTGATTGTGCAAATGGATGCCCCAGATAGCTGGTAAAATTATTTTTGGGTCTACCTATGATGGTATTTCTGGGAGAGATTAACCTTTAAATCAGCAACTGAGTAAAGAATATCACTTCCCCCAATGTGTCATTATTATTGTTGAATCTGAGAAAATCTTTATCACGTTTCTCTCATACTGAACTGTTGCAGATGGTTTAAAGTGATTTCCATGTGTTTCCAATAACACAGTGCTCAATCTGTTGAGGGCCTGAAAAAAACAAGAAAGGGGAGAAAGGTTAAATTCTTGCTTTCCTCTTCTGAGCTGAGACATTCATTTTCTGCCCTTGAACATCAAACTTCCTTCTTTTCAGGTCTTTGGTCTATGGGACTTATACAATCCCATCCCAAGTTCCCAGGCCTATGGTCTTGGACTGGGAGTTACCCCATCATTTGGGACTTGGACTGACTTATACCAGCAGCATCCCCAATTCTCCTGGTTGCATGGCATAAATCAGCTTCCAGAATGATGTGGGTCAATTCCCATAAAAGACCTCTTCTTAAATATCTACATCTGTTATTGGTTCTGTTTCTCTACAGAACCCTGATCAATGCATTCAATCTGCTTTGTCTTTCAATCTAACATAATGGTTCTCAAAACACAATGTTTATAAGAATCACTGTCCAGGATTGTATCTATGAAACATGTATTTCGTAAATAATATATATTCAGGTGGTCATCAGAAGATAACCTCCATTTCATGGAAGAGTAAACTCCACAGCTAATCCCTTCTAAGACTGGATACTTCTACAATTAAGAATAGAATGTGTCCTCTAAAAAGAATTATATTAAATCTACACATTTGAAAATAAGACCCAGAAAAGTGGAAGTCCTCACTTACTGATATTAGAAGGCAACTGGCCTTTGCACATCTTTGCTTTTTTAAGTGATAAAGCTTCATAAGAGAGAGCTCTTTCACAAATTTGTTTACTTGATGAATAAGGGTTGGATATTTTACATCAAAGATCAGATTATTCATTGAAAAGTTTCAATTTTTATGAATGTAAAAGTGTCAGTCTCAATTTAGTATTCATAACATTGTAATATTGTAAAAATGTTTAAGTCTAAAATATCTGTGTTAAATGAGGAATTAAATAATGTAAGTAGTTCACCCAAGGCCACATGGTGAGGTTTTTTTTTTTTTTTTTTTTTAATATCTGCTAATGGTAACAAACAAGCAAAAAATAATAATTACAGAAATTGTATAGGTCTTAGCAATTACCAAAATGCATCCTTGATCAGTGAGAAAACTCATTTTCTGCAGCTCAGATTCAGCCAGAATGCCCGTGGGACTTGTAATTACAGTGACTCATTCCTGAAGAAGCTATTGTGAGTAGTCACTGTTCCTACAATAATGCATTGGTTTTTGCTTATAAAATTCTCCTGAAGTTAAACCAACTTAGAGGTGATGATTTTGGATGCAGAAATTATTACATCAGGTAAATCCATCAACGAAGTGTTTCATCACAGTGGGTTTTATTTTTTTCTCCTCTTATTTTTTAAAGATTTCTTCTGCCCTTTCTTCCAGTCACACTGTTTACTTACACAGACATTTCCATCCAGTTGAAATCATGAGCTTGATGATTTCTATTATGACTTTATTGAGGATAAAATACAACACAGTCACTGGATTCTTAAAATACCTAAGGAATAAATCTGATTCAAACTCTTAATTTTAGAGATTTGGGCACGAAAACAACAGAAATGTTTTCTTCAAAATCACATTTAGGGAATATGGACTAAGTCACCTAATCACCCAGTATTTATCCTGATCTCTCCCATGTGTCATGTTGCTGTCTTTTGTCAGACAGGTAGGCCACTATTTCTAAAGCTTTGCTTTCATGCTGTCATCCTTATTTCCTTCAGGATGAATTTTGGACTCCTAAGCCAGGCATTCAAGACTGACCTCAATTGGGTTGAAGTTATTGAACTAATTATATTCACCATTATTTCTCAGTATAAAATACTCTACTGAAGTCAGCTTGGTCTTTTCCAGTTCACAAACCAAGCCTTACTATCTGTGCTAGGTAACAAAATAGGTCAGAAAGATCTATAAAACTGATGGAGATATATAATTAGATGTCAAACCTAAGAAGTTTACTCTTATGACAGTTAAATTAGGAAGGAGTATGTTCATAAAATCTAAAAATCAATGGGTTCTAACAGAGCCCTGTAGTGTTGTAAAACAGAAAACTGAGAGGTAGAAAAGAATATTATTTAAACAGTCTGGCATAAACATCTCATCATTTATAGAGACCTGGTGGCCCCAAGATGGAGGTAAATTCTAAAGGATGATGTCAAGATCAATCTTAAAAACTCCAAATAAAAAGTGGAAACATGCAAGAAGTTAACTCTTCATGAAGAGGTTTGGAGTTGTATTCAAGTCATCAGAACTAAGTGAGATGGATAAGAACATGAATTCTAGAAAGGGAAATGAAGTTAATTCTTCATAAAGACATTTGGAGCTGCATTCAAGTCATCAGCTAGAACTAAGTGAGATGGAGAAGAACATGAATTCTAGACAAGGAGACAAGGATAAAGACCCAGGGCCAAGCTCAGAAAACCAAGTGCCGCTTGATGACAAAAAACTATGGCAGTGGAGACAAACATGGAGACACTCCTAACCCAGGTCTTCTTAGTCCTATGAAATCAAATTGGCAGGCATTTCCTGATGGGCAAAGAAAGATAATAATTTTTCCCCAATTATTCTGGGTAGCCAGTGGTCACTGAACAAGACGTTCAAAGCAAAAAATCTAAATACACACACATTTGCATACAGCTGTACACCAACCATTTCTTCTTCTCCTCCTATACCCAAATTCTACTTTCTTTTTTGTTTGAAGTGAAGGAGAGACATGTACACTATTTATTTGATGGACATATTCTTCCTTGACTGGTGGTATCTGCCTTGTTTTCAGATCATGAGCATAGTTTCTTCAGAGAGGAGATTCAAACTGGAAAACTAAAATCTGTAATGACAAAGACTCAAGTTTAGTTTATTTAAGTGTGCTTGCTGTTGTTCATTTGCCAAATTGTGTCCGACTCTTTGCAACTATATGGACTGTAGCTCACCAGGCCTCTCTGTCCCTCACCATCTCCCAAAGTTTGCACAAGTTCATGTCCATTGAGTCGGTGATGCCATCCAACCATCTCATCCTCTGTCATCCCCTTCTCCTCCTGCCCTCAATCTTTCCCAGCATCAGGGTCTTTTCTAATGAGTCAGTTCTTCACATTAGGTGGCCAAAGTATTGGAATTTTAGCATCAGCCTGTCCTTCCAATGAACATTCAGGGTTGATTTTCTTGAGGATTGACTGGTTTGATCTCCTTGCAATCCAGGGGACTCTCAAGAGTCATCTCCAGCACCACAGTTCAAAAGCATCAATTCTTTGGCCCTCAGCCTTTTTTATTGTCTGGATCTCACATCTGTACATGGCTACTGGAAAAACTATAGCTTTGACTAGATGGACCGTTGTCAGAAAAGTGATGTCTTTGCTTTTTAATATACTGTCTAGATTTGTCATTGTGTGCTGGTATTTAGTTTCAAAAAAAGTAGATCCCTTCCAAGTTTGTTAGTACTGAAAAAAAATAATTTTGGTAGATTTCCATCACCCCTATATGTATGCTTATTTAAATTACAGAGAAATGAGGTAAAACCAGAAGCTCAAAAGCAGGGCTCTACATAGAGAAAGCTTTAAATAAAATTATTGCTAAGGGTCAGAAGAACAAGAAAGAGCAGGAAGAGAAGAACAAGAGACATTTATCAGAAACTTTCATAAAATGGACAAAACACCAATAAAATGTAACACCTCCAGTTTATCTTTTTCAACACCTTCAGTTTAAATGACACTCTGAGTAAAATGTTATGCTAAGGCATGGCTAGCTAATATGTCTTTTGAAATGGAAACAATGCAGAAGTATTAATTTGATCTCATAATAGCTGTTGGGAAAGTGTTATACATTTTTCATATTTACAGCAATTTGTATTTGTTGTAAAAAAAAACAGTGGCTATACTCTGTTCAATACACAGGAATATATTTTAAACATTCAAAAGTAATTGAGATACTGAAGGGGAAGGAATAAAATCCCAAATTCCCAGGCATCATTCTGAGGTTCATTTTTCATTTTTCCCTAAGAGTTAGAATATAAGAAAGCAACCAGTTCCCTCTGAGTTATAAAACCACATTTGTAAGCTCTTTGTAAGGTGAGACTTCTCTGTTTGTCTTTGCACAAGAGTTGTATCCGACTGATTTCCATCATTTTTCAGGCCGTCTCCAGCCAACACCACAGGACTGCCTTTTGCCCGCAGGCCAAGCTCAGCTCAGGCAAAATTAGTATGTACAAGCTGAGCACATCAATTTGGTACAGAAGCTGAACGGAATATGAAAGGAAGACACATGCTAAGACACCTTCTTCAAACTGTCTGGACTCCTGGCCTTCCAAGGGTACTTGCCAGACATGTGGGTATATTAACCCAACTAAAATTTACTGCCTCGTCACTCCTCGTTGTCTGCCTCACTCTTCTTCCATGAGGCAAATCTGTTTTCTGCCTTCAGTCTGTCTGATGACCAGAGAGAAGGGAAGAAGAAGCAAGAACAGAATAAAAAGCTCCAGGCAGGTTTTTAATCAAAGGGAAATAGCCAGTCCTCATTGGATCCAAATATAGACATGTCTAAGAAGGAAAAAAAAAATAACCACTATCTTTGCAATATCTCTTGTTAGACTTTATATGTCATCCTTCGAAGAAGCTCTATTTCCTTATTTGCCAAACTGGCCTATTTTAAGGGCTCTTTGTGAAGTCCCTAAAAGAACAGAATGTCTTGTTCATTTACATACAGTAAACAGATGTTTCCTTCAAACAGCTCAAAATTGGGAAATCATTCTGAAACTCCAGCCATTCACTGAAGCTTTGAAATCCCTGGCTAACAAGAATCCCAAAAGGATGAGCTGCCAGTTGTTTATATGAGCAGATTATGTTATAAAAACATATTTATGAAAGACCATTCATCGTTTGTTTCCTGCACACTGAATTTCAGTTTAACTACAGTTTCAGAGACAAGCATTAGGGGCTTCTATTATTTATCTATTTGTGTTGTGATGAAACTGGGTTTCATAAACAGACAGGCAGGATACATGTCAAACTTATTGTCTTGGTTCAGTTCTACTTCGGAAGTTGAAAATAAAATCTGAAAGAGAAATATTGTCTTCCAGAGGTCATTGTTTAATCTTCATTCATGAGGCAGGGGTTATTTTTCTCCCTGTGTTTTTCATTCTGGAAATTGGGAATAAGAAAAAGAATGCTTCCAACTGTTTTGGGATTGTTTTTTTTTTTCATTCCCTTCAGTTATCTGGGCCAGTCAGCTATGTGAGGAGCCTCTAAATCCCAAATGAAGCAATAGTTTGTACTTTGATGTTAGATATCAGCGGATCCAAAAGTTGTAAGTAGCAATGGACATACAACATAGAGTATATGAAATAATTGCTCAGATTTCTGTAGGTTTTGCCTTGTGTGTCACAAGCTAGGCTGTGCAAAGCTAGTTTTTTGTATGTGTGTGTGCTCAGTTGTGTATGACTCTTTGCAAACCCCATGGACTGTAGCCCTCCAGGCTCCTCTGTCCATGGGATTCTCCAGGCAAGAATACTTGAGTGGGTTGCCATTTCCTCCTGCAGGGAATCTTCCTGATCCAAGGATTGAACCCATGTCTCCGGCATTGGCAGGTGGATTCTTTACCACTCAGCCACCAGGGAAGACCAACCTCATTCCCTATCCCCCACTAAAACACCTGCCTGAGAAAACAAGGCAGCAAGGAACGTTTGCTATTTCTTTTAGACAAGAGCTGGCGATAGGCCCAGATCTCCCTTTCTTAGATTTACTAGAAAGGGCTTATAGTATAGTGAAAGTCACTTGGTTGTGTCCGACTCTTTGAAACCCCCATGGAATATGCCATCCATGGAATTCTCCAGGCCAGAATACTAAGTGGATAACCTTTCCTCTCCATGGGATCTTCCCTTGTGGCTCAGCTGGTATAGAAAGGACTTATAGTTGTGACTAAGTATCTTGCACAACTCAGACGCATCTTTCTCAAGGACCCAAGAACCATTCTTTTGCAATGTTATCATCAGGAAAAACAAGGCCTCTATCTCCCAGGTTCTGTGGGGGGATAAATTCTTAACTTGGATAACTCCCGGCCAACAAACACAGCTGGCCTAATCACATTTACACTGACCAACCCTTTGAGATTTTCCACTTCTCTGCTCTGTTAAGACCCCACTGTCCTCTCTCTTTTACTCTCCCTTAAAATGTTCAAAAACAAAACAAAACTGTACCAGTCATAACGGAGTTCATCTATCTCCCCTACTGTCAGCAGTTACTGAATAAAATCTGTTTTCATTACTTTAATTAATATCTAGCTCTGCTTGTCTTTGACACTCTCTACCAATAAATCTCTTGCCCATCTCATTCCATCTTGAAGTCAGCTTCTTGAAGAAACTAAACTAACAGGTGCTAGAATTTCTAAAAGTGTGTGAGGGATGAATGGATGAAGCCAAGAAGGCAGCAATGGAACAGGTCATGGTTAGAACTGAAATTTTTTACTTTGAGTGAAATGAGGATGAAATAAAGAGTTTTGAATAGAGAAGTGACAAGGTCCATTTTCTTTGACTTTTTAAAAAGGATATTCTGGCTACAAAGCCAGGAATCCCAGGAGGAGGCTATCATAATAATAATAATAACAATAAATGATGATAATAGTTAAAGGGCTTCCTGGTGGCTCAGACAGTAAAAAATCTGCCTGCAGTGCAGGAGACCAGGGTTCAATTCCTGGGTTGGGAAGATCCCCCAGAGAAGGAAGTGACAACCCACTCCAGCTTTCTTGCCTGGTGAATTCCATGGAGAGAGGAGCCAGGCAGCCTACAGTCCATGCGTTGCCAAGAGTCAGACAAGACTGAGTGACTTTCACTTCATAGTAATAATCAACAGGAGTGGTGGCTTGTATTAGGTAGTGTTAGTGGATGTGATGGGAAATGGTCTTACATTGTATACATTCTGAAAAAAGAAAGAAAAATATTTGCTGATGCAACAAATGTGGGTTGTGAAAGCAAAAAAAAGAAATTGTCTATGGAGAAAATAAGTCTTTCAGTTTGATTAGCTAGAGGAAAGAAGTTATGAATAAGTCTACAAGAGAATTTGTTTTGTATTCTTGGCCATACCCTGTGGCTTGTAGGATCTTAATTCCCTGACCAGGGATCAAACCCATGCCTTCTGCATTTGAAGTGTGGAGTCTTAACCACTGCACCACTAGGGAAGTCCCAAGAAGTTGTTTTGGAGTAGACTATCAAGAACTCAGTTTGAACTATGATTTTTATATGTATATATGGCAAAAAGTACCTGAGAATATTATCTCTTAGTGGTGCACAAAGATTTCAAATTGAGGGGAAAAAAGATAAGTGGGAGAAGTAAAACACTTTCAGTAATGCAAATAACCAAGGGAGAATAGCTGAAACACATGGTATTTCTTCAGTTCAGTTCAGTCATGTCCAACTCTTTGTAACCCCATGGATTGCAGCATGCCAGGTTTCCCTGTCCATCACCAACTCCCAGAGCTTGCTCAAACTCATGCGCATTGAGTTGGTGATGCCATCCAACCATCTCATCCTCTGTCATCCCCTTCTCCTCCTGCCTTCAATCTTTCCCAGCATCAGGGTCTTTTCCAAAGATTCAGTTCTTCACATCAGGTGGCCAAAATATTGGAGCTTCAGTTTCAGCATCAGTCCTTCCAATGAATATTCGGGACTGATTTCCTTTAGGATTGACTGGTTTGATCTCCTTTCAGTCCAAGTGCCCCTCAAGAGTCTTCTCCAACACCACAGTTCAAAAGCATCAATTCTTCATTACTCAGCTTTCTTTATGGTCCAACTCTCACATCCATACAAGACTACTGGAAAAACCATAGCTTTCAGTAGATGGAACTTTGTCAGTAAAAGTAATGTCTCTGCTTTTCAATATGCTGTCTAGGTTGGTCATAGCTTTTCTTCCAAGGAGCATGTATCTTTTAATTTCATGGCTGTAGTCACCATCTACAGTGATTTTGGAGCCCAAGAAAATAAAGTATGTCACTGTTTCCATTGTTTCCCCATCTTTTTGCCATGAAGTGATGGGACCGGATGCCATCATCTTAGCTTTTTAATGTTGAGTTTTAAGCCACCTATTTTACTCTCCTTTTTCACTTTCATCAAAAGTCTCTTTAGTTCCTCTTTGCTTTCTGCTGTAAGGGTGGTGTCATCTGCATATCTGAGGTTATTGATATTTCTCTAGGCAATCTTGATGCCAGCTTGTGATTCATCCAGCCTGGCATTTTGCACAATGTACTTTGCATAGAATTTAAATAAGCAAGGTGACAATATATATATACAGTATACAATATGTATATACAATATACAGCCCTGACATACTCCTTTCCCATTTTTGAACCACTCCATTGTTTCATGTCCGGTTCTAACTGTTGCTTCTTGACCTGCATACAGATTTCTCAGGAGGCAGGTAAGGTGGCCTGGTATTCCCATCTCTTGAGGAATTTTCCACAATTTGTTATGATCCACACAGTCAAAGGCTTTGGCATAATCAATAAAACAGAAGTAGATACTTTTCTGGAATTCTCTTGCTTTTTCTATGGCCCAATGGATGCTGGCATTTTGATCTCTGGTTCCTCTGCCTTTTCTAAATCCAGATTGAACATCTGGAAGTTCTTGGTTCACATACTATGGAAACCTAACTTGGAGAATATAGTTTATTTACTCTAAAAATTGTTTCATAATACTTTTGATGTCATCCTGTGATCTATAACTGAATCCCTATCTTGCATACCCTTGAATGTTTCTTTATTAGCCCACTCTTAAGCTCTTTGCTTAGAGTTAACATTGGCCAATAAAGTGTCTCCAACCTTCCCCTTGGCTTAGTACTTGAAGTCATCTGCTCCTCTGTACCTCAAAAATATAATTTATTCACCTCATCTGAAATACACAAATTCAAAAATTTCATTTAAATCTTATCCCTCTTATCTAAAATAGAAATAATAATAAAATTAACAGTTCTCTTAAGTAGCTTAGAAATGAATTCTATGGAATAAAATATGATCCTACTTAGACCATAACTTATTTTATTGTCAGAAACTGGTCACTCTTCTTTGAACTACCCACTATGAATTATTATAGTTATTGAGCTTCCCTAGTGGCCCAGTGGTAAAGAATCTGAATGCAATGCAGGAGACACAGGAGACATAGGGTTCAATCCCTGGGTTGGGAAGATCCCCTGGAGGAGGAAATGGCAACCTACTTACAGTATTCTTGACAGAAAAATCTCATAGGCAGAGGAGCCTCATGGGCTACAGTCTGTGGGGTCACAAAGAGTTGAACATGACTGAGCACTCACTCACAAGAATTATTATTTGATTTGTAACAGAATGGTATTTAGTAAGAGATTTGCAGTTAAAAGGGGATTCCTTAATGACTCAGACTGTAAAGAATCTGTCTGCAATGCAGGAGACCTGAGTCTGATCCTTAGGCTGGGAAGATCCCCTGGAGAAAGGAATAGCTACCCACTCCAGTATTCTTGCTAGGAGAATTCCATGGACAGACAAGCTTGCAGGCTGCAGTCCACGGGATTGCAAAGAGTCAGACATGACTGAGCAACAAATAATTTGAAGTTAGAGACATGGTTCAAAATGTGGTACATATACACCATGGAATATTACTCAGCCGTTAAAAAGAATTCATTTGAATCAGTCCTAATGAGATGGATGAAACTGGAGCCCATTATACAGAGTGAAGTAAGCCAGAAAGATAAAGAACATTACAGCATACTAACACATATATATGGAATTTAGAAAGATGGTAACGATAACCCTATATGCAAAACAGAAAAAGAGACACAGAAGTACAGAACAGACTTTTGAACTCTGTGGAAGAAGGTGAGGGTGGGATGTTTTGAAAGAACAGCATGTATATTATCTATGGTGAAACAGATCACCAGCCCCGGTGGGATGCATGAGACAAGTGCTCGGGCCTGGTGCACTGGGAAGACCCAGAGGAATCGGGTGGAGAGGGAGGTGGGAGGGGGGATCGGGATGGGGAATACGTGTAACTCTATGGCTGATTCATATCAATGTATGACAAAACCCACTGAAATGTTGTGAAGTAATTAGCCTCCAACTAATAAAAAAATTTAAAAAAAAATACAAAAAAAAATATAAGGACAGAGTTTAAAAATAAAAGAATGAAGTAAAAAAAAAAAACATTGGTCAATCACTTTTGAATAATATTTCATAAACATCAGTCAAGATGGAACTTCAAAACTGTAAAGTTCTTTCAACATACTTGATAATAAGTGTTCAGGGTAGAAGACCCTTACTCACCCAAGTCAAAGAAAAACAGTAATGTAGCAGTTCACATAAAGCGGCATCACGGAAGACATGTGGTCTAAGTCACAATGACTTAGACACTGGAGATGAAGTCTTGGACAGTATGTGTAAACCCAGAGAGTCAGACTGTGAACATGAAAAAACAAGACAGAGAAATCTCCAGCTCCATCAAAATGTTGATAAGCCACAGTGGGGTAAGGTTACCCCATAACCAATCAAGAAGAGGGAAGAAAAACTGGGTGAGTATTGTGTGGTCTCATGGCAAAGGAGAAGAGGGCTCTGGATTGCAAATGACACAACATCTAAAGAAGCATCCAGGGATATTTCTTAAAAGTTTTTGATGTTTGAATCAACTGAAGTCCTCTCATACTTCTAACAAACAAGATACACACATTACTGTGTGTAAAACAGATAACCAACAAGGACCTACTGTAGAGCACAGGGAACTCTACTCAATATTCTGTAAAAACCTATATGGGAAAATAATATGAAAAGTAATGAGTGTATACATGTGACAATCACTTTGCTCTATACCTGAAACTAACATAACGTTGTAACTCAATTATCCTTTAGTAAAAGTAAAGAGAGCTACTTAACAGGATCAATATAAGCTAAATTAAATATATAATCCTACATCTAGAAATTTATTCTAGATGTGTAAATAATAGGATACTATTGCATTATGGCCTAATAGATACATAACATACAATAGAGTATTATACAATAATTAAAAAGAATGTGACATCTTGTGTTTTGTAATCAGTACACTATAATAACTTCAAATGAAGTGCAACCTTTAAAATAGTATAAAAATTTTAATTAAAAATAAATAGAAACTTACCTGATGGTCTAGTAGTTAAGACTCTGTGCTTCCACTGCAGGAGGCATGAGTTCAATCCCTGGTTGGGGAACTAGGATCTCACATGTTGCACGGAGCGGCCAAAAATAAATAAAAAATATTTAAACAAATAAAGACTGCCCATAAAAGGAAAGTCAGAAATAAGTTAAAATCAACATCATAATATACAGTTATCAATAGCAGTATTTGCAGCTATTGGTTATAGTAATGTATATACTTAATTCTTGCAATAACTAATTTATTAGCAAAATACCACAGGCCATCATACCATGTTAAAAAGTTGGTTTTGGAAGTCCCCAATGGTTCAATAGAGAAAGCAAGCCATGATATAATACAGTGTGGAGAGAAAAGTAAGGGCCAGTGAGACATGAATTTTGGGCTATACTAAAATTTTTGGAAACTATTAATTTACTTTAACCAAGGAAGGGCTAAGATCATATTTACTCTTTTAAAAATAACTGGAAGTAAAAATACAAAATAATGTATTGGAGATTGGCAAAAAGTCATGCCTTGTGGCTCAGTCAGTAAAGAGTCCACCTGCGGTGCAGGAGACCCGGGTTAGATTCCTGGATCAGGAAGATCCCCTGGAGAAGGAAATGGCAACCCACTCCAGTATTATTGCCTGGAGAATCTCATGGACAGAGAGCTTGGCAGGCTGCAGTCCACAGGATTGTAGCAGTTGGACACGACTTAGTGACTAAACCACCACCACCAAAAATTCATGCAAAGAGATTAGTTAGGAGACTATCACAGTATTTTAGGCACTTGAAAATGGTGGCCTGGATGAGATAAAAGGATTAGGATTAGGAAGAAGTAAAATGTGTTCAAGATGAGGCAGGAATTGATAATTTTTAGATGGAGGGAGTGGTAAGAGAGGAGAAGTGAAGATGATGCTGAAGTTTTGGCTTTAACTAACTAGACAACTGACATAATCATTTCCTGACATTAGAACAAAGAAAGGCAGAAAAAGTTGAGTGGGAAATATCACTTTGGACTAGTTCATTCTGAGGTATCCAAAGGTATCTAAGGTATTTAAGTGACCATGTTACATAGACACTTGATGCATTGGTTTCAGTTTCCAAAATCAGGTCAAGACTGAAGACTTGGATTTGGGAGTCATTATCTACCCAATATTCACTCTCTCCTCCACTGCTGGCAAGACTCTAATTCCATGCAGAGATAATAAGCCCAATTTAAAATGCACACTTTCTCAGACTTATTAACACATATAGGGTTGTTCAGATAACTCAGATTGCTCCCAAGGAGCACTTCTAGGAACTTCAGGGAAGGTCTTTGTTTTTATGACACAAGCATAATATTTTCACCACTTATCCTTCCCTTTCTTTCTACCTGAGGAACCAAGGTCTATCTGGAGATACGGCAGCTATATTACAGCTACATTCCTAGTATAAATGTAATTGTCTGATACGTGCATGCTTCAGTCGTGTCCAACTTTTTGTGACCCCATGGATTGTAGCCCGCCAGGCTCCTCGGTCCATGGGATTCTCTAGGCAAGAATAGTGGAGTGGGTTGCCATTTCCTTTTCTGATTATCTGATGGGAATGGATAAAATGTGAGAGAAACCAAAAGATAATGTAAAGCAAGAAGTACACATGTTTAAAGACAAATCCTAAGCAATTGCAAAATTGAATTTTGATTAGAGGAGAAAGGGCTAGAGCAATAAAATGAGACTGACTAGCCAAAGATGCTGAGGAGAAAATGACAGTGTGAAAGGAAAGAAAATGAAAAAAGAAGATGTTTTAACAAGGAAGGAGTGGTTGATAATTTAAATGCTGTTGAGAAATTAATACAAATGATATTTTCCATCTAGGAAATCTAAGATAAGTAAAATTAATAAATGTACAGGAAAGTTCAATAAGTGGATCTGACACAGGATGACAATCAAAATCTGTCTCAGTTGAACACTCAATGAGTCCTGCAATGTGAATGCCTTTTGGATATTACTTTTTCTCCTTTGATTTGACAGTTATATTTTTTTCTTTGTTTTATCACCTTCCTGGAGAATTCTTCCACAGCCGTTGCCAGATAGAGATATCCCCACCATTTCATTTGTACCTTCTCAATGTCACTTGCAACTTATTTACAGCAAAATGAGTTTTTAATATTTGGGACATTTAATTGACTGTTTTATATTTTTGCTGAGATGCCAAGGCTTTAAAAGTCATTATTCTGCAGAAAATCCTAGGTCACTCTATAAGAAAAATTCAGTTCTCATCTGACTGAGAAAAATTTCCCAGCAATATTAAAATAAAGCAGATCCCCAACCAGCATTTCATAATTTTCCTTTGTGTGAGAGAAACTGTGACTGCCTGAACAGAACTTTACCTAGCACAAGCACCAGCTCAGAATATGACCACAATTATTGACTTATTACCCCTGAGAGATAGCTCAAGAGATAAATCGTTGGATCACTTTTATGATTAGGGAGAAGGCATTTTATAAAGATGAATGCCACAGGACATTTATTTTTACTCCAGGGCATGCCCACTGTATGGGAGCCAATAAAATATTCATTTTCTGCTCTCCTCCCTTTTGGGGGAAGGGTAATGGGCTGTCATAAAGAGCCATAAAGCATCATTATGCTAAGGAGCTTTGAGATAAATGGAGCCAACTCACCTCCTACTCAAGTCAGGAGCAAGTGTCTTTGTGGCATGTTTGTATTCCACGTGTTTGATGACCAGACAAGTCCCCAGTAAGTGATGAGCTAGGACCCGGTCAGCCAGGGGAGTACACCGTGCCAATGAAGAGCCAAAGTCCTGTCTGCCAGGTATCCTCCAATGAGTTAAGGAAAGATGACCCATGAGAGATTCTGGTTGTTCTGGCTTCTCTGCATTTTCCTTCAAAGTGAAATTTTGGAAGCTTAGAGAGGTGGAATCTAGCAAGTAGTGTTTTAGAAGTTGTCGGAGTTAAGTGGCTTGCCTTTGGGGAAAACAAAATCAAATTGGTGTCTGCTAACATAATGTATTGATTTTCTTTCACTCTGTAACAAATTACCACCAACTTTGTATCTTAAAACAATACCCATTTCAAGTCTCACAGTTCTTGTAGGTCCAAAATTCAGGCATAGCACAACTGGGTTCTCTGCTCAGGGTCTCATAGGACTTAAATCAAGATGTCCACCAGGTGTGGTCTCATCTGGAGCTTTCTGTCCTTTCCCAAGATCTTTCAGTTCCTAGTGGTTGTAGAATGGGGGCTTGCTTTTTTAAACTGCCTGTGAACCAGGGTAACTTTCAACAACCACAGGCCACTCCCAGGTCCTGCTTAACTGATGCCCTCTGCAGATGGTTCACAACATGGCTGTTTGCTTTTTTCCAGGCCAGTAAAATCAGACATAAGCCTTCTGGGAAGGCATGGACACTTTTACAGGGTGTACTTGGTTAGGTCAAGTTCACCCAAGAAATCATCACGATTACTTTGTTTTTGTTGTTGTTTTAGTCGCTAATTCGTGTCCGACTCTATGACTCCATGGACTGTAGCTCACCAGGCTCCCATGGGATTATCCAGAAGAGACTATTAGAGTGGGTTGCCATTTCCTTCCCCAGGGGATCTTCCCAGTCCAAGAATCAAACCCAGATTCTTTAGCACCCATGCCACCCAAGAAGCCCCAAGTAATGTACAAGAAAGTAAAAGTGTCAGTCACTCATTCATGTCCAACTCTCTGTGAACCCACAGACTTTAGTCTAAGGCATACACAGAGTTGAAAATGTTTGATTGCACCAAAGTCATGCAGACATGTGCACACCCACACATAGACACACACATGCACATACATATAATCAGATTATTTCTGTTCCTTCCACACGTCCACTCTCAGGAGCAGCTTTGCTTCTAACATATTTAGAAATAATGAACTTCTGCAGTTATTTCCTGACACAGCTTCTGGGTAGTGTCTGCTATGGTTGTTGAAGATTCAGCTCCAGATTTCAAACACGAGATGCAGACCAGCCAGCAGGCAGCTTTCTCTCTTTGGTATCCTGAGCTTCTTTCAGTATAACAGCTTCTGCATGAGGCTGAGTCCAGGAGAGGTCTGAGGCTTTAGCTCATTAGCACTGAGTTCCCAGAAGTGGTGGAATTGTGGTCTCAACCACCTGTCATGAGACGGTGACATTTCTTCAGGAGAGCTGGTTTGATCTGGAAGGTTGCTGCTATCAGGCTGCCATGGGAGTAGGGGGAAATCTAAACTGACATTGAATAATTGAAGCACTTAGTTACCTGAGTGATGCTAACCTGGCATTCCCTCTCTCCAGCATGCAGCTTACTTGTCATTTTCCTTATTTTCTTACACATTCTGAACTTGTTCTTCATCCTGCTTCCCCCACCCTCGACCACTGACAACATAGGCCCCCTCTTTCCCTAGCCCATTTCTGCTATTCTTGAGTTTTTAATCAACCCATCATCCATTTGATTGCAATCCTGATGACCGACATCCCTGCTCCACTGGTATCTTGCAAGATATTTCGTTTTATGTAGCTTTTCATTTGTGCTTCAGCTTTGAAATTATGGCTTTGTGACACTTAGTTAAGTCATTTAACCTCTCAGATTCTCTATTCTTTAGTCTGTAAAACCTGGATAAAACAATCCTCTAATTACTTCACAGTGTTCTTGAGAGGGAGAAATAATATATGCAAGCATTTTTTGTGAACTATAAAACACTATTCTGATGTTATTATTAGAACAAAGACAGTAGCCTGCTGGTATTGTGAGTTGAAGACCCAGGTGCAAGTACTGTCACAATCATTCCCTATGTCTTGGGCAAATCATCTCACATGGACTTTCATCATTCTAGCTTCTGTATCACTTGCTTTTACCATTTCCATGGTCTACAGGTTTCATTCCCACCAGCAAATTGAGCTCTTGAACTGGATGAACTGAGGGATAAGTCTGTAACTCCTTGGTGCCTGCCACTGTCTAGCGAACCAACTAGCTTCCTTCTGCTTTGATAGCTAACTCCTCTGCAGAGAACCCATGAAGGTGGGTGATGTGATCTGACTCTGCCCCTCCACCTCAAATTTATACATTCACACATTGGAACCTTACTCCCAACGTAATGTTATTGGGAGGTGAAGGTGGTAGGGAGTTGGGAGTTGATTTGATCATGAGGGTGGAACCCTCCTGAAAGGGGTTAGTGCCCTCATAAAAGAGGACTGAGAGAGACCCTTGTGCCTTCTGCCCTGTGAGAACACAAGGAGAAGTCTGTGGCTTGAAAGAGGGGACATTTCTGGCACTTTGATCTTAAACTTTCAGGCTCCAGAATTGAAAAAAAAATGTTTCTGTTTGTTTATAGGCTCCCCAGTTTGTGATACTTTGTTATAGCTGCTCAAGTGAACTAAGACAGAGGGAAATACCCAGATGATATCATCCTCCTCATAACAGACAAGCTCAGGAGCCACTTCACAAAGATGGACCTTAGTCTTTGAAAGGGCTTGGCAGAAGGCATTTCTGAGATAGCCACTACTAAATCAACCCTGCCACACTTTCCAGAATAGGAGAAGGACCTGACCAGATTGTCCATTCATAAACAATAAACTCATAGGAACAAAGAGATTGTGGCCACTTAGCTCAGGGCTGCAGGATCAAACAACAATCATCAAACTTCTTTGCTAATTAGGGAGCTTGCTGAATTCCCTAGTATCAGGAAAACTGGGATTCTTTCTTGGTCATGGTGCCATTTCTATTTTACATTCAAATTCTTAAGTGTTTAAAAATGTTTTCTTGTTAGTCATTTGTGTATTTATCTTCCTTATGATGCTGAAAGCTTGGAGAGCTTCACCAATACAACTTTCAAGGCCAAGTTGTCTTTGGAAACTGAATGGCTTAGACTCTCCAAAACTAGCCAAGGGAGGAACAAGGAAAGCAAGGGTGAGAGTATTCAGACAGTAAATGGAAATATAGCATGAAGGTCTACTTAGGCTTAACATTTTTCAAATAGTAAGATTCTTTGACAATTGATTCTCTAATGGAAGTTACAAGGACTGGCCCTTTGTAAACATTTTCACTGGATGTCTTTGGTGGCTGGAAATGGTTGGATTAGGACACAGGAGGGACACGTAGAAAGCACATCTGCTCCTGTTAGTTCATCAACACAGAGACAGACAAGCTCTAAAATGAGCCAGTGTCCATCCCCACTGCTCAAGGAAGGAGACGACAGGCAGGAATGTTTCTGAGGAGGTGGAAGCTTCTGGCAATAACACATTCAGTTGGATGTGGAGCAGAACAAGGGCACTGGCTGGGGAAGGGCATGATTTTTCAAATGCTTTTGACCATGATGGACTGAAAGAAATATATTTTGCCTTTTGTTTTGTATTATGGCCCAGTAAAACCACACACACACAGATACAAACAGACACACATGACTGAAACAAAAAATTATAAAGCAATACTTAGCCTTAAAGTATGTGATTCAGACTTGCATTTTCTATTCCATTCTATTTCATTTTGTATAAAATATGATGGTGACAGGCTACATTGGGTGTGACCCTGTGAAAAACACGTCAGAGGAAATATTCTGAGAGTTATGGTGGATCTGTCTTACCTTCTTTCTTCCTTAGAAATGAAATTTTGCCTTTTTGGAAGGATTGGGTTTAGGATGGGGGAGCTGTGATAGTAAATGGTTTTGGTGCACAACTTCCCTGTGTGCATGTGATTTCAAAAACACCAAAAAATCCAAACCTTTTCCTCATCACTTCTCTGACACCTGAAATTTATCATCACTTTCATCTTCTGCTTCAGTAGAGGTATATCAAGTATTTGTTGTGTGCCAGGCACCTTTTTTATGAAGGTACTTTGGGTGGCCATTCTCTTTTCTGCTTTTTGATGATTTCCCTTGTCTTAAAAAAAAAAAAAAAAAAAAAAGCCCATTGTCTAAAATAGGAAGATGTTGTAGAATTATTTTCAGTGACTTGGAGAAAATATACATTGGTTTCTACTTGTTCAAAATGTTTTTAACTGCTATAAATAGACATTTGATTTGTGGCTTTAATGTTCAAGATTTAGTTTAATATTCCCGGAAGGAAGAGGTTGGTATACATGAAGAAACATTTAATAATATTTGTGTCCAAGCCAGCTTTCAAAATACATAACCCATCACCTAGACCTGTCTATCCATGAATCTCTAGCATCTTATTCCCATGTAGGAAGACAAAAATACTTCATTGGCCTTTTACTGATAGAAAGAAAAAGGCATCAGTAATCACCGGACACTTGCTAACTAATAGACGCTTGTCCTTTCTCTATTTCTAATAGCGTGTCAAGCTGTCAGCCAGGACAGAACCATATAAAATGATCTGAAATCTTTTGTCTGTTGATTTGTTTCCATTGGCATATTCAGAAAATCAGTCTGAGTGGCTTGTCTTACCTGTTGTAATAGCCTGATATTTTTCAAGGTCCCGTGTAATATCTGTATGCTCATCAAAATACTGTTCTTTCTCTCCTTTATTATCAGGCTAGCATTTTGACTGGTTCTTTTCTCCTCCAGGTCTATCTTTCTGCAATTTAGCCTACTGACTATTCATATCAAAAATTAGTCTTCATAGCTTATTATTCATATCCCCAAATTTTCTAACTCCGTTCATTGCTACATGTAATCCTTTTTCTTGGAATGTCTTTCCTAACTTGGAGTCTTGAAGTTTACTAATCCTTTAGGGATCAGCTGAAATATTATTATTCACTCAGTGACTTATTCATTCAGCAATATGTACTTATTACACACATACTAGATCCCAAGATTTCTATTAGAAACAGGGATAGATACATCTATAATAATAATAACAGATTATTAATATTATTACTATTATTGTTGTTGTTATATATTTCAAACTCTCATGATGCTTACAGTCTAATTGAGAAGGAAAGTGATTGAACAGAAAATTGCTTTATAATGTGACTATTAGCATGTTCTGGGAAGTACAGAGTGTTCTGAGTTTTCATAAGAGAAACATTCAAAATCAGCCTATTGGAAATAGAGAAAGCTATTAGAATAAGTAACCTTTAGTTTAAAACTAAAATAAATGAAAGAAAAGAGGGAGCAAAAAAGGGGAAAGTATGTATGAGAAATCTATAGCTGAGAGAGTATAGTGCTTTTAAGGAGCTAAAGACACTTTATAATGACAAATGAAAAAGAAAAGAAAACTGAGGCTTGGCAACTAAGCAAAAACAAGATATGCATCCACCCTCAAAGAAATAAGGAGCCCTTGAAATATTTTAGGGGCTTTTCTGATAGCTCAGTTGGTAAAGAATCCACCTGCAATGTGGGAGATCTGGGTTCGATCCCTGGTTTGTGAAGATCCCCTGGAGAAGGGAAAGGCTAGCCACTCCAGTATTCTGGCCTGGAGAATTCCATGGACTTCATAGTCCACAGGGTTGCAAAGTGTTGGACACAACTGAATAGCTTTTACTCACTCACTGAAATATTTCAAGCAGAATAGAATAAGAAATTCTTATTCTAGTTTGTAAGAATATAAAATATTATATTTTAATATTGTGTGTGAAAAGAACAGTGTTGGCTGCCTAAGGAAATCTGCTTAAAGAAGTGCAAACTTGAAATAAGAGGTTCTTGCAGAAGTCCAGGTGCAAAACAAAAATGGCCTGACCTGAAGAAGTAGGGAGAGAGTGAACTGAGAAGGTCGGGACCTTAGAGGTGGAGTGAAGGCTTTGCTGATGGGTGGGATGTATAGGAGGGAGTGAAGGCGGAGGGGAGTCTCGTGCCCAGTCTCGTGACCTGGACGATGGAAGAACCAGAGGTACCAAAGAGAACACACAGGTGGAGGAATGATTTAGGGTAATAGATGGATTTAGATTTGGGAAAGTTAATATTACAATCCTTGTGGGAAACTCAAGAGAAATAGGATACCAAGACCTGAATATCAAAAGATACTTAAGGGTTTTAGTTGTGAACTTGTGAATGAGCATCACTAGATGATGATCATTCAAACCTTGGGAATGGACAGCATTTACAGGGGCAGATAGTAAGAAGATTTAGAACAAACTCTGAGGAACACAAAATCTAATAGCTCAGAAGAGTAGAATCCCTGAACAATGATAAAGAACCACCAGAAGGGTACGGGAAAATCAGGTGTGTAGTCACAGTAGGAAAGAGAGTGCTTTAAAAAATAGAGGGTCTCAATATTCCCAAGTAATCCAATCAGATAAGAACAGAGATGTGGTGTTCCTAGAAGTACCAGTTTGCCCAGGAAAGTCCTGATTTTTGCTGTAAAAACATCATTTTGAGTGGCCCACCTTTCATTACCAAAATCATCCCATTTGGGGTGATAAATAGTAGATGTATCATTGGTAAAGATATTTTAGAAGAACTGAGGAATGCAGAAACTAGCAAAAAGTGGATTGAGAACTGAGTTGTATAAATTGCATTTGAAACAAAACACAGAATACATGACTCTTTGGCTTGACTGTGACTGAAAAGAGAAGGGAGATTTATGTAATAGCTGTGGAAGTCTAAGAGAAGAGGGAAGTGGGTTATAATAACCATATTTAAATATTGAGATGGGAAAACAGTGGAAACAGTGGCTGACTTTATTTTTGGGGGCTCTAGAATCACTACAGATTGTGATTGCAGCCATAAAATTAAAAGACAGTTACTCCTTGGAAGGAAAGTTATGACCAACCTAAACAAAATATTAAAAAGCAGAGACATTACTTAGCCAACAAAGGTCTGTCTAGTCAAGGCTGTGGTTTTTCCAGTAGCCATGTATGGATATGAGAGTTGGACTATAAAGAAAGCTGAGTGCTAAAGAATTGATGCTAGAGAAGACTCTTGAGAGTCCCTTGGACTGCAAAGAGATCCAACCAGTCCATCCTAAAGTAGATCAGTCCTGGGTGTTCATTGGAAGGACTGATGTTGAAACTGAAACTCCAATGCTTTGGCCACCTGATGTGAAGAGTTAACTCATTTGAAAAGACCCTGATGCTGGGAAAGGTTGAGGGCAGGAGGAGAAGGGGACAACAGAGGATGAGATGGTCGGATGGCATCACCGACTCAATGGACGTGGGTTTGGGTGGACTCCGGGAGTTGGTGATGGACAGGGAGGCCTGGCGTGCTGCGGTTCATGGAGTCGCAAAGAGTCAGACACAACTGAGTGACTGAACTGAACTGAAGTGAACTGAAATATTGACAGAAAAGAACTTATATGCAAAGGAAAGATAATGACCAGAAAAAAAAATTTTTTTCAGAACATAGAAGAAAGTAAAGTTGGAAATACCAAAAGATGTGAGTCAGGAAATAAAATAGTAACTTTTCTATTTCATCCAAAGGAAAGGAAAAAAAGATGAAGAACTGAATATAGGTCAGTGTGTGGATACATTGGAATTTTCTATCACATGACTATTTTTTGTCCTATGCAGGGTTATAGGCTAGATTATTTGCTTGGATTCCTTTGTTCTCATGTTCAAACTACATTTTTTTGAGTGTTGTTAATCAAAGTTTAGAAGGTAGCTAGTATCGGCTGAATTCTGTGAGGATAAAACTGAAGATTAGCTATATTAGGGTATATTTTCAGGGTGGGAAAGGTGGGTGCCTGCAGGAGGACTGAAAGAAGCTCCTCTGTGATGACAAAATCTGAGCTCTGAATCCTGTGTGAACCTGCTATTTTTTTTCCATTCCCACACATATTAAACACAAATTTTTCCAATTCCCCAGCCCTTGTTTTGAAAGTGGTAGAAGGTGATGAGACAGTATACTTCTACTAGATGCCTCCCATTTTTTCCTTTGGGAATCCATCTACACTTTATAAGAGAGGAGAGAACCGACCTGTTATCACAGCTCTTCTGTATTCCAAAGAAATCATGCTGATGGTCTTACAAGTTTGATGGTAGTAGGGACATTCCAACTGACACCTAGCGTTAAACACTGGACAATATGAATTGGGTTTTTTGTACCAGGAATGGGAAGAATTGTGAATTTAGAGATAAAATGTGCATGTGTGTTCTCAGTCACTCAGCTGTTTCCGACTCTGCGATCCAATGGACTATGGCCCCCTAGGTTCCTCTGTCCATGGGATTTTCCAGGCAAGAATACTAGAGTGGGTTGCCACGTTTTCCTCCAGGGAGGAGAGCCTGGCTTGCTATAGTCCATGGGGTCGCAAGAGTTGGACACGACAGCACAAGCACAGCCACAAAGTACATTTCCAGCCTTGGTTTGAGGACATGTGTCTGGAGGTACATTCGCTTGAAATCTCTGCTTTTGCAATTTAGAAGAGACCACCGACATGTTTTGGCAATAGGGGCACGGTCCAAAAATCTGCACCTGTCCCAACCCTTTGCTGCAAAGTCCCATGAGAATGGCAGTGCAGACATTTCTCCTCAGTCCCAACCCAAATGAATTACCAACTAATGTGGACATCAGACCTCATAGCAATGAGTTAGAAGAGCTATTCTGTGAAGTTTAATTCAGATGTAATTCTCTTCCCTGATGTTGTAATTGCAAATGAAAATGAAAGACTCCAAAGACAGACACAGTCCACATGGTGGTCATTCCTTTCCCATTTCAGGTTTCACTTTCCCCGGTCATGTGCTCAGGAATGGGACTTGCTCCATAACTACAGGTTGTGAATGGCAAGTAGTATAGTCTAGTCATGGTGGTTCCATGCCCTTTGCCAATAATCATTAGAGGAATAAGAAGACAAAAGTTCTGTTCAACAAGATGCAGGCGAAAAATCTCAAAGTCTTAGGAAAAGATGTAAGAAGAGATTCCAATGTTTTCCCACTCCCAGTGAGGTTGTATGTGGACAGTTGTCTACGAGTGGGATACCGCTGAAGGCATGGCTGCCATTTTACTACCGTGAAGGAAGAGACGGTATGATAATCACCAATGTGGGGCAGACAGCAGAGCGGACAGAAGGGAAGGAGCTAGGTCTTTGATGCTGTTGTCACGTTGCTGAGCAAACAGATTCTGTAACCAACAGACTAGGCTCATTGGTATTCACGGCTCCAAACTACCTTCTACTACTCTATCCCATGGACAGAGGAGCTTGGCGGGCTACAGTCTGTAGGGTGGCAAGGAGTCGGACACAACTGAAGAGACAGCACGCATATATGTACACCCTTAATTAATTTTACATGAGATGATTTTAACCTTTTGTTTTCAGCAAGACAGGGGTAACTGGCAGTCCTTTCATTACCTTCTGATGGAATGAATATCCATGGGTCCACTCCAGAGGTAGAAGATAGCATAAAAAGCACAAAAAATAGCAGAAGTACTATTGTCCTAGAATCGGAAGTCCATCAACCCTGTCAACCTCCTGATCCTCTGAGCCAGGAACAGAGCCTCAGCCACTCTGCGGCCTCTGCTGGCCTCCCTGGACACTGTCACCCATTCCCGAGGTCTCAGTAACCTCACTGGCATTTCCTGTTTGGTTTTCCACACAATCCCAACCTCTGCTGTGTGGTCTCATCCCACTGTTATTCACACAACAGTATAGTATGTTCTCAATTTTGAACTTGACTCGTAACTTTGGTGTGCTCCCCTGGTGACTCAGTAGTAAAGAATCTGCCTGCCAAAGCAGGAGACTCAGATTCAATCATGGGTTGGGAAGATACCCTGGAGAAAGGAACGGCAAGTCACTCCAGTTTTCTTTTTTTTTTTTGTCTTTTTTTTTTTCATTTATTTTTATTAGTTGGAAGCTAATATTGTAGTGGTTTTTACCATACATTGACATGAATCAGCCGTGGATTTACGTGTGTTCCCATCCTGATCCCCCCTCCCGCCTCCCTCCCCATCCCATGGACAGAGGAGCCTGGTGGCCTATTCTCCATGGCATCACAAAAGAGTTGAACATGATTTAGCATCTAAACAACAACAATTTTTCATTTTTATATTATATATTTTAATAATTATTTTAAAATTGTATATTTTATGCTATATATAACATAATTTTACATGAGATATATGTATACCTTATATTTAAAAGTTCTCCTGATGTCAAAAATTACCATCCTTGATTTTTCTAATGATTTCACCATCTAATGACTTTATTATCTCTTTGTATTTCTACTATGAACTAACTTTCATATATTTCCAAAATTTTTGTTTTAACCTTTTACTTTTTTCTTTTTTCCTTAATTAAAACCTGACTCCCCATCTCAATGACACTTCTACTCTCAAACTATTAGTAAAGAATGATCATCTTCTCTGTTGTTTTTTTCTAGCATTTGTGTGTATGTGTGTACACATGTGTGTGTGTGTTTGCTTGGGTGTATGTGTGTGTGTTCGCTTGTGTGTATGTGTGTGTGTTCACATGCACATGCCTGCATGAATTAGGTGGCACTTTGAGGAAGAGACTGAAGGGAAAAGAGGCTGTTACACTCTCCACTTCAATGATCAACCTCTTTTTTTTTGGAAGTTCTAACTGAATCAGTATCCGTTTAGCCTTTACATTATTTATGTTCAAGACTCCATGACACTCCTGGATGCATTTTAGGAATTCAACATCAAACTAATAGTTTACATACCATTCTAAGGGTATAACTTATTTAGGTAGACATAGGAACCATCTAAGGATTTTATACTTAAATGCGACTGTGTCACATTTCACTTTTAAATCAGTCATGCTGAAAGCTGCGTTTATTAATAAAATGCACTTGAGGCAGACACATCTGGAATACAGGAGGCCCTTCAGGAGACTGTGTCAGTAATCCAGAAAATATTTGATGAGGGTTTAAATGAAGGGAATAGTATCAGAAATGAAAAGGGTGGACAAATTTAGGAAATGCTTAGACAGTAAAGTCAGTGGGGTTTAGTCACTGATTAGATGCAGAGTGAGGAAGGCAGAGTCGGAAACATTTCCCCATAATTCAAGCTTGAGTTATGAGTAGGAACTAATGGCCTCCAAAATAGAAAGCATAATAAAGTTGAAATAGCAATAATAGCCATCATTAATTGAGCAGTTACATACCAAGCATTCTTCAACATGAATTTCATTTTTTCCTTTCATCCTCATAACATCTTAAAGAGGCTAAATTTTATTATTTTCATCTTCAGAAGACAAATGAGAGGTACAGAAATGTTAACTAGCTTACATAGGGTCAGACAGCTGGGGAATGATGGAATGGGAGTTGGTACTGAGACTCTATTGACCTCAGAACCTGTACTCAGTTTTTACAAAGCAAGGTTTTGGGGACTTGAGGAGGTAAGAAGCGATGCAATGATGAGTTCCATTTTATAGATGCTAGTTTTCAGATCCCAGAGTTTTTCTTAAGCAAGAGTTTAGTTATAATAGTTTGAGTCTCTGGATAAACTTAGAGATTTGAGAGAATCATTAACTTAACAGCAGGTCACATTAGATAATATTTGAGTGGATGACAGAATTCAGGGAACTGTGGAGAGTGAGATTTAGAGTGGGCTCAAGACAGAAACTTGAAGAATAGCAACACAGAAGATATCAGAATAAGAGACCCTCTGAATAAGAAGGAAGCGACAGTCAGAAATGTAGAAGCAGAAGCAAGAGTACATGGTGGGAAAGTTCAAGAAGGAAGTGAGAGTCACGCTGTTGGAGGGTTTAGCAAGATAAGCCCTGAGAAACTTCCATGTGCTTCTCAATGTGAAAGTCATCAGTGATCCCATCAAAAATAATTACCCAAAACTTGCAAGAGTGGATAGAGCAGAAGCCAGATGTCAACAAGCTTGGAAATAAATGGGAGGTGTCAAGTGTTAAGTCAAATTTAGATTATTTTTCTAAAAGCTTATATAGGAAGAGGAGAGTGATTAGGTGACAGCTAAAAGATGTAGAATTGAGGAAGTTTATTGTTTATATCATTCATTTAGCAATCTACAGGGAGAGGATGAAGACAAATCTAGGGATGGTTACAGAAGAGCATCCTCCTGCCTGTAGAAGAGCAGCAAGGGATGAAGCCCATGGGAGAAGATGGGCTTTCATATAAACGTGCCTCTGTGACTTCTCCTGTTCTTTTACTTGCTCAGTACAATAGCAGGAAGTAGAGCAAGTAAGCATAAGGGCAATTTCTCTCCATCTTTGGATACTACCTATTGGACCTCGATTATAGCCCTGCCTCAAGAACCTTCATATTAATTATGTCTGCCATCCTCTATACTTCAGCCCATCCCATCCATTAATACTTTCCTTTTGGCCATAAGTCTGTTCTCTATGTCTATATCTCCATTGCTTTCCTGCAAAGAAATTCTTCGGTATCATCTCCCTAGATTCTGTGTATTTGCATAAGCATACAATATTTATCTTTCTATTTCTGACTTCTTTCACTCTGTATAATAGCCTCTGGACTTGGGGAGAGGGGAGGAGAGGGTGAGATGTATGGAGAGAGTAACATAGAAACTTACATTACCATATGTCAAAAAGACAGCCAATGGGAATTTTCTGTATGTCTCAGGAAACTCAAAGAGGGGTTATGTATCAACCTAGAGGAGTGGGATGGGGACGGAGATGGGAGGGAGGTTCAAGAGGCAGGGGAGATATGTATACCTACGGCTGATTCATGTTGAGGTTTGACAGAAAACAAAATTCTGTAAAGCCATTATCCTTCAATTAAAAAATAGATAAATTAAAAAAAAAAAAACTTTCCTCTTGGTTTCAAAGAAAACCCAAGAAACCACAGTCCCTTTCCTCGATTCTATGTTCCCCTCCAGTTTCCAATCACCCAACCACCCAACTTCTATTTGTCCCTGCCAAGCTTTTAGGAAGACTGGTCGACAGGCAAAGACTTGGTTTATTTTCTGTTCATTTTGATGAAATGGGATTCTTAGCCCTCCCAATCAATAGAAATTGATCAGAGGCCAGACAAGAAATTCAGGCAAGGCTTTATTGGATCCCCTGCTGCAGCAGAGGGGGATGAAAACAAATAACAAGTTCCCATATTGGCTCCCCACAGTGAGGAATGAGCTAGTAGTTCTTTATATGGGGTGAGCATAGGGGTGTGTCCAGGGGTCAGGCCGGAGGGGTGGCCTAAGTGGTTTGCCCAACTTCTTGGTGATGTTTAGGGCAGGGGACATGTCCAGTACCCTGCTTTTGCCCCTGACGCCCTGTTTTTGCTCCTGACTCTTCAGAAATGACAGCTGTGTGTTTGGTCTTTTTGTATCTTGTTATCCACAATATGTACCAACTGCCCAGGCACAGAGTTATTTTTGGTTCCTTATCATTTCTTTGTATTTTCTTGCTCAGAAGAGTCTCAGGTCCCAGGTCCCAGACTGCTTCAATTCCTTCAAGTGTTTACAACTTTAGAAACCATTCCTCCAAGATATTATTCTCTCAAAAGCTACTGCTACTCCTCCAGTTTGTGCATCTTGTGAATTGGAAACTTTACTTCTTTTGCAACAATTGCCTTCCATTTTCTTCTGCTTTTCCTATTTCTGATAATAACTCTTTAACCAATTCCTGGTAGTGGTAAGGTAGACTAAAATTTCCTGAGTCCTTAATATATCCTATAGATTCATCTTAAGAACATTATAATTATTAAACATTGAGTGCACATTATTATTTATGAAACAGGTACTAATGGTATCCTCATTTTGTAATTGAGCAACTGAAATTCAGATTCTTTAACTGATTCAAAGTGACACAGCTACTGAGTAATGTACATGAAATTTGAACCCATGTTCAAATTTGATTCAGGCTTCCCTGGTGGCTCAGTGGTAAAGAATCCACTTGTGATGCAGGAGACCTGGGTTCAACCCCTGGATTTAGAAGATTCCCTCGAGAAGGAAATAGCAACCCACTTCAGTATTTCTTGCCTCGAAAATCCCATGGGCAGAGAGCCTAGTGGGCTATAGTCCATGGGGTTGCAAAAGAGTCAGACATGACTTAGTGGCTAAACAACAACAGTCTGATTCAAATCCTGTATCCCTAATCCCTAGTAAATGACACCTAGAAGCAATCTTTTTCAGCACAGTTTATAGGGCGACTGTATTTTGGTTGTCCAAGATCTTTCAAGTTGAGCCTATTATCACAGCATGATTTTCAAAGTAGCCCCTTGCTAAAAAATGTCCCAGATTGCGTGATAAATTATGTGGTCTTGCTAACTTTATAGTTCCCTCTTCCTGTGTTCACTAAAAAGCTACCATTTCCAGAGTGCCTGTTAACTGGACAAGGCATGTCACACCCTTCATTACTAATCCTTTTCACAGCACATCAAGCTTCGTTTCCTTATACCCATGTGAAAACTAAGGTTCAGGTAGAGGTTAACTGCCTTAATCAAAGCCACATATACACTAAGTGGCTGAAACTGGCAGTATGAAAACCAAGGTATGTCTGGTTCTGAAACTTCTTCCATGTATTTTTTCTCCCTTAGCATTCTAATCCTTCCTTCACCTCCCTCTGGATGTCTCCAGATGATATCTTTTCTCCTACCTTATGTTACGGCCATGTGGTTGTCTATCCATCTGAAATAGGTGGGCTCCCCAACAATGCGGCCTCTGCCTCAATCATTTTTATATCCCCAGGGCCCAGGATATTGTCTGGTCCATGAACAGCCCTAAGGAACTGCACGCTTTGTTTTGTTTTCTGGTCTCCCTATTATTCACATTTATTCCAGATGTTGAATTTAACTCTCATGTTTTCCGGGCTTCTCACATATTCATTCCATGCACTACTCCATCCTCTGATATAGTCAGACACAGTCTGTTGAACACAATTTCCACCCGGTGATTAGAAAGCGCAGTCCAATCAAAATTACATCTGCCCCCACACCCTCAGTTATAATTTGTTAGCACTGTGGGCCACCTCTTGCATTCTGAAAGCGCCGTCACCTTCCTCCTACCCAATCTGCAGAGACAGCGATGCATGCTCCCTTGGCAAAGGAAAAATGTTTCCCTTTTTATGTTCACATGCGGCAAGTGGACGAAAAACAATGCTTTTGATCCTCTACTCACTAACTGATGCTTCGCCTTACAGGGATTTAAGCTACAGCAGTGGTCCTCAATGCAGAATGCACAATAAAATCACCTGGGGAGCCTTTAAAATATACTGGTCCCTGAACCCCACAACAGACCAGTTACATCAGAATCTTTGGATACCTGTGTTTTATTAAACTCTCCCTCAGGCCATTCTAACATTCAGTCACGTTAAGAGATACTAAGCTAAAAGGAATTTTTCCACCCCCATTTAGACTTTTGAAGATAGTCTAAAAGTATTCCTAAATAAGAGAATATCAAAATATGATAAAGAAGCCATCTTATTATTATGGTTTCAAGTTGTGCACATTCTTTTTTGGGCTTACACAGTCTTTGCCTCTATAAAAATGCAGACATATCAATCTTTACACATAATTTTAGAGAAACTCTGACATTGTTAAGGTAATTCTATAGCTGCCATCCACAGATTGCTGTTCTCTTTCATCAATAAATATATAATTTTTAGTGAAGGCACCTATATCATTAACAGATCATGTTATGGATTGAATTGTGTCTTCCTCAAATTCATATGCTGGAATTTTAACCAACAGTTAGAATGGGACTTCAGAATTTAATTTTTGGGTGAGGACAGGGCAGGAATAAATAGCATTTTACCTGGAAAGCCTGTAGACCAAGAGGATTGGAGTAGTCTTCCAAAGAACCATCTTGTCTGTGCTTGTATGTTCGTTTCTTTATTTCTCTTTTTTTTAATTTTTATTGGAGTAGAGTTGATTTACAATGTTGTGTCAGTTTCTACTACAGCAAAGTGAATCAGTTATTAAAAGTATTCTCTATATCTTCCCTGGTAACTCAGCTGGTAAAGAATGTGCCTGTAATGCAGGAGACCCCGGTTCGATACAGGCAACAGGAAGGTCCCCTGGAGAAGGGAATGGTTGCCCACTCCAGTACTTTTGCCTGGAGAATTCCATGGACAGAGGAGCCTGACAGGCTACAGTCCACGGGGTCACAAAGAGCTAGATATGACTGAGCGACTTTCATTCACTACAATATTTGCTATCCCTTGCCCCACCTCAAAAAAAGAAAATAGGGGGATATTTTTAGTATCTGCCTCCTAGGATTGTTATGAGAATTGAATTATATAAATATGTGTATGAGATAATGTGGGATCACAAACTTAGTTCAATGACTGCTTTATTTATATCAGAGTAAGCCCTTGATTGGGCCTCCCTTGTGGCTCAGCTGGTAAAGGATCCACCTGCAATCTGGGAGACCTGGGTTCGATCCCTGGGTTGGGAAGATCCCCTGGAGAAGGCAAAGGCTACCCACTCCAGTATTCTGGCCTGGAGAATTCCATGGACTGGATAGTCCGTGGGGTCGCAAAGAGTAGGACACAACTGAGTGAATTTCACTAAGCACTTGATAAATGTCATCTGATATTACTTAAGTTTCTATTAAATTGTAGTTCATAAATTAAAAAAATAGTAAGTCTGATAGTCTTAAATAAGTAAACACTGAATACCGAGGGGGGCAAAAAAGAACATGACCTTATGTGGAGATAGAGTCTTTACAGAGTAATCAACTTAAACCAAGATCCTCAGTGCATGCGTGTGTGCCCATTAGCTTCAGTCATGTCCGGCTCTCTGTGGACACTATGGACTGTCGATCACCAGGCTCCTCCGTCCATGGGATTTCCTAGGCAAGAATATTGGAGTGGGTTGCCATTTCCTCCTCCAGCGGACCTTCCCAACCCAGGCATTGAACCCTGTCTCCTGCATCTCCTGCATTGGCAGGCAGATTCTTTACCGCTGATCTACCAGGGACCTTACAAAAAGGGAAATTTGGACATACAGACACACATAGGAAGAATTCCAGGCAAGTCAAGGAGATAGGTGTGGGATCAACTCTTCCCTCATAGTCAGTCCCACCGACTCCTCGCCTCTGGAACTGTGAGAAAACAGATTTCTGTTGTTTAAACCACCCAGTTTGTGGTGCTTTGTTACAACAGTCCTAGGAAATTAACAGAAAGAACTTCAACTTTCAATCACGTTTTGCTAGACAAATAATTCCTAAGTCAATTATTTCTACTTGGAAGACAGTTTCCCATAAAAACAACATTAGACATGGACATTGGTTCCCAGGTGAGCCATGAAAGTTCATTTAAGCCTGAAATGCACTTTTGGAAATATATTAAGGAGTCATATGAAATGCACTGCAAGAAGAAAGGAAAACTAGTAAGCAAAACTTGCAGAGTAGTTTTCTACCCTCACCTGGGAAGGTTGGGACTTTCTTAGGTGGTGAGAAATGCTAAGTTCTAATGGTACAGAGGGTGGGGGAGAAAGGTCCCAAAGTTGTCTTGCAAGTGTCTGCCAGCACAGTGAGTATGTTGAAATCAGGGTTATATACATATTCAAGATCAGAGAAGAGCAGACCAAGATCCATAAGGAAGAGGAGAAACTTTAGGGGAGCTCTGGAACAAGGACGTGACCTTCAGGGGTCTGATCCTGAAGGCACAGGACTGAAGCAATAGAGTTTCCAATCTCCAGGGGGTCTTCCCGACCCAGGGACAAGCCCCCATCTTCCACATTGCAGGCAGATTCTTTACCACCTGAGTTATCAGGGAAGCCCCAAGGATATGGGATTGAATGTCCATTCCCTTCTCCAGGGGGGTCTTCCCAACTAAGAGATCAGACTTCGGTCTTCCACATTGCAAGAAGATTCTTTACCAGGGAAAGTCACCAGGGAAGCAGAATCGCCAGGGAAGCCCCAACATGATGGAGAGAAAGGCAAAAACTGTACAGTAAAGGAAGAGAAGACTGGATGATCAGGCAAGGGGACAGCCCGGGCCAGGGTCAGAGGTCAGAGTTGTTGGGGGGTCACATACCTTAAGGCCATCTTCCCAATGTGTGGACAGGAGAGCTCCATGAAACGTCAAAGTCATGCATATTCTTGCCTCCTTTGATCATTCACATTTTTCTTCTACCAGGCCATTAACCATCACTAGACCAAATATGTACTGACTCTGTCTTCTGACCTCAAATCTCCTACTGACATCATGCACCTCCACTACTCCTGTGCAGACAGAGCCTTCCTGTGGTTGGGAACGCTTATTCCACTCAGTTCAGGTTAAATTCAACTTAGTTCATGTTTTGAATCAATCCCCAACTAAACCTGACTCCAATTCTTCCAGGGCAGGTGAACTCACACAGAGCATTGGATGCCATCTCCTAAAAGTAATTCACAGTAAGTTAATGACTAACAGCCCATTGGAAGACTTGGAGGTACTTGCATTATCCAATGTGGATACTTACCAAACTGAAAGAATCTCTGCTTCATGAAACTTTAGAGGCTATAATTGAACTGAGAAACCCATCAATTTGGGCAAAGTTTTGGGGAGGCACTAAGAATATGTGACTTAGACAAGCAGGCAGACTAGTCCCTCCCTCTAGTTTTATTGTCAACTATTCTCATCTCTTCATAGTTTCCTTTGTTCTGCTTTCACAAATTCTCAAATAAACCTGAAATTTTCTGCACAATTGTTCCTATAGCAGAGAAATCTGATCATTTAGATGATTTTGTAAATTTAGCTCATTGTATATTAGCTCACTGTCTCTGAACACTAGACTCTGCAACACTTCTCTGACTTACACCTTGCATATGCATACATAAATACTAAGCCAAGGATGAAAGTGACAATGTGAAGAATAACTGAATGTTTCCTCAGGTCCTGTTTGCGAAGAGAGAGAGGTGGGCTTGAAGGTGAGGGCAAAGGCAGCTTCCTGTTTTGACCTTTCAAGATGTGTGAATTGGGGCTGGTTTCCCTAATTCCATGCTGAACCCTTTGCTCTTGAACACATTTAGAGATGCCAATAAATGCCTTGCCGGGTCTTATTAGGACTCAATGTTCTAACATGGTGGTTTCCTTTCTTCCTTCTAACTCCAGCCCATTAGGACAGAAAGGACAAAGGAAGGAAAGACTTTCTCACTCAAAACCCTCATCAAAATGGAACTATGATGTATGATAATACTTGATGCTGTAAATAGGGTTTGCAGACAGATAAGCTTCCTCTGTTTCATTTAATACACATTCTTTTTATCATTTGGACCAGAAAGGTGTTGCAGGACACTCTTAATAAAGGAACCGCCTTCAGCAGAGATTCTAGGAATAATGATTTTGACAAGATAAGGAGAAAAGCTGGTGCTGAAGGCCCCTCTTTGTCAATAGGTTGAAGGATCCTAGCTGGGAGATTTTGATTGTTATATGTCCTGAATGCATGTCTTCATGCAAATTAGTGACCACTCATTTTATTTTCCACTCTCTCATCCAGGTTCTAGACCTCCCTGTTAGGTGCAAGTCCAGCTCCAGTGATGATGACCTTGTCTGAAGGGTCTCCAAGTGACATAAGTGGCTTAAATGTTATTGGCAAGGGAGCCTGAGCTGTTATGATCCAGTAAGTTTATCTATGCCATGAAAGCTGGGCTTGCTGGCTCAATAAAGAGAGACTCACATTTGGGCAGAATTATAAAAATCATCATCACATTTCTCAGAGGGCTTAATCCCAATTATGCATGCCTTCTAGCGCCATGACTTAGTTCACCTCCCAGAGCATGCTCAGCTAGGCATGATAATTACGTCTGTGTTCTAAAAATGGAATATGAGAAAGTCTTAAAAGATCCATATTTCACATTAATACCGAACTACATATCGTGTGGGGATTTTTTTTCTCTTAGTGTAAAAGGACTGGTGGTGAAGGTTAACGATTTAATTAAGTTCATGGCCGACCTCCGCACCCATACCCTCCCCTCTGTAGAGCGCAGACGCTGACATAGCTCACAGCCGACCCTGGAAGGAAGGCATTCACAGAACAGCAGCTTGGATTTTTCAGTCGATGACAGTTTTATTATTGCATCTTGAACAATGTCGTTAGCTCATGGAATTGCAGAGGAGAAGTTCCTCTGGGTTGATAAGGCTCGAGTGCAGTCTATGCTGGGAAAACACAGGATCGCAGGCGATCCGTCAGGGAACCAAACTCCTCTCTTTGCCAAGGACAAAGGGCTCATTGTTTAAATGGCCTCACTCTTAACCTACCAGTCCAGGGTTCAAGGCCATTTTATAGCCAATATTGTATCAAGGACAGCAGAAGAGGCTTACTTTTCTGCCTAGCATCCAGTGATACAGCTCAGCCTGCATCTAATGTATGAATGGAGGAAAGTAACCTGAATACAAATCCTCTCTCCACCACTCACCTACCATGTAATCAGCAGCCAGTTCGCTCATTCATTCATTCACCCACCTTTTGCTTATCTTCCTTTCATTATGGAGCACTAAGTACTTGAGATACATCACTGAACAAAATAGACAAAGATCTCTGTGTTCGTGGGGCTTATTCTAGGGGAGTAGGGAGTAATGAAAAACCTAATTACATAATTTGTAAAAGATGGTGGAAGCTGGGGGATTTAAAAAAACCCGGTAGGGAATGGCCGAAAGGGAAAAGGGGGCACACAAGTGGTAATTTTAAACCATGAAGGTAAGTTAGACATGGTTGAGAAAGTACCCATTGGCCTGAGACACGGAAAGTGACAGATGAAGCCAGCAGATGTCTGGGAGAGGAGCGGTCTGCATCAGTAACCCAAGGAAACAGCAAAAGTGGCAGAGCTGGGTGAGCCAGCTGGGAGAAGACACAGTCTGAGGGCAGACAGCAGCCAGATCGTGTGAGACATGTCGTCATTCTTTGTAGGTGGCATTATGAATCAGTATTGTCCTCAGACTCTTTTTCTGAGTTCTCAAAAGCTTCTCTTTGGTCTGCTGGATGACATCTACCTGATCGATGCCACTGCATGCCACAACTGTCTTTGGAGGACCCTGAAAACTCTAGATCCTGACTCCCTGACTGAGTCGTAAGTGACTTCTGCCCATTATGACCTTCCATACTTTCACCACCATAACAGGCCACACTGGCCGGGCCAGATGAGTTTTCTCTTCCCCAAGAAACCTAGTTTTCCAATTCCTTCACCCAGGCAGCCTCCTTCAGCTACCTTTATGGTGTCCATGGCTACCCTGATTTCCATCGACTCATATGTAATTAGCTGGTAATAGTCTATTTTCCTCTTCTTAATTCAGTCACCAAACAGAAGGAATGGTGATTGCTGACTTCTTGATATACCATGTGACTATGTAGAATAAGATAGTCTTCACTATTACTTATGAATGGTATCTGCCTTGTAAAATGGTTCTTTTGTCATGAAACATGATTTGTATCCTTTTCTCTATAAATAGGAAGATCCCAAAAGATTAAACTTCCAACAGCAATTTCTCATCTCTGTCTGATCCTATAGAATTCCCAGGGTCTCTTTCCTTTTCCATTGTTTCAATGTAGTTTTAATATATGGAAATTTGGGTGCTAAGATATTTAGGGATTCTGAGAGATTGTCATACAACAACCTTTACAATTTTTAGATATTTGTTAAGAAATCAGATCCAGAGGTATTGACTTGTAGCTCCAGATGTCCCAAAAGACAGAAACTTGTGGATTCCTTGATCATGACAGTATTGAAATTCTGGGGTTAAGTTTTCATTAAAAAATGCATCATGTCTCAATTTTCTTAACTAACTCTGATTTCTGACTTAGACACATGATGCATTAGCAAAGCATAAATGCACATCAGTATTTCGCTCCACCCAAACCAAAACTGTTGTTTATAAACTTTGAAGATAAGATTTCTTTTAGTGAAGCAATACTTTAAGTTACAAGTTTGCCTTAACTAAGAACTATAAATTTTCATCTAATAAGGATTTAGTTATTATAACACTAAATTCTAAAAATGTTAAGAATGATAATATAATTAATGAGTTATAATTTATGATAAGCTTCCCTAATCTCACTTTAGCATCACTGATAATCAAGTCAGTGTTTGTTGATACAGAGCTTTAAAAGTACTATGAGTCTGATACATGGGATTATTTTTTATATTTATTTTTAATTGGAGGATAATTGCTTTATAATGTTGTGTTGGTTTCTGCTGTTTAGCAACGTGAATCAGCTATATAAGTATACATATATCTCCTCCCTCCATATCCTCCCTCTCACTCACCCCCATCCACCCCTCTAGGTTATCACAGAGCACTGAGCAAAGTTCCGTGTGCTATACAGCTACTTCCCAGTAGATAGCTACTTTACACACGGTAGTATGTATACATCAATGCTACTCTATCGATTTCTTCCACCTTCTCCTCCCCCTGCTGTGTCCACATGTCCATTCTTTTTTTTTTAAAATATTTATTTATTTAGTTGTGCCAGCTTTTAGTTGCAAGCATGTGGGATTAGTTCCCTGCCCAGGGATTGAACCCAGGCCCTCTGCATCGGGAGTGTGGAGTCTTAGCCACTGTACCACCAGGGAAATCCCCACATGTCCATTCTTTACTTCTGTGTCTCTATTCCTGCCCTGCAAATAGGTTCATCAATATCATTTTCCCCAATTCCACATGTGTGTGTGTGTGTGTGTGTGTGTGTGCTCGGTCACTCAGTCGTGTCCAACTCTTCGTGACCCCAGGGATTGTAGCCTTCCAGGCTCCTCTGTCCATGGAATTTTCCAGACAAGAATACTGGAGTGAGTTGCCATTCCCTTCTCTAGGGAATCTTCCCAACCCAGGGATCAAGCCCTCATCTCCTGCACCTCTTGCTTTGGCAAGTGGACTCTATAGCTGCACCACCTGGGAAACCCTAGATTCCACATTAATATATATTTGTTTTTCTCTTTCTGACTCACTTCACTCTGTATGACAGACTCTCGGTCCATCCTCCTCACTATAACTGACTCAAATTCCCTACCACGTGAAATCAGAAATTGTATCTTCTGCTTTTTGGGTTTCTTTTGTTTTCCATAACATGTAAACAAGCCACACAAGAAAGATTATAGCAAGGATTTTATTTTCTCTGATTTTTTTGCCTCAACTCATCTGGGGACCCAGAAGAAGAGATGGAGTGCTCTTAGCATCTGTGTGTGAGAATCTTGCTTTCCTTCCAGTGAGTTCTCCAGAGAGCTACTATTTGGTCCACAGAATAGCATTATTAAAGCTCCATCCTCACCCATCACATTAATCTTAAACTGTCTTTTTCACATTTACAATCACATTTTCACAATCTCATTAAATTGTCTTTTGGCCTCATCCAAACTCTCCCCATCCATACTACTTTTAGGAGACCCAGGTTTATTCAGAGTCATGTGAATTTGACCAGTAAGTAAAATAATTGATAATTCATATTATTATTTATAATAGGCAAGTAATAAAACTATACTGCCTCTAAAATAATTCCATGTCATCAAATAAATCCATATGGTGATTTCTTTCAACATTAAGCCTTAGTCTGTTTGTCTTATGGCTTGATTGATATTCCTTTAGGACAGGGTAAGCTCTAGGAGAAAAAAATGCAACTCATTTCCAAACTAGAATCCAGGCAGGTAAAATCTATTTCCCATATCAGACACCATAGCCACATGAACAATAAAATGAAGAAGAGGAAAAAAGCGGTCTGTGGTCTTCTGGCACACAGTAATATTTGGGTGAAACATGCATGTTGGATGAATGTAAGAAAAATTTTAAGTGGTGTTTGCATAATTGATTGAACAGAACTGTCTAAGATTTTGAACTCATTAAATGAAAATATATTTTTTGGCCCATTCAAGAGAAATGTTTCCAGAAGAAAATACCTGATATAGCAAAAGAAGAGTGATGGCATGCATATGACTATGAAGTGACCTTTATTGAGGGAATAAAAAGAACCAAATGGTGATTACAGATGAACTACTCCATAGACTGGGAGTTTCAAGAGGAATCTTATTTCTGAATCTTGAGACAGTGGGACCAAAGAGATATCTGTTTCTATTATTATAAAGAAAGTGAATCTCAGAATGTAAAACAATCTGCAACTTCAAAGAGAAAGAGCTGACAGCAAAAATATTTGAATTAATTAGAGAAATGCAGGGTTGTTCATTCGTGGGTACTTTGTGTAGGCATATTTCAAAACATCTGTGCTTGTTTCCATGGAGATGGTGGATGGTTTATTTTGTTGTTAATATACCATATGGGCATGAAAGATATTCAAGGAAGCTACCTGATGGAAAACTAAATATAGATGTTTCCAGGCAGTCTTAGAGAAGTTGCAACCTCCAGACCTAGGTAGAAGTTGGTTCAACTCCTTGATAACCTATGCCAAGTTAAATGAACACTGGCTATTTTTTGAACACTTGCAGCCTTTTTAGAAATGATACCAAAAGCTATTAGCTGTATGTACATTGCTTAGGGATACTCAAATTTGAAGAGTATAAAAATAAATTCATTCATTGCAAATGTTAAACAAATAATGAATAATAATAAGCCAGCTCAGAATGTAAACCCCACTTGTGAAAGGTTCAAGTGACTCAGGTTTTCTTTTCTTCTATGAGCCTTCCACTGTTTCTCTCAAGGTCACAATTCTCCATTATTTTTCTATTTTCCTTCTAAACTAGAGAGGTCTTCATGTAGCTTGGCTTATAATTTTCCCACCCAAATTTCTATCAGGATAGAAAAACTGAAAAAGGTAAGCAAGAAACAATTTTAGTACAGTTTTTTTTTTTCATCTTCCTTCTTTCTGTCACTATCTCTTCTTTCATTAACGGTGCCTCTTCAGATTTTGTCCTTTAGTACAATTGGACTTTATCAATAGAGCTAAGACCCTTCTACTTCAGAATGTTCAGATTTGAAGGGAATGGAACATTAAGTTCTACAGTTTGGCATGTTCATTCAAAGTTCAGAACTATTCAAAACTTCCTTGTTTCATTGTTGGGCTAGCAAGCTGACATCCCCAGAATATCATTTACTTACACCATTAGCCCATAAGAATATCCAGTCCCCAGCTGAACCAATTGTTAATTTCAGAATTTCCTGTAAGATGGGCAGGTATCTGTAGATGCTGAGCACTTTTGGGTTGTCTCAAATTTAATTATCAATAGAATGGTGCCGCCAAATTAATTTCTAAAACTGCTCTTGAAATGCCAGCAGTCATAAAGTTTTAATAATTTGATATCGTGCTGTTTAGAGAAACAGATGGAAATATCTCAACTTTGGCGTTGATCTCAAGTGCCATTTAATAAAAGACAATAGCAGGCTAAGTTTTTTTTTTTTTAATTATTTTCTTTTAAAACATGCACCATGAAGTTAAAAGTAGTTAAAATTCCCATTAACTTTATTGCTTAAAAACTTACCTCTCATATTTGAAATATACTGAGGATCACAGTTCTGTGGATGACATAAGAAAGAGAATGTAAAATAAAGTACTAAATCCAAGGGTAAATAAACTCCAAACTCAGAACCAATTTTCTGTTACATTCTCAACCACACAGATGGATGGAGGAACCATAACGTATCAAAGGAAATATTTATAGAAGTGATAGATTTTTAACTTCTCAGCCATGCTGAACTGATACATACCAATAAATCTTGGAGAAGATTTTCCTGAAGGGTCTTGGTGACATAGTTCTATAAGCAGAGCAGGAGACTGAGTGCCGGGAAAGGGCTGTGTCCTCGTTTTGCCTTTCACTGGGTTAAAGACATTTATTTTTTAAATAAATAGTGATGTTATTTTCCAAATACATATTAGCTAAACTAAAAGAAACAAAGGTAAAATAGCACATAAAAGTGACATGTTTATCACTTAACAATATGCCAGGCACCTGGATAGCACCTGGACATTTTCATCTGTTGAAACAGTCTATGAACTAAACATTATCTTCACTTTTCTAACGAGGAAACTATAATAACACAGCAAAGTGAAGCAGCTTTCAAGAAGATAAAAAAAATAGTTGGTAGATTCATGGTTTGAAATCTGTTTCCAGAGTCTATGACGTGGACCACATTGAGTCCCTGAATAAGTATAGGGAAACTGGTCAGAAAGTCAGATCAAACTTGCCCTGCTATCTTTACTTTACAGGATTTTACATTTAATTATACTTGGATTTCACAGAAACAAAATTAATTGCAGTTAAAGTGAAATAATTGTTTAAATGCAGATGCATCTTTCTTCATCATAAGAGATAACTATTTCTGAGAGCAACACCAAAATTTAAGAAAGAAAGGAGTTCATGACAACATCTAGACTAGCATGAGTTTATTATTTTAATGTGTATCAATTGACTGACGCTATGAATGAAAAAGGAATAAACATACTTTGCTTCTTCCACTCACTGTCCTGATATTTATCCTATTATTATTATTATTATTATTATTGGGCTTCCCTAGTGGCTCAGATGGTAAATTATCTGTCTGCAGTGCAGCTTCAGTCCCTGGGTCAGGAAGATTCCCTGGAGAATGGAATGGTTACCCACTCCAGTATTCTTGCCTGGAGAATTCCAAGGACAGAGGAGCCTGGCAGAGTACAGTCCATTTTAATAGCATTTAAATTCTGTTTTGTGGTTGTACAATAATTCCAGAAATGATTAAACCTAATGCTACATTTAAAAATGATGAGCACTCATCTCAGAAATTTGAATTCTTTCATGCTTGAGAATTTGTCCTTTGACTCTATACTCAAATGCAAGCTTTGTTGTTTGTTAAATCACGTCTGACTCTTTTGTCAACCTATGGACTAGAGCCCACTGGGCTCCTCTGTCTATAGGGTTTCCCAGGCAAGAATAACAGAGTGAGTTGCCATTTCCTTCTCCAGGGGATCTTCCTGACCCAGGGATAGAAGCCCTATCTCCTGCATTGCAGGCAAATTCTTTACTACTGAGCCACTGGGGAAGCCCAAATGCAAGCTTAATTGGATCTAAAGTTCTTGGTTATACTGTCCCACCTACCTTCCACACTCCTTTCAGAGTCTTTTTTTTTTTTTTTAAACATTACTCATGATTTTCCAGCAGTGAGTGTAGTAGTGGAGAATTCTGAAATCAATCTGATATTCTCGTGTGTGTGTGTGTGTGTGTCTGTGTGTGTGATATAGGTGAC
This sequence comes from Cervus canadensis, assembly GCF_019320065.1. Classification (NCBI taxonomy): domain Eukaryota; kingdom Metazoa; phylum Chordata; class Mammalia; order Artiodactyla; family Cervidae; genus Cervus; species Cervus canadensis. The sequence goes on along the minus strand of NC_057409.1, from coordinate 18,446,914 downwards.
TTACTTTTCAGTCTGTATACCTGTATAATTATTTCTTTCATTCTTGAATTTAAGGATGTATCTCATTGCTGATCATTCCATTTTAATTGTTTTTCTCCCAGACACTGCACTTTCAATATGCAATTTAACAAATTTACTTCAGGAAACTTTTTCCCTATTTTGTTTTTCAGCATTTTTTTTCAGATTCGTTTTTTGATTTGTGTTGGGTCTTTGTGTCATATATCCATATATAGTATCCTCCATTATGATTTTTATGTCTTTGTTCTTTATTTATTTTAAGGTAGATTTAGAGGACAAGAGAAAAGTTTTTAGTCATACTTGTTCTATTTCTTTTGTTGCTGCTAGCATGCTTTTTCATCTATCTAATATTTTTTGCTTTATGCTTCTCTGGATTTTCTACATACAGCCTGCTTGCTTTTTGTCTCCTGACTTTGTCTTATTTTCTCTTCTTTGAATCCTTAAGTCTCTTTGAGCATTCCTTCAAAGAATAAAGTAATAAATCATGCTGTCTGTTATTCTGAGACTATGAGATGCCATTTTTCTTCATTTTCCTTCTTTTTTAATGATAAGGCTCATTTTACTCACATCTCATTTTTCATTCAACTTTTGTTTATGTATTTTTATATATTATTTTTGCCTTATTTTTTCCTTCATGTATTTTTCCTTTGTATTTTTCCTCACAGGATTTATGCTGATTCTTTCTTTGCCATGGAGAGGGGAATTAAGCTTGAAGTGTCTACAACTCTTATTGGCTCTGGTTGCCCAAAATATCAAGTCACACACTTGGTACATCTCTTTTCATTTTTGCTCCTTTGCTCCATGAGTACATGTTCCCCTAATTTTTATGTCCAAAAGCCAGTAGTATCTTTGAGGAGGCAAGTTCTATCTGTTCCCTGTTATCCTTACCTCACTTGTCATCTCCCTAGGCTAGGTGATTGGATCATAGTCAGGTGGAAATGATGTTACTGGTGTAGATTCTTCCCCTATGTTTCTCTTGTACTTCTGTGGTTTCTAGAAGGCCACTTCCTAATTCTTCCAAAGGATGACAGGGTCTCTAGGCTTCCCAAGTCTAATCAAAGGCTCTATGGCAGGACAATCCTGACTGCTGAGTTTAATCCTGTTTCAGAGTTTCTTAACCTGTTTTAGTGTTGCGTTCACATTACTTGGAAGGTAGATATCATAGAGGGTAAGACTTTGATGAAGTAAGACTTTGATGAGGTAAATCATGAAAGAGGGTAAGACCCATCAAAAATGGTTGTGGCCATTTCCTTATTTCATTGAGGATATTATTTTTCTAGTAATTTCTCTTATTTATTATTGGAGTGAACTTGAGGAATGAATAAATAGGCATTTACTCCACCCATCTTTATTTAGAAGTTGCTTTGAATTCTTGAACAAATTGATCAATGACTCCCAAGTAAAAATGTTCAGAAACCTGTTTGTTCTTTATGCTAGTTGCCAATTTTCCTTTGTATTTCTTCCTAATTATACATTTCCTTCTGTTCTTTCTACTTATCTATTTCAGGGACCCCATCCCTATTCCCCACACCCTCAATACACTCTTGACCCAAATAAAGCCAAGAAACCAGTAATGGAATATGATTCTCAGAAAATCTTCCATCAGTAAGTTCTACTTTAATATTATTCATTCAGTGTGATCCTGTCCCTGAGATATTCATATGTGGAATTAGAGTTCTAGTTCTAGATGAAAAGCGATTGCTATGTAGAAGAGAAATCCTAGGTATCAGGCAGAGATAAAGAATAATGCTGGAGAAAAGGAGAATTTTCTGGAAATCTAAAAATCAACCACTGGCCTATACCTAAGAGCTGTCTGACCCTTTGTTCTCAATTACAATATATGCAAAATTGCAAGCAATTTGTCACATCTCCTTAGTCATAAGCACTTTATGAGTAAAATTAGGTTTGGCACAGTGTTTTGGCAACTCTTCAGTACACAAAATAAATGTGCGTAAAATAACCATATGCAAATAAGGATTCCTCAGGATTTCACCAAGCTCAATATTCACTTTAGTATATTAACATTCTCTGACAAGCATAGAAATACTATCAGATTACTTAGAAAATCCTTCTTTTATTAAAAATAAGGCATAGAAAATCTTCTTGCTGACATGGAAATTATCCAATTCAGAATTAATAAGGTTGTTTTATATCACAGTAATGATAATTATTATGGCAGCACTTTATTCTGTTTAAACTAACAATTTTACAACATTCTAAATATTCTGAATAGTAAATGTCTAGCAGAAAAAATTTTAGTTGTGATATGTTTTATGATATATGAATATAGTACCATTTTTTAAATTATTGAAGTAATATATGTTCAGAGTAAAAGCATATTAAGATAACATAAAGAAAAGAGATTTTTTTAAAGTAAAATAATTCTTAACTATATAACCCATGTTATCACCATTAAGATGTTGAGGTATTCATCCTTTGAGAATTTTCTCCTTGTGTATGCTTTACAGTTACTAACAGTAGGAAAAAGTGTAAAACAGGAGGCCAATCTTCTAAGAGTTGAATTATTACCAGAATATGCATTTCTACTGATATTGATAACCAAATTCAGGTTCTTAGAACATGTGTTCTTTTAGCCAAAATAATATGGTTAAAAACAATTTTCCTTAGATTGGAAAGAAAAACAGTTCAGTTAAGTCATTCAGTCATGTCTGACTCTTTGTAACTCCATGGACTGCAGCACAACAGGCTTCCCTGTCCATAACCAACTCCTGGAACTTGCTCAAACTCATGTCCATTGAGGCAGTGATGTCATCCAACCATCACATCGTCTGTTGTCCCCTTCTCCTACTGACTTCAATCTTTCCCAGAATCAGGGTCTTTTCCAATGAGTCAGCTCTTCACATCAGATGGCATCAACTTCATGAGGAGCACTGGATAAATAAAGGCTATCTCAAAGAGTTTTGTGGATACTAAGTTTTTTGAGCAGCTTGAACACCAAAAGATAATTCATAGAACCTCCACAAAGTTTTGAAGTAATTATACTGGCAGAAATGCCATTGTTTCTGTTGTTGTTCAGTTGCTGAGTCATGTGTAACTTTGCAACCCCATGGACTGTAGCATACCAGGCTCCTCTGTCTTCCACTATCTCCAGGAGTTTGCTCAAATTCATGTCCATTGAATTAGTGATATTATCTAACCATCTCATCCTCAGCTGTGACTTTCTCCTTTTGCCTTTTGTCTTTCCCATCATCTGGGTCTTTTCCAGTGAGTCAGTTCTCTCAAGAGTCTTCTCCAACACCACAGTTCAAAAGCATCAATTCTTTAGCGCTCAGCTTTCTTTATGGTTCAACTCTCACACCCATACATGACTACTGGAAAAACCATAGCTTTGACTACATGGAACATTGTCAGTAAAGTAATGTCTCTGCATTTTAATATGCTATCTAGGTTGGTCATAGCTTTTCTTCCAAGGAGCAAGTATCTTTTAATTTCATGGCTGGGATCACCATCTTCAGTGATTTAGGAGCCCAAGAAAATAAAGTCTGCCACTGTTTCCATTAAATACCCATCTATTTGCCATGAAGTGATGGGGCCAGATGCCATGATCTTAGTTTTTTGAATGCTGAGTGTTAAGCCAGGTTTTTCACTCTCTTCTTTCACTTTCATCAAGAGACTCTTTAGTTCCTTTTCAGTTTTTGCCATAAGGGTGGTGTCATCTGCATATCTGAGGTTGTTGATATTTCTCCAGGCTTGATATTGATATTGACTCCAGCTTGGTCTTCATCCAGTCCAGCATTGTGCATAATGTACTCTGCATAGAAGTTAAATAAGCAAGATGACAATATACATCCTTGATGTACTCCTTTCTTAATTGGAACAGTTCATTGTTCTGTGTCCAGTTCTAACTGTTGCTTCTTGATCTGCATATAGATTTCTCAGGAGGCAGGTAAGGTGGTGTGGTATTCCTATCTCTTGAAGAATTTTCCAAGGTTTATTGTGGTCCACACAGTCAAAGGCTTTAGCGTAGTCAATGAGGCAGAAGGATATGTTTTTCTGTAATCCTCTTGCTTTTTCTATGATCCAATGGACATTGGCAATTTGATCTCTTGTTCCTCTGCCTTTTCTAAATCCAACTTGAACATCTGGAAGTTCTTGATTCATGTGCTGTTGAACCCTCAATTAGAGAATTTTGAGTATTCATTTGCTAGCATGTGAGATAAGTGCAATTGTGTGGTTGTTTGAACATTCTTTGGCATTGCCTTTCTTTGGGATTGGAATGAAAACTGGAAATCAGAACTGAAAGAGACACATGTACCCCATTGTTCATCGCAGCACTGTTTATAATAGCCAGGACATGGAAGGAACCTAGATGTCCGTCGACAGACAAATGGATAAGAAAGTTGTGGTACATATACACAATGGAATATTACTCAGCCATTAAAAAGAATACATTTGAATCAGTTCTAATGAGGTGGATGAAACTGAAGCCTATTATACAGAATGAAGTAAGCCAGAAAGAAAAACACCAATACAGTATACTAACACATATATATGGAATTTAGAAAGATGGTAACGATAAGCCTATATGCGAGACAGCAAAAGAGACACAGATGTATAGAACAGTCTTTTGGACTCTGTGGGAGAAGGCAAGGGTGGGATGATCTGAGAGAATAACACTGCAACTTGTATATTATCATATATGAAACAGATTGCCAGCCCAGGTGTAACTGCATGAGACAGGGTGCTCAGGGCTGGTGCACTGGGATGACCCAGAGGGATGGGTTGGGGAGGGAGGGGGTAGGGGGGTTCAGGATGGGGAACACATGTAAACCCAGGTTGACTCATATCAATGTATGGCAAAAACCACTACAATATTGTAAAGTAATTAGCCTACAACTAAAATTTAAAAAAAAAAAAAAAGGAATGAAAACTGACCTTTTCCAGTCCTGTGCCCACTGCTGAGTTTTCCAAATTTGCTGGCATATTGAGTGCAGCACTTTCACAGCATCATCTTTTAGGATTTTAAATAGCTCAACTGGAATTCCATCACGTCCACTAGCTTTGTTCGTAGTGATGCTTCCTAAGATCCACTTGACTTTGCATTCCAGGATGTCTGAGTCTAGACGTGGGATCACACCATAGTGATTATCTGAGTTGTGAAAATCTTTTTTGTATAATTCTTCTGTGTATTCTTGCCATCTCTTCTTAATATCTTCTGCTTCTGTTAAGTCCATACTGTTTCTGTCATTATTATGCCCATCTTTGCATGAAATGTCCCCTTGGTATCTCTAATTTTCTTGAAGAGATCTCTAGTCTTTCTCATTCTATTGTTTTCCTCTATTTCTTTGCATCCATCACTAAGGAAGGCTCTCTTATCTCTCCTTGCTCTTCTTTGGAACTCTGCATTCAAATGGGAATATCTTTCCTTTTCGCCTTTGTTTTTTGCTTCTCTTCTTTTCTCAGCTATTTGTAAGGCCTCCCCAGACAACCATTTTGCCTTTTTGCATTTCTTTTCTTGGGGATGGTTTCCATCACAGCATCCAAACAAGGTTGCGAACCTCCATCATAGTTCTTCAATCACTCTATATATCAGATCTAATCACTTGAATCTATTTGTCTCTTCCACAGTATTATCATAAGGCATTCAATTTATGTCATACCTTAATAGTCTACTAGTTTTCCCTACTTTCTTCAATTAGAGTCTGAATTTGGCAATGAGTTCATGATCTGAGCCACAGCCAGCTACTGGTCTTCTTTTTGATGCCTATATAGAGCTTCTCCATCTTTGGCTGCAAAAAAATATAATCAATCTGATTTCGGTATTGACCATCTGGTGATGTCCATGTGTAGAGCTATCTCTTGTGTTGTTGAAAGAGGGTGTTTGCCATGACCAGTGTGTTTTCTTGGCAAAACTCTGATAGCATTTGCCCTGCTTCATTTTGTACTCCAAGGCCAAACTTGCCTGTTACTCCAGGTATCTCTTGACTACCTACTTTTGCATTCCAGTCCCCTATGATGAAAAGGACATCTTTTTTAGGTGTTAGTTGTAGCAGGTTTGTAGGTCTTCATAGAACTGTTCAACTTCAACTTCTTTGGCATTAGTGGTTGGGGCATATACTTGGATTACTGTGATATTGAATGGTTTACCTTGGAAATGAACAGAGATCATACTGTCATTTTTGGGACGGAACCCAAGTGCTGCATTTTGGACTCTTTTGTTGACTATGACTGCTGCTCCATTTCTTCTAAGGGATTCCTGCCCACAGTAGTAGATAAAATGGTCATCCGAGTTAAATTTACCCATTCCAGTCCATTGCCATCTCCTGTTTGACCACTTCCAATTTACCTTGACTCATGGACCTAACATTCCAGGTTCCTCTACAATATTGTTCTTTACAGCATCGGACTTTACTTCCATCACCAGTCACATCCACAACTGGGTGCTGTTTTTGCTTTGATTCCGCCTCTTCATTCTTGCTGGAGCTGTTCCTCCATTCTTCTCCAGTAGCATATCAGGCACCTGCTGACCTGGGGAGTTCATCTTTCAGTGGCCTATCTTTTTGCCTTTTCATAGTGTTCATGGGGTTCTCAAGGCAGGAATACTGAAGGGGCTTGCCATTCCCTTCTCCAGTGAACCACAAAAGAAAAACAAGACATAACAATATGGAATCAAGATATCATTGGTGAATTCCTAAAATATGTTTAAGTAGCAAATAAAAATACAGATCTTTGAATAGTTTTCAGAATTGAGATTATTGATTTATACCCATGGTTAATTTTACATTTTTCTGTTAACACAGACAGGTTTCTTATCCTTTCAATTGTTGAAAGAGGTTTCAATTGCTGCTCCAACAGTAAGATATATATATTATATATATATAGCTGTGTCATGTATGTTTGCTCAGTTGTGTCTGACTCTTTGCAATCCCATGGACTGTAGCCAGCAAGACTCCTCTGTCCATGGGATTCTCCAGGCAAGAATACTGGAGTGGGTTGCCATATCCCCCTCCAGGGGATCTTCCCAACCCAGGGATGAAACCCACATCTCCTGTATCTCCTGCATTGGCAGGGGGATTCTTTACTGCTGAGCCACCAGGGAAGCCCTATATATATGTATATATAGGACATATATACATATAGCCCTATATATATATATGTATATATACATCTGCCATAGAAGAGTAGTGGTTCACATGTCTTCAGGAAAGTCACATGAAATCTTAAAAATTGCATTACCCGCAATGGGCTATTTTCCTTATGATAATTTCACATAAATCTCTCTTCTTTTGATCCCTCAATTATATAATTGAAACTTATAAATTGCAATATTTGCTAAAATTGGAAATTTAAGCCACTTCCAAGAAACAATAAAGAAGTTGTACTGAGAGCACTAATTAGGAACATTGGAAGGTCACTTCGAGTCTTTCACATTAGACATGTAGAATACATTAAAATTAATGTGATGGAATATACTCACTGATACCTGTCACCCATAAACTCATTCAGAACACACTGAATTACGCTCTCCTGGCTCTATCAGTCCCTGCTTCAGGAAGGGCAGGGGCTTAGGAGGGAGCTGGGTGCTCCAGGGACCCAAAGCCACAGTCTGGCCATCAGACACCATCTGGTTGACCCAACTATCTCTGGCTCCCTGCCTCTGGGCTGAGTACATGCTGGAGGAGGCAGGTTTATTATGAGACAGCATGGTTTCTCTCATTTTATGGATGGTAATTATCATTAAATCGGTTATGAAACATTCACCAAGCATGTCTTTCTGTTTCTCAGCAAAAACAACTCAACCCTGATAGCTTTCCAGCAATTTATTATGACTAAGCATATGGCAAAACTTACTTTTACTTTTTTAAATAAAAATTTTAATTTTTAGAATAGTTTTAGATCTATAAAAAAGTTGTGGCGATAGTCCGGAGATGTCCTGACACCAGGCACACACTGTCCCCTACACTTGTTATACTTAGTGAAACAGTATTGAGACAGTATTACTAACTTTTTCAGATTCCTTAGTTTTTACCTCATGTCCTTCTCTCCCAGGACCCAGTCCAGAATATCATGTTACAGTTAATTGTCATGTCTCCTTAGGTTCCTGTTGACTGCAACAGCATCTCATGGACAGTTTTTGATAACAGTTTCCCTTTTTTGACCATTTTGAAGAGTACTGGTCAGGTGTTTCATAAAATGTCCCACAAGTAGGAATTGTCTGATGTTTTTCTCATGGTTAGACAAAGACTGTGGGTGTTCGGGAGGAAGACCACAGAGGTAAAGTGCTGTTCCCATCACAGCATATCAAGGGTACATACTATCAGGATGGCATCACAACTGACATTAGCCTTGATCACCTGGCTGAGGTCATGTCTCTCATGTATCTCTAATGTAAAGCTACTCTCTTTCCCCACCCTTTTCACATTGTCCTCTTTGGAAGGAAGTCACTACAGCCACACAGCCCATGCTTCAGCGGGGAGTTCAGATTCAACTTTCCAAAAACTAGGTATCTACATAAATTATTTGAGATTGAGCTCCCCAAGAGAGGTTTACTTGTTTTTGTTTGGTTGGTTCTTTGTTTTTTGTTGTTTTTATATAATTTTTAAAGGTCATATTCCATTTACAGTTATTACAAAATATTAACCATATTCAGGGTGTTGTACAATAATCCTTATAGCCTATTTTATACCTAATAGTTTGTACCTCCCATTGCCCACTCTACATATTGCCCCCATCCCCATAACCACTAGATTATTCTCTATATCTGTAATTCTACTGCTTTTTTGATATATTCACTTGCTTGTTGTATTTTTTTTTTAGATTCCACATATAATTAATATACAGTATTTTTATTTCTCTGTCTGAATTATTTAACTTAGCATAATATCCTCCAAGTCCATCCATGTTGCTGCAAATGGCATAATTGTGTTCTTTTTTTATGGCTGAATAGCTTTCCATCTTTTAAAAAATTAAACCAAAAAAAAAAGTTTAAATTTCTATGGAAACACAAAAGACTTTGAATTACCAAAACAATCTGGAGAAAAACAGAGCTGGAGGAATCATACTCCCTAACTTCAAATTATACTACAAAGTGACAGCAATAAAAACAGTATGGTACTGACATAAAAAACAGACACATGGATCAATAGAAGAGAAGAGAAAACCCAGAAATAAACTCACACACTTACGTTCAATTAACCTACAACAAAGAGGCAAGAATGCACGGTGTAGAAAAGACAGCTTCTTGAATAAGTGGCGCTGAGAAAACAGGGCAACTACATGTAAAGAATGAAATTAGAACATTCTCTAACACCATAGGCAAAATAAAGTCAAAATGGATTAAAAACCTACATACCAGACCAGATACTATAAAACTCCTAGGAGAAAACAAAGGCAGAATCCTCTTTGACATAAATAACAGCAATATTTTTTGGATCTCTTTCCTAAAGCAAAGGAAATAAGAGCAAAAATTAACAAATGGCACCTAACTAAATGTAAAAGCTTTTGTTTTAGCAAAGGAAATCATTGACAAAATGAAAAGAAAATGAACAGAATGGGAGAAAATATTTGCAAATAGTATGACCAATAAGGGATTAATGTTCAAAATACAGTATTAGCACATACAACTCATTATCAAAAAATAAATGATCTGAATAAAAATGGGCTGAGTAACTAAATCGACATTTTTCCAAAGAGGAAATGCACATGGGACTTCCCTGGTTGCTCAGGTGGTAAAGAATCCACCTGAAATGTGGGAGACCTGAGTTCGACCCCTGGATTGGAAAGATCCTCTGGAGATGGGAATGGCTACCCACTCCAGTATTCTGGCCTGGAGAATTCCATTGACTGTATAGTCCATGGGATCGCAAATAGTCGGACATGACTGAGTGACTTTCACTTTCAACAGTCACATGAAGATATTCAATATCACTAATCATCAGGGAAATGCAAATCAAACCCACAATGAACTATCATCTCACACTTGTCAGAAGGGCTATTATCAAAAAGACCTCAAGTAACAAATGTTGGCCAGGATGTGGAGAAAAGGGAACGCTTTTGCACCCTTGGTGAGGATGTAAACTGGTGCAGCCAATATGGAAAATATTGTGATGATGGTTTAATCGCTAAATCACATCAACTTTTGCAACCCCATGGACTTTAGTCTCCCAGGCTCCTCTGTCCATGGGATTTCCCAGGCAAGAATACCAGAGTGGGTTACCATTTCCTTCTCCAGGGGATCTTCCCAACCTGAGATTGAACCCAGATCTCCTGCACTTAGGCAGATCTCCTGCAATGCAGTCGGATTCTTCCCCAACTAAGCCACCAGGGAAGAGTATGGAAGTCTCAAAAAGACTAAAATAGAACTCTTGTATGACCCAGAAAGTTCACTGCTGTTCATTTATCTGAAAAAAAATAATAAAAACAATAGTTAGAAAAGATATATTCACTCTGGTGTTTGTAGCAGCATTATTTACAACTTTCATGATACAGGATTAGCCTATGTCCATCAACAGATGAATGGATAAAGGAGATGAGGGCTTACTAGTTTTAATCTGCATCTCTCAATTAATATTTAAAATGGAAGTTGGCCTTGACTTCAAACCGGAGTCATTACAAATCTTAAATTGCCAATTGTTTTCCTTTGCTACTCAGATTAATTTCCTACATCCCTGGAAGACTGAGGCTACACCAGGTCCTTGTGTGTCTAGGCTGACTTTGGACTCATTGAACACCTCAGAGGATGTGTCCTCTCTTTTTATTCCCTTCCTGTTTGTTCTTCCTTTGATGGTGAGTCAATGAAAAGGTTTTCTTTTGGAAGTTATAGTGTTTCTTTACATTTTTTAAATGTTTCTATTCATTCAAGGACACACATAAAATTAGTCATAAGTTCTTTTCAGTGAATTTATGTAGTTTTCTTTCTCTTTATTGGCTTTTCATTTTATACAGTTAAGTGCAAAATGTTTTATTAACCCACAGCCTGATTCAGGTTAAAAAGCACACTTATTCATACTTAGCTTAAATATTTAATAAACTGAAAGAATCTGCCTGCAATGCAGGAGCCCTGGTTTCAGTCCCTGGGTCGGGAAGATCCTGTGAAGAGTGGAATGGCACCCCACTCCAGTATTCCTAGGAAATCCTATGGACACAGGAGCCTGGCGGGCTACAGTCTATGGGGTTGCAAAAAGTCATACACAAGTGACCGACTAACACAAACACACACACACATACCCAGTCTATTAAGAAATTTTTTATAAACATTTTAGGTAAACCTGGAAAAGATTCTTGAATTTTATTGACTTCAGTGTCCATATCTATGAAACAGAACTACTAGTAATAATTTATTACAGTATATTATATATGTACTTTTATATGAATATAATAGTATAGGTAATTTATATAAATGATTGGCATTATATATACCAATAAATAGTACAATTACTATAAAGCAGAATATTAAACTTCAATGTATTTTTGTGGAATTCAAATTTTTTAAACATCTTGCTTTCAATGAATTATTATGGGAAATATTTTTCAAAATTATTATATGAAATATGATTAATATTTCAATAAATTATTTGCATGCTAAATCTTGTATTACAATGTGGACATAAGGAGGACATGAACAAGGTCCTGTTCCCAAGAAATGTCAAGATGATGGGTTCAGGTGACAAACTCTCCATCCATATTGATCCAACGTGATGATCCAGAAATAATAACTACGAAATTTACATAAGCCATGAAGTTCTGAATAATGGTTCCAATCATTTCTACAAAATCAAAGACAAAAGGTGTCTTAGATTTTGATGTGTGCTTCTGTGTATCCTCTTAAAAAAAGAAACAGGAGCAAAAATTTCAACTCACAAATAAATTTTAAGTCTATTTGGGGGTGAAGAAAATGCTTGATTTTTTTTGTGCTTTTTTTTTTCTTTTTTCCTAGCAGAGGAAACTTACAGAGAATTTATTACAATGTTTAAGTGCTTTGAAATGTGAGTTAGAAGGATAAATACTGAAGGAGGCTAGATCTCTGTGACCTTTTCAGTGTACATCCAAACCAACGTTTCTTCCGGTCTTTCATCAGAGCTTCAAAGTCCCCCAAGACACAATCACATCCTAGTAATTCTTGATAAAAGTCTGAATGATCAGCCTCTGATGCAAAATGAAGAGGAAGAGAAAGATATTCTGTCTTCTAGCACTTTAGCACCAAAAAGCAAGCACTGGTGGCCTGTTGGGAAGGGGTGATGAAAAGATGCAGAGAAATCCTTCCCTTCTTCCTATCCTTTGAGCCCAGAGCTGCTGACATTTTCAGCCCAGCTCCCTTTCCTCTGTCTAAACACCTGGTTGATAACTCCCTACTCAAACACATTAGGATCCAGGGATTCTGTGCCCACATGGCAAATTATAGAATTATCAGTCACACTGAAACACAAAAACCCAGGAATTTTTGTTCACCATTGAGAATTTCAAGATGGCAGCCATAGAGCCTTAAACCTAGTGCCAGTCCCTTCTGAGGACCAGACCCTGTGCCATGGTGTAATCATATGTTCCCAAAGCCAGCCCTGTAAGCTGGACATGCAAAGTATTAAACAGGGGAAATGTTATTCCAGAATTCCAGAGTGGTTTTCTTTTTGGAAAAGTAATTGGAACTAGGGAAGAACTACAGTATCCAGACTGTTGTACCCAATGGGAAATGTCAGATGTTAGAACTTCCTATAGCCAGGAGTCCCTTATTGAGAAGAGTGGGGACCAGTGTGATGGGAGAGGTCTATATGGGAAAAGAGTCTCCTCGTGGTCTCACAGCTGGGAAGAGGGGGAGTTGGGGAAACAGAGAGAGAATGAGATTGGAGAGAGTTTGTTGTTGCCATTGCTGTTTCCTTCAAGATTATGGGGAATTTGAGACAGAAAGGAAGACTGGGAGAGAGTTTACTAGGCATAAAGGATAAACTTCCATTCTAGCATTTTTTCAAAAGACTTAAAGATTTGCATTTGTGTGATTAAAGGTATTATACCACTTTACAGTTTCAATGAATACGATTCCATAACAACAACAAAAAAAGGCCATGTAGAGTCCTGGGTTTCACATGAGTTGCATAATAAAGACATTATTAGTAAATTCCTAATTCACTACCATAAGTCTATCTGCCTTAAGAGAATCTCACTTGATGGATTTGGTAATGCAAGTCACAAATTAAATCTTATTAAGTCAAAGATTCACTTGAAAGAGAGAATCCTGAGAATGTATTGATTGCAGAGCTCCCAAGATGCTATTCACAACTTTATTCTTCTTAAAGCTGATTCAACTGGTGGGATAAATAGACCCCTCTGCTCTTATTGATATATTCCAAATTAGACAACAAAACAATATCTAGCAAATGAAAAGTGTTATTGAATTAAAAGAGTTTTACTAGCTTCTTGATCTAATAGCAGCTCCCAGTTGGTGTTACTGAGTCAAAGATAGAATTTAAAGAGTCTAAAGAAAAAGACGAAAGCATATACTCCAGAAGGTTCTCCTCTAATAAGATTCCCTGAACTAGGCATTGGGAAGCAATGAGTCTGGAGTCTTAGGTCCTGACAACCCGTCCTCAAGGCAACTTTGAGGAGGAAATTAGGAAACAATGGCAATGAGTATTCTGAGAAAGGCAAGAAGATAAAGAGAAAAAATTCCATCCACTTAAAGATGTATGTGAATGGAAGTGTACTAGCGGGTTGATTGTGTATGTGTGGTGTCCACGTGTATACATACATATATATAAAATAGCCCATTGGTATACTTTCATACCACAGAACGCATGATTTTACATGTGTACATACACATAAATTGTGCAAGCATATATATAGTTGTGTATGTTCAGTCACTCAATCATGCCCAACTCTTTGCGACTTCTTGGACTGTAACCTGCCAGGCTCTTCTGTCCATGGATTTTTCAAGGCAAGAGTACTGGAGTGGGTTGCCATTTCCTTCTCCAGGGATATATATGCATATATAATTACATATATTTAATATACTGTAATATATATTTTATGTGTGATTGAATATGTAATGTATACACATATTATGGCACATATATATGATTATATAATGTACATGTGCATAGATATTTTTATGTATGTTTATATATGAGTGCATGCTCAGTGACTTCAGTCGTGTCTGACTCTGCAACCCTATGGACTGTAGCTTGCCTGCCAGGCTCCTCCATCCATGGGATTCTCCAGGCAAGAATGCTGGAGTGGGTTACCATTTCCTCCTCCAGGGGAACTTCCTGACCCAGGGATCAAACCCTGGTCTCCTGCATCTTCTGTATCACAGGCAGATTCTTTACCACTGGACCACCAGGGAAGCCCATGTTTATATACACACATATATATATATATATGCATGTGGTCAAGAGACCAACACTGTCACACTATTTTTCTTCTGTAACTTAATGTATTGCAGGAGGTATGAGCCGGCTATATTAACATATATCTAATTTTCCATGATCCCCTGGAGGAGGGCATGACAACCCACTCCAGTATTCTTGCCTGGAGAATCCCATAGAGAAAGGAGCCTGTTAGGCTACAGTCCATAAGTTCGTGAAGAGTTGGACACGACTATAGCAACTTAGCACTGCACCACATATATGCAACTATATATTCATATACTATTGTATGCACAAAATAGGCCTTCACTAGCCTTAGGATGAGGGTTCATTGGTTTCATATCACTGTAACTTCAAGATAAAAAGTCAGATTTCTGTCCTCCATGACTGTGGTTCATGAACAGTTAGTCTCAGCATTGTAACGAACATGCTGGAAATTCAGAGACTCAGGCCTCCACCTAGTCCTACTTAAGCACAATCTCTGGGGATGGAAGCAGGAAACAAGATCTCTAGGTGATACACACTGAAATGCTGAAAACAAAGAGGTCTTGGAGGTACGAAACTGGTGTGTTTCTCTGCTAGATTACAGCAGACTGTCAAGAAAATATGCTGTCTCCAAGGAAATAAGGAGGTGGCAGGCTGATTTACCTTTATTCTGGGTATTTGGGAATTAATAAATGTGTATAGCTGAGAAAGAGGAACACTTTACAGTTATGTATTAAGATGTGGTTACTCCCAAAACATCTCAAGAGGTGATGTCCTGCCAGAAGTGGGGATATGAGAGTGGAAAGTTCTTAATACAGTTATAATTCCTGTTCAGTGCATTTAAAATATATCTGATTTTGCCAGATTCTAAAATAAGGCTGAGAAGAAACTGGCACTTGTGAATCTAAAGAGGTCAAGAAGGAGATCACTTTACCTGTGTTGTTTTTTCCCCAAAATTGAACAGCCTTGTATCGTAAACAGTGGAGCATGATCCCCAAACTGTAAGGAATGACTGTCAAAAAGAACATCCTGCTGTGTGTTTCATTATTGTTGTTATCGACCATTTATGAGTTATAGCCCCCCAAAACAGGATTATTTTGAACACAGGTTGAGAAGTCCATCTGGCCCTTGGGGTCAAAATGCAAACAAGTCAGATGAGAGTTAGACTTAAAGAGGGTGAGCAGAGAAGAAAGTTATCACATGAAGCCACCAGCTCCACATCATGGATCATGTAAAGCATTGGGTCCATCACTCATGTTTTCTTAATTGAGTTTGCCAATGTCCGGATCCTTAAGTTACTTCCCTTTTCCTCATTCAGCTAGCATTTACATAGCACTTCAAAGCTTAGTCATCCTTACCCGTGTTCAGTGTGACATCAAAAAGAACTGAAATCCTTTTCTCCTGTTAAAGAATCTGGTGCATTAACCAGTTCAAATATTTGATGTACTTTTGAAGCCATTGCAGTGGCCAACAGCATTGATTTGGGGACCCTTAATTCTTTACCTGGGCTTCCTGGGTGGCTCAGTGGTAAAGAATCCACCTGCCAATGTAGGAGCCACATGATTTGAACCCTGGGTGGGGAAGATCCCCTGAAGGAGGAAACGGCAACCCACTAATCCAGTTCAGTATCTTTGCCTGGAGAATCTCATGGACAGAGGAGCCTGGCAGGCCACAGTCACAGGGTTGCAAAGAGTCAGACACAACTGAGCACAGCACAGTAATAGCAATTCTTTCCTTAAAATCTTCACTCCTGAACCAAAAACATTTTGCACATAAAATACTTGCATTGATTCATTCATGAAATTTTTTAAAAATTACACACATTAAAAAAAAAAAAGCACCACTCCTCATCTGCTTAGGTTAGACCAGAAGGTTTAAAATCAGAAAGCCTATCCCTGGTAGAACAACTGGAAACCAAAGGGGCATAGCTGTCAATGGCTCTGCTCCCTTGCCCACAGACCCCCAGTTTTGTCTGAGTAGCAACATTGACCATAATTGCATGTAGCCCAAGCCCAATCGTGGTGAGTCAGTTTCCTTTTGACGTAGGCTTGGATAAGGGACCAAGTACTGTCAAAGACTTAAGAGGAAGTTTGCTTGGAATTTCTGGGAAATGTTTTCCTCCTGTTACAAAAGAAAACAAGAAGAGAAGGAACCTCTTGTCATTGCCACCTTCCTTTCTGCTTGGGACACTGTCCAAGAGAATGTAAATATTTGCCATCCCACAACCATAAAGGTGATAAATCATTGAAGGTCAAGGAAAGAATGATGGAAAGAGCCTGGTCCATAGATGCCTGCACCCCAACCATGGAATGGACCACCATCCAAACAACATGTTATGTGAGCCACAAGACTCAGGTACTGTGTTCAGTTCAGTTCAGTTCAGTCACTCACTCAGTTGTGTCCGACTCTTTGTGACCCCACGGACTGCAGCACGCCAGGCTTCCCTGTCTATCACCAACCTGTTTTGTTAATACCCCACAGAATAATATTCACAGGCCATTACCAAATCTCTACATGATAAATAAGAGGAGAAAATAATCTAAAATTTGATAGATTATATTATAAAGCATGAGAATACTTGGAAATTAAAGTTTCATCTGGTTTGTTTTAGTTCTCCAAAAATCCTTCTTGGAGTTCAGATTCAGTATAAAAGAGCTGTTATATGAAGGGAGACTGGAATATTCACATAACAGACAAAATCATAATTTTGCATCACCAGAATTCACTGCCCATTGAAACAGCTAGCTGTGGGACATGTTGAAGGACAAAGCAGAGAAATAATAGGACATGTGATATAGATTACAAATCTGGTCTAATTAAGGGCCAGGTTCAGAGTAAGAGCACTTATGAGCAAATAAAAGCATTTTTTCCCCTCTGAAGTTAATGTGGGAAAAGCTAGGACTGAGAGATTTCTTTTTCCATTCCTGAAGTAAATCATGACCAATAAAGTATTTTTAAGTAAAATGCATTAATGCATTGCATCGTATTTGTGATGTTTATCAAAGAAAATTGGAAACCATGAAGTGTAATAAGCTACAGTGCCTCAGATCTTTCAGAATGTGTTGCCCTTAGGGATTCAGAGGAGATAAGAAACATAATATTATGCAGGAGGCTTTTGCTGCTATTTTCCCAGAATGACTGCTACAAGAAGCCTGGAGAGAGAGGGAAATAGTTCTTTGCACAGACACAGAATTGACTCTGGTTGGTCTGTGCCCACATGCAGAGTCAAGATAGCATCTTATGGAGGGTAGATATGACTAGTGACTGCAAAGAAAAGAGCCTGGAGAGGAGGTGTGTCTGGTGAGTTAAAAATAAATGTGGAGGTAGTTAGTTCAGCTGAATAACCTTCAGGCCCAGGAGTATTTGTCATAAGAATAATAATTCAACTCTGAATCTTTACCTGATATGGAGATGGAACAGCTTGTAGTCAACTGAGACTCGGTTTTCTCACTCTCAAAACCCTTCTTTGACTGAATGACTTTGAGAAAATCCCCTTAACTTCAGCACCATGGCCACCTTGTCTGTACAATATGATAGAACTAAGTGATTGCAATGAGTTTAATTCTCTCATTTAATGATGAAGCCAGCCTGAAGTTAATACATAATTAAAGAACTCAGTGTGGGTTTGTGGACCAGATTTTCAGTCTTGCTCAGTTAACAGATGAGCAAAAGAAGTCCAGAGAGGCAAGTCTATGTCTGCAAGGATTCATGACTGACAAGTGACAAGTAAGACAATGTCCCAGGTGGGATGATGAACCATCTCAGATTTCCAGGCACAGAGGAATTTCCCAGAACAGGGGATTTCCAGGGCTAGCACCAAGAAATTTGCAGGCAAACCAGGTTGCATTGTATACCTGAGGTCTAGGCCAGCTCATTTCCAACTCCTGGAGCCACTGCTATGTACCACAGACGTAAGTTTTCTGTGTCACAACACTCTGATGACATACAGCATCCACAAAGGCACTCCATAAATAGGTGGGTCCCCTTCCACTCTTGGTGACATTGACGATCAGATCTTGTCTTGAAGTCTCTTCCACATCGTCCAGCTCAGTCCATTCAGTGGGAACATAAGAGATTTCATGGCAGAGACTCCTTCAAAGGAAAAGGAAGGAAGGATGTGACCTTGTGTCCACTCAGAGATGTGGCTGCCTTTGAAATGTAGTCTGTAGAGCATCTAGGGGCTCCACAACCCTCACACTTAAAGTTAAGTTTGTTCATTATGATGCCCTAAAGAGCCAGCAACAGAAACTGTAACAGAAACTAACCTAAACAATAATGAAACAATTATTAAACATATAAAACTAAGGAGTAGTGGAGTGATTGGGCATAATATGAAGAGTTGCAAAAACATTTCATTTCAAAGCTTTATTTCTCTGTCTCCTCTCTAGGTTTCCCTTAATATGAACCTCATCCTGGTTTCTTCATGGCTTCAAAATGCTGCATGTGAAAAGTTATGTGTTTCTTTGTCATGTTCAGTAGAAGACTGAGACATGAAAACATGCCCCTAAACATAAACAGAAAAGTTATAAGCAGTCACTGGGGCATGCCATGTCAACTAAATCCAACCTCTTTCTAAGGCTAGAAATGAAGTTGACGCTTGAACACAAGCAGAGATCTGTTTTAAAGAAGGAAATGGGAAATGATGACAGGTAGGCAACTAAACTTAAAATCTGTTGACAACTCAGCACCATCCCTGTCCCTCCAACTATCCCTTACATTTCAATGGCTAAAATCGCATGTCTACATTTCCAAGAAGCCCTCACTCATTTCCCAGAAGCCCTCACTCATTGGATACTGGTACAAATTCTTCCAAAGCAAAACATTCTGTGAAAAGTGGAAGGCAGAAGAGAAGCAGAAGCAATTATTCTCTTTTGGCAGCAGCTGGCAGACTTGTGGATGGACTGCAGTCCCAAGAAACTGAGTGGCTCCCAGGGGTTCCATAAATTACTCACAGCAGCAGAGAGCAGACATAATTGGAGGCAACATCCTATGATTCCTGTAATTCCTGATTTCCTAAATGTTAGCTGTAGTTTTCCTTGACCTTCACTTTCCCAACCCTTCCAAATAGTTCTGCAATCATCTGTTTCTTAATATATGTCCTACAAACAGATTGTACCTTGTTTTTTCTCCCCCTATTCCTGTGCTATACAGTAGCTTCTCATTATTATCTGTTTTATACAGAGTAGAGTATATACATCAATCCCAATCTCCTAATTTATTCCACTCACCTTTTCCCTCCTTGGTGTCCATACATTTGTTCTCTACGTCTGTGTCCATATTTCTGCTTTGCAATAAATATGTACTATTGTATATATTTACTTCATCTGTACTATTTTTTTGTAATATGTACTTCATCTGTACTATTTTTCTAGATTCCACGTGTGTGTGTGTGTATGTGTGTGCTCGGTTATGTCTGACTCTTTATGACCCCATGGACTGTAGCCTAAGAGCTTCCACTGTCCATGGGATTTTCCAGGCAAGAATACTGGAGTGGGCTACCATTTTCTTCTCCAGGGGTTCTTCCCAACCCAAGGATCAAACCTTGTGCCTTGTGTCTCCTGCATTGGCAGGCAGGTTCTTTACCGCTAGTGCCACCTGGGATACACGTATTAATATAACCTTTAAAACGCATTCCAATATACATTAGGTGCAAATACTGCTTGATTTCATTTATACAAGATACCTAGAATAGTCAAATTCATAGAGCCACAAAATGCATTAGTAGATTCCAAGAGGAGAGGGGTGGAAAGGGGGGCAGAGGGAATGGGGAGGTTCATGTTTAAAGGGGACAGAGCTTCAGTTTAGGAAAGTGAAGAATTTGGGAGATAGATGAGGGAGAAAGCTGCACAACAATGTGAACATGATTAGTGCCACAAAACTGCACAGTTAAATATGGTTTAAAAGTGTGTTTTATGTTATGTGACTTTTGCCACAATAAAAAGTTTTTTAAAAAATAAAATGTTTAATGCTTAAAAAAGAAACAAACAAACAAAAAACCCATCTATTTCTTGGTATTACATTTTTTTCCTGTTTAAAATATCTAAGAGATTGTCAGTGAAGTATGTCTTGGTCCGACTTCAAATTATTTCAAACCTAGGATCCTCTACACCAAGGAAGGGGGTTGGGACACAGTATTGAAGAGAGTGATGCTGCCCAGCATAAATTCAGGGGCAGGAGGGCCAAGAAGGAAAGCTGTATTTGCAGAGTCATTTCTAATCTCCTTCACAACATTTTAGAGGCTTAGTTTAGATGCTTAACTAGCTTGTCAACATTCATTTAATTAACCAGACAACATTCATTTATTGACCAGACAGATATCCCTCCTCATACCATAGCAACCCTACTTGCATTTGGTGGCCCCAGAATATACATTCCTAGAATATCTCTGAATGGAACAAAACAAGAACCATGAAAGATAAATGAGACAGACTTCATAGGGTGAAAGTAAATGACAACATCTTTCTTTCCACTCTTTGTTCAAACCACACTCAGGATGTAGCTATAGCTCATAGCTTTACTGCTACTTTTAGTCACGAGAACAGCCTCATTCCAACAATCAAAACAGCCATTCCATGAAAACAATAATCATTCTGAACTTTTCTCTTTCTTCATTTGGGTATCACCTCTTATTGGAAAGGCTGCCATGGGCTAGGGGCACACAATCAACTGTGTCTTTGTTTCTCTTGCTCTTTAATTTCTTTCCTCTGTTTGCTAGGTATAATTTCAGCTTAGCCTTGATGCAGTGGTGAGCAATACAGTAAAAGAAAATGAAAGCACTTGGAACCAGACACCAGTGGCTCAAGACTTTGAAGAGAAGAGAAAGAAAGACTCCTGTCTCACAGAGCTTTGAGCTTTATAGCTAGTCTACCTCAGATGATCTAACATCTCTCCTTACCCTGGCTGTTTCCCTCCACCTTCATGCAATGTCAATCACCCCTCCACCAGGTCACTTTGCCTCTCTCTGTCTGTCCCTTGTGGGTGGAATCTCTTTCAGGCTGGTTTTTTTTTTTTTTTTGCCTCTTCCCATCGTAAAGAGCCACCACCTTGGCCAGCTGCCAGTGCCCATGTAGCCAGCTCACCTATTGCCTTTTAAAACTTTTCTTTGCCACAAGCATGTAACTCCAGCTCCAGGTTTTCATCTTCAGTCTCCTGAAAATAAGAATCAAGTATGTTTCTCTTCCACTTACTAAGACTGTGTAAAACATGATCTAAAACTTATACATGCCAAATGACCACTTATGATGCTCAAGGATTCTTTGAGTCAGAGTTCAAATAGCATCTATTCCATGATGTCTGGTGATCAGCAGCAAGACTCGAAGGTTAGGGGTTCGGATCTAAAGGCAGTTCACTGGTGACTGGTTATTCATGTGGGCTGTTGGCTGGGGTCTCAGTTCCTCTCCAGATCACCTGTCTATGGGGGTTAAATTAGACTTCCTCATAGTTTATGGGCTAACTTCCCCCAAAACAAGTGTCCTTAGAAGGATTCAAATGGAGACTAGATCATAAACTAGAAGTCACACAACACCAATCTGTTCTCTAGTAAGCAGGCACTTTCCACCCAGTTTTAGTGGGAGGGCAAAGAGACTCACGCCTTTCCTGATGACTGGTCAGGTTGTGGAAGAACATATTCCTCTAGCGTTTCTAAGGAAAGACAGTGTGCTTAAAAGTTCTTCTCTTCCAAACTGATGGGGTCAGGAAAAGCACCTCCATCCTCTCCTCCCTGTGGAGGAGAAAAAAAAATGCCACAAATGCCAGCAACGCTCTCCAAAGAAAATCTCTTTTCAGCTTCCAAATTAACCATTTTTTACTTTCAAGGTGGGTGTTGGACTGAGGAGGCAAAACAGGTCTTCATATCCCTTGCAAATCCTTTACAAGTGGTCTGGCACCTGAATTAGGAAACTAGAAGAGGATGCAAGTCTCTTTGGAGACACTGCTGAAATGGAAACAGAGTCTCATATAAACATTTCATTAATTAGAAAGTAGAATTTGGCAGCACATAAAAGGAGCACTGTTAAATTTAGTGTAGTTAATTTTAGAAACTTAAGGATGGGTCAATATTTAGAAATCTATTAACATAATATTCAAAATACAGAGTGCTTTTACAAAACAATAGAAAAAAAATAGAATCTCATGGGAAACAGGCTATAGACCCAAATTGGTAAGTCACATAGACACACAAATACAAATAACCAATGGGTAACCATGCATCCTCATTTGATAAACAAAGATCACCTCAATTAAAGTACTATTTTTAACCTTTAAAATTATAGATAATATAGAATACTGCTACTCAGGGTTTGGTTTTTTTTTTCTTTTTTGATGCCTTGTGAAGATTCAGCTAAATAATGCTATTACTTGATTAAAACTTTCAATGATTCTTCTAAAGGGAGGGAATCCTAGCTCTTCTTCCAGCCTTCTCTCCCATGCCCTTCAGTGATGACACTCTTGTAGCATTTTCTACACTTCATCTTTGCTCTCTGTGCACAGATCTCATCTTTACCCCTAGATGGTATTTTCTTCAAAGGCAAGAACCAAGTCTTATTAATCTTTTGTATCCTTAATGACACTTAGCTCAGTACTTTGTACAGCATTTACTGAATAACAAAGACAAAAATAATGTTAGTAATTAGTTTGATATTTATTGAGTTTTCTGTGTGTCTGGCATTGTATGAAGCACTTGATAGGAATCATTAAAGCATCACATCCTTAGACATAAATACTATTATTAGTCTAATTACAGACTAGGAATCAAAGCCACAAAGAAAAAAAGTAATTTGCCTATGCAAGAACAAATCTGTTTATTTTAACTATTTTCTTACTCTAATGAGCCTATCAGTAAATCCTGGAGGTCTTATACTTTTTTTATTTTTTTTCAGCATGCAATACTAGAGAATGGAAGGAAAATGAGAAAATTTTCCAAAGAATAAAAGTGCAGGCAAATGAATTGCATACATACTCAAAGAGGGAATCAAAATTTGATTCCACAGTGATCTGACAATAAGAATTAAAGAAAAGGAAGAATGTATAGGTATTGATAATAAATGTATTTGTTTGTTGTTTGGTCAATAGGGTCGTGTCTGACTCTTCTGTGACTCCTTGGACTCTAGCCCACCAGGCTCCTCTGTTCATGGGATTTCCCAGGCAAGTATACTGAAGTGAGTTGCATTTCCTTCTCCAGGGGATCTTCCTGACCCAGGGATTGAACCCACATCTCCTGCATTGACAGGCGAATTCTTCACCACTGAGCCACCAGAGATGCCCCTTGGTGTATAAATATATAGTTGCTATCTAAAGATGCTCATCTTAAGAAAATAACTGATTATATCGCTCTTAAAACTATAAAACCATCTTTAAAATGATGAGAGAAAAAGAAAAACACTAATTTACATGTAGATCAAAAGCATGCTAGAATCCATTTTGTTTTCTAATTCTGCTTGAATGAGTATTTAAGTGAAATTTCTCTATTGTTATTGATTATAGCTTTCTGCAAGCTAACCCACTTTCTCTTTTAAAGAAGTGTTAGTCTGATAACTAAAATTCTGTGTATGTTTAAATTCACCTCCACAGCTCTAAGCCCTGAAGGATATATAATTTGCACCCTTTACTGCAAGGAGATCCAACCAGTCCATCCTGAAGGAGATAAGTCCTGGGTGTTCATTGGAAGGACTGATGCTGAAGCTGAAACTCCAATACTTTGGCCACCTCATGCGAAGAGTTGACTCATTGGAAAAGACACTGATGCTGGGAGGGATTGGGGGTAACAGGAGAAGGGGACGACAGAGGATGAGATGGCTGGATGGCATCACCGACTCGATGGGCATGAGTTTGAGTAAACTCCAGGAGTTTGTGATGGACAGGGAGGCCTGGCGTGCTGCGATTCACGGGGTCGCAAAGAGTTGGACACGACTGAGTGACTGAACTGAACTGAAGGGGCAGAACGACATATTGTAAAGGTTAGTTGTGGTCTTACGTACTTACTGGATGCAGTGTTTCTATTCCAGGACAAAGGAATAAGCTGACTATTTCTGCTTAAGAGTTCACTCAGAAGGCTCTAGGCATTCACCAGGCTCATGTTGGGCTGAATGAAATTGGAACTCTGAGTCACAACTGAATGTAAACCTAAACCTCTCTGAATGTAAGCAGCTACGAATGTGTAATTCATGGCAGAAACTTGAATTTGGAAAAGATGAATGTTAGAAGTAATAAAAACAAGAAGAAATGAAGTGAGAATCCCAGAGCCTCCCTCGCATGCCAGAATAAAGTAGACGAGTGCTGCATTCTTTCCTTTTGTGGGTCCCTTCCACACCTGTTGTTGCTTTCCTGGGGAAATGGCCAAAGTGATCCTATTTCTAAGCCCTAATGGGGAGAAATGATTCTGTCCCAGCAACAGGAAGCCAAGGTTCACATTTTCCACCACTCTCCTTTTTAAAAAATAATCTTTGATATAGGAATATTGACTTAGTGCAATGGACTATTGATTTAGGAATATTGATTTTGCTTTTAGGAAAAGCAAAAAGACACTATCAGATGCAAGCAGCACAGGAAAGTCAGTAAATAGATGGAATTTTAGCATCACTGTGACTCAGAGCTCTTTTGTTTGTTTTTGGTTGCTTGACTGATTATAGGTTGCTTGGTTCTGTGGACATGTTTTGTTAGAGAAATGACCCCTAAGAGGTGAGTGGGCTCTGTCTCTTGATGATTTCATACATAGCTGGGGAGTATTAACCACTCTCTTTGTGACCCCACGGACTGTTGCCTGCCAGGCTTCTCTGTTCATGGAATTCTCCAGGCAAGAATACCACAGTGGGTAGCTGTTTCCTTCTCCAGGGAATATTCCCTACCCAGGGACTGAACCTGGGTCTCCTGCATTGCAGGCAAATTCTTTACCATCTGAGCCATCAGGGAAGCTGATTTCATGCATATTTCATTGAAAATGACTGCTCTCTTAGACACATTGTCCCCAAACAAAGTGCAGGCTCTAATTTTATTAAACTGAAAAATTCTTCTGCAAAAATCATAGCCCATTTGTTAAAGTTTATAGGAAGAATATTTCACGTGGATAGTCATTTTTCAACTCTGTTTTGCATGCTTACGTGGCCAGCGCTGAGCTTTACCAAAAAATTGGAAACACAGAAATCCCCAGAAATTCTAAAAGCTAGCATGAAAGGAGACAAAGCAATGGTTGTCTACCTGAGATCATTATCACACATTCTTGATAAAACTGTATCACACATTCTTGCCAACAAAATCGCTGTCACAAGCACACATAAGTGTGTTTGTACTCAAGCAAAATTGAATTTTTTTTCACTGTCACAGTGATATTTGAAAGCACAATCATTCATTCATTCCCAGTTTATAACTCAGTACTGTTACCTTTACCAAGCTACTTAACCTCACCAAGCCTTGGCTTTCTCATCATCTAATGATAATACTTACTTCCCGGAGTTGATATGAGAAGCAAATGGAATAATAAAGTATGTCTTTTCAGGAATCAAATAGCATAGTTCTTTCCAACTGTGGAAGCATATCTCCATTACTAAATCACTGATATTGGCACAAAATGAAATATAATTCTAGCCATCAGAGGTTTCCAAGAGAGAAGGAAAGGCACCGGGCAGTCACGATTGCTCCAACTGGGAAGTTTTAAGCTTATGATCCCTTGGACAGACGGCTGCAGAGGAGATCCAAGCATCAGATGGGTGGTTTGACTAATTGACTTTCAAGATTCCCCTTCTCTAACTCTATTATGTTGGCTTGTTCATGATTCATAGCTTTTCCCTGGGTGAAGTTTTTGTTTTATTTTTCCCAGAATGAATAAAACATAAAAACAACAGCAACCTGTCCTCTTTGCCCAAATGCCCTTGAAAAGGCCATGAGCTGATCCTTCTGACATGCTTAGTCAATAAATACTGACGGTCCAAAAGAACGTGACTCTAGTCTCCTGCCACACTGGATAGGTTCATCAGGATTGACAGTTTTACGTGGCTCTTTCACTCCCGAAAAGAAGATCCAAGTGCCAAACCCAGGTCTATCTGACTTCAGAGCCCTACTCCACACAACTTTCCAGGTATATTTGCATAATGAAAGACTGATTCAGTAGTGGAAATACAATTTCTTAGCCTGTCATCTTAATTTAGCAAATGGGTATTAACCAATATTTACCGTAAACCTTGAGATTTCTGTCCCCAAAATGAAGCTATACAGGTTGAAGAAGAGGGGAAACTGACACCCAAGGAAGTTTGATTTGACTTAAAAAATTTTACTTTGGCTGGAGAAATATCCTTCTTGAATTTGATCCAATTGGAGAAATTTTCTGGTATAGAGTTAGACTTTTACTGTAATTTATGTTTCTTAAGCAGTGCTTGTGGTAGGCAATTCTAGATTTCTCTGATATCTGGTGTAGTTCTAGCTAAATGAAACATCACTTCCCCCACCAGTGTCTCTGTTTTCAGGAGTTAGGCAAGACCATGACTCTAGCTTTGGACGAATGAATTAGGAGTAGAAGCTATATGTTTCTTTTCCAGGAAAACTTTGTAATAATTGCTAAAGCTTGAGTTTTCAACCTCTCTGCCCTGTTACATGGCACCATGATGATGCATGTGAGTCTGTGGTCTCATAAAATGATGTGGAATAAATAAACAGAGCAGAACTTCCCACAGACCTGCAATGGACAGACATGTACATTAGGGAGAAATAAACATTTGTGTTTCAAGTCACTAGAATTTGGGGTTTGTTTGTTCACTGCTGGCCTGGCCTATCCTGACAGATTCAATGCTCATAGCCATGGATATGAGTAAAACATCTAATTAAAGTGGTTATAACAAACAGCCACTTTGTACTCATTTCTTTCTCCAAAGCTATTGCACAGGTTTTTATTTTTCTATAAACTTTTATAAATGTAGCAAGATACTAATGAAAAAAATCAAAGACACATTTGTAGTATGTTTGGATCATTCATTTCACAATATAGCTATCTCTATTACAGCTCTTGGTAATTAAATGTGCACTAATTATGAGTTTCAGTAGGACAGAAAGTCAGACTTACACTTCTTCCCAGGTATCCTAGTGCCTACCATAGGACTTTCAAGACAACAAACGTTTACTGAATAATTCCTACTAAAAACACTTGTTCTAAAAATACTTCTTCTACAGGTGCAAAATTCCATCAGCTGATATGATCCTTGCCTCAACTTTCAAATTTTATTTGATGTGATTTTTGGGTTCCTCAGCCTAGCATGTTTTGTCTATAATATTCTCCCCATCTGAAATATGCTCCTTAGATCCCTCTGATGAATTTCATTCCACCTCCTCCAGAGTCACTTCCAAAAGTAATCCAACTCAAGCGGTTCTCAAACCTTGTGGTCTCAGGATCACTTAACACTCCTAAGAGTCCAAAGAACTTTTTGTTTACATGGAAGATAGCTACTTACATTTATTGTTTAAGAAATTAAAACTGAGAAGATTTAAAAATACATATTTATGTTTTTCCTTAAAATAGCAATAATAAACCTATTACATGTGAATGTAAACAACACATTTTATGAAAAAGGAACCTATATTTTCCAAATGAAAACATTTTTACTGAGAATGGCATTGTTTTATATTTTTGCAAATCTCTTTAATGTCTGGCTTAAGAGAAGACAGCTGTATTCTCTTATCTGATTCTGCATTCAATTTGCTGAGTATCCCACATCATATATCTTCTGAAGATTTTCACTGTATACTTGTGAGGGTAAGAGAGTAAAAATGGAAAATGACATCTTAGTGTGATTATGGAAATTGCTTTGAATTTGTGCAGCCCTTAAAGGATCTTGGGGACTCTTGGTGGTCTTTTGCTTTCTTCTCTGAATTGCTTTTGTATTAAGAAACCCAGTGGCAGAGTTTACCACTTGATTATTCTCCAACTGTTTTATGCATATAAGACTTGTTCACAATCTAAATTGTAAATACTATGAAGACAGAGATAATGAATGCTTACCAAATACAGAGAAGTGCAAAGCCTCCTGTAATACAATCACAGAATTATGACCAGGATTAGCAAGGACTAAAGTTCCATTATTTTTAAAATAAATATACCATTAAAAATAGTATAAACTTTTAAATCTTTTCTCATTCAACTTCTTACCCCCAGAGACAACCAGAATAATGAATGAAATAGTCATCTTTACAGTAATTTTCATACTTTTACACAAATATATCCACATGTAACATTCAGTATTGAATTGCTTGAGTTTCCCTTATGTAAATATTATTTTATACATCTTCCTTTTATGGGGTCGCAAAGAGTCGGACAGAACTGAGCAACTTCACTTTCACTTTCTTTATCTTCTTTTTAGCTCAGAATCCTGTTCTTGAGATATCCCCACATTGCTACTTACAAACCTCATGAGACCTAAGACCACATATTATTTTTTCATTTCCTGGTGGTAGACATTAAAATTGTTCTTAAATGATCATACATAGCATGCATGTATAAATAATGTTAAAATGAGTATCCTTGTTCACATTTCCTCAGCTATTTCACAGTAATTGCTTAGATTAAGCTCTTAAAAATGATGGAGTATCTGGTCCTTTGTACCTGTGTACTTTTCTGGCTTATTAGTCACTCAGTCATGTCTGACTCTTTGCAACCCCATGGACTGTAGCCCACCAGGCTCCTCTGTGCATGGGATTCTCCAGGCAGGAATACTGGAGTGGGTAGCCTAGATGTAGTCATTCCAAATAGTATACATATTTTTTCTGGAAGTACTTCTATTACTTTTTATCAAGGTTCTTCTTTTTACATTTTATTTATATTTCTACCACGAGTGTATGAAAGTGTTGTTTGCCTCGTACTCTATATTGTCAGATTTTAGTTATGTTTTATTGTGTTTCTCTCAGCTGGCCCTGTCTGAGGACACAGTGTGCCTTCAGCAAATACTTGTGACCTGAGGCAGCTCTAGCCTGAGGCTTGGAAATTTGCATGTGAACACATGTTAAACGCACAAGCAGGCCACCCCTTTCCTGATCTTATGTGATCCATAAAATGGCCGAACAAGTTAGGTCTCAGATATTAAACAAACCCAGAAGCTTCTTCTGCTGTCTTTCATTTCTGAGAAATACTTTGTGTTCCTTGCTTCTTAAGTACAGTAACCCTGCCCTCGCTGCCGCCATCCTTAGTCTCCAAAACCACCATCCTGTCTTTGAGGTCACCATCACCAAAGCACCCAGACAAACACAGCTGAGGTGCTTCATCTTGACAGAAGCTGCCAGAATTCCCTTCTGCAAAGCAGACTCTACTGAGGGATGCATAGCTGTGCAGTGAGAGGCTGCTGTCTGCATTTAATTACTCTGCTGCGAGGCTAATGTGATTGTTTCAAGACCCTACAAATTACCAGATGTCGACAATCAGCTCAAATGTGTTTTCCTGTCCTTATAAGCTGAAGCAAACATAAAAACCGAGGGGCAGAGAGTTAACTTCTTGACAGTGGTCGCATCAAGTATGTGTCTTCTCATTTGAGGCGAATGGTGAATGGATGTGTGAGAAACGTGATGATAGCCCTTTTGTAACTCAGCTTGGCTTAGATACCTGTGAAGGACTAAGCTTGCAACCACAGGCACATTCTATGTCAAGAAATACATATTAGGGCTATCAACGGCATGACATACACTGGGCGGTACTTTTATACTCCTTCTAGGAGTGCACGTCTTTGTGCTCATCTTGTGTAAAATAAAACTCAAATTTGCAATGAAAAATTAAGTTGCATGGTATGTAGGATATTTTAAAATATTAATACTATTATGATGATTTAAAGCATCAGTAATGTTTTTACTTGACAGAAGAATTGAAGGTGAATTGTGGAAGTCACTTGGCTGGACAGTTTAGGTTGAAGCCCAGGACCTAGTGCTCCTGTGCAAACATAATCCCTTGACTTTTCATGTGTTTATGAACAGAAAGCTCTGGTGGACATTTCGGGAAAACTCAAAGTTTACAGAACTGGTGATTTCATCTAACGATTTGCAAATTGTCCTTCGTTTCTGCTGTTATCAAATATCCCATAGCTACTTCCCCAAGGGATTTAGTGAATGAAATGATCCCTGGACTTCAGAAATTTCTAAATTAGAACTTGGTTTTTGCATCTTTCAAATTTCATATTCTCTCTCTCCCATGCTAGATATGTTTATTTAGCTCACTTTTTTCCAAACCTACTAAAAAATCTTGCTGTTGTTCAGTTCACTAAGTCACGTCCAACTCTTTGCTAGCCCCACGTATTGCAGCTCGCCAGGCTCTTCTTTCCATGGGATTTCCCAGGCAAGAATACTGGAGTGGGTTGCCATTTCCTTCTCCAGGGGCATCTCCAACATTGCAGGCAGATTCTTTAGCACTGAGCCACCAAGGAAACCTCACTGAAAAATTTACTGTGTTTTAAATACTTGGAATGTCAATTTTAATCACATCTACAAAGACTTTCAAAGCGAACTGGCTAATGATATTTGATTTCAGTATTATCTTAGAATATTTACAACTAATTTGCCACACTTTTCCAAGAGAAAAATAGTATCAGGAATAAGCAAATCTGGGGTGACTCCACATTAAAATTTCTTACTCTTATTACATAAAGGTATTTTTGCATCCAAAATATGCAAAAGGTTAATAAAAAGTTTAAAAAATACATTTGATTTAGGAGCAGGAGTCAGAGAAAGTGTAGAATTTAGGTTTGTGAACTTCATGATTCCTTTGCATTTTGCAGTAGGCATTGGTAAGAAGGTACCTTTTCTGAGAGACTTATCACGAAGTCAGATAATCTGGCTACATAACATAAAAATATTTCAAAAATGGAAAACTCATTAAAGTACAATAAATAAATTTCACATAATAAAAGCAAGCAAGAAATGAAAGGGAACAAATATATCCTCAAGCTGGGAAAAATCATTTTAAACTCTCAAACATTTATTTGATACTATCTTTCCAAGAATAATGGGGCAGAAATAATCACATTCCTTTTCCTTTACATACTTTTGTTCAGAGAAACCAGATGCAGAATGAAGCTTTGCTTCCCTGCCAAACTGTCAACTTTGTTTAATATTTAAGTTTCATGCAACATAAACAAAAGATGCGAAATTATTGTTAGTGTGGAGGGTTCTGAATTTGAATCATTTTTAACTGATCACTGTGTGTTCTGAAAATAGACACCCATCTCCATATGCCCTAGATCTTTTGAGTGTTTCTTGCTGTAATTCCAGTGGTGATGAAAAGTGAAGTGGTTTTATAAATGTGGGCATGAGTACATGCTTTATATATATTTCAAGGGGTATAGTTTCCCACTATTGGAAATTTCTTCGTGTTGTTTTGAGGGAATATCTCTTTCAGAGAGAATTTAAAAGCTCTCCAAAAAACCGTCTTGATCAAGAGCAATTTGATATGAATCATGGATTGAGAGTGCTTCTTACTTCCTTTGCTTCCACAGTCCACTAAATTGGTGGTAAAAGGCTGATTATTTGTTCATATTATTTATCCTTGCCCCATTGTGGCTGTGCTTCCCGCTAGGTGGCATATGTTTAACAGTCCTGTTGACTTTGGGCTTGTCCATGTGATTTTCTCTGGCCAATAGAACAAGACTGGAAATTTTAATATCACAGTCCAAGAAGGGACTTTAAGTGCACCTATGTGGTCTGACAATGCCTCTCTTGTGTTCCTGGTTATAATAGCTCTGGTTATAAGAGCAACTTGCTCCAGGTATATGCTGTTCCTTCACCCTGGGTGTCACCATGAGAGGACACGAGGAGCCTAGTCAAGCCAGCATCATCAGGAGGAACAGTGGCTGACCCAGAATCCTCACACAGCACAAGTGGGAAATAAAACTACATTGCAAGCAACTGAGTTAATGTGGTTGGTGGTTATAGCAGCAAAACCTGATTGAAAAAAAATAACAGTAGAAGAGGAAAGAAAGCAAAAAACTACAACAATAAAAAGCTCTAGAGAGAAGATATCTGAGGATAAAAAAACTGAAAAATGTGTGGAAGGTGGGAAGTTGCTGGAGAATGGTTGACTGGAACAATTTAGGTGAAACTACAGTTTACAGTGGAGAAGGAAATGGCAACCCTCTCCAGTATTCTTGCCTGGAGAAACCCCTGGACAGAGGAGCCTGGTGGGCTACAGTCTATGGGATAGCAAGAGTCGGACACAACTTAGCGACTAAACCACCACCACCAGAGTTTACAACACATGCTACCGCTGCCAGGTTGGAAAGCAACTTGACTTGCAGAACCCGGGAATAGCTTGGACCAAGAGATCTGAAAGAGCTCAAAGCCTATGAAGCCACCAATCTCAATTTCCAGTACTTACACAACCTAAGCACTGGGTTAAGGAGCCCCATTTAGGAGACGATGCTCATGGTTAGCTACTGTCCCATTCCTAAATAAAAAGAGACATTAGTCATTTAAGTAAAACCTGTAAGAGATGCAAGGAAAAGACCAATATGATCATGGATAAGGCATATCCCTGGAGGAAAGAAAGAAAATTCTTGAAGAATTCAGAAGTCTAAAATAACAGGAATTGGTATTCTCAGAGAGGTTGGAGAAGAGACTACATTTAGAAAAAGAAAAAAGAAAATATTGTCAAAGAAAAAAAATCAGACAATCATAAAGAGGATTTGGAAATACAAAATACTGCTTGCAATATTGCTGATGCTAAGTTTGATTAATTAAGGTGGGGAACACTGGATATATGCATTGGAAAGATATGTTTCCTGATGTAATTAAGAAATAATCCATAGGGTGGTATTTTGAGACTGTGAATATCTTGTTTCATGACCAGTTTACATCTAATCAATGGTTTTAGCCCCCATTATCAATCTTTATCTGAATAAATTATTCTATTGAAAATAGCAACATGAAGTTTTCAAATTTTACCATTACTTTTACATTTATTGTCTGGCTCTGCCTCTTTCTCTTCACTAAGGACTCATGGATCTTTATTCATTTTTAGTCAACGCATTATCGTTTATAATTACTATTTTTACTTTAGAGACTCACCTTGTCCTAAATTTGACCTCTAGTTGGCTCCTACGAGCATTTGCATTATTAGATTAATAGATCATGTTAAATGGTTAAAAAAAACCAAAATACAGAAACACTAGATACATTATTGGGAGATAAGAACAACAAAAAGTCTGAAAGTGTTCAGATTATAAAATAATGATTTCCCGTGAACAAAAAGGTTTCTCATCTTGCAAAGGAAAACATCTTTTATCAACAATATATGAGAGTATTTTCTAAAGTAATAATAATTTCAATCTTGAATACTTTATTTATCCAATGTATGAATAAAGCATGGAGGAAAAGTAGAGATACATCCAGCATGCAGAGACAGAAAATTTATCCTGAAGGCACGCCTTTTTCAGAAGCTCTGTCAAGATGTGTGTCCAAGAAATTAGGGAAGAAACCAAACATAAGGAAGACAGGGTTTGGGAAGAGACAGTTGCAATGAAGGAGAGCAGAGACAGGAAATCTCACCTTGTCGTTTGTGCTACAGGTGGGGAGAGCACTGTGCCCAGTGTGGAGCTAGGGATGGGCTTCCCAAGGGCAGAAATCTAGGGGAAGGAAGTAGTTTCCTCAGCTAGGGCTACCATCGCAAAACACCACAAGCTCTGTTGCTTAAACAGAAATTCATTTTCCCACACTTTTGATGGCCAAGTGTCCATGATCAAGCCAGCAGTAATGTTGGTTTCTGGTCAGGACATTCCTCGTGTGTATGTGTGTGTGTGTGTGTGTGTGTGTGTGTGTGTGCACGCGTGTGTGTGTATTTCAGATTTTTTTAAAAAATTAAATCTTTATTGAATTTGCTACAATATTTCTTCTGCTTATGTTTGGGGTTTTTTCTATGAGGCATGTGGGACCTTAGTTTCTCAACCATGGATCGAACCCCACACCCTCTGTATTGGATGGTGAAGTCTTAACCACTGGGCCACCAAGGAAGTCCCAATGCTCCTATCTGGAAGAAAGCACCTTCTTACTGTGTCCTCACATGACCTTTTCTCTGTGTGTGTGTCTCTCTTTCTTTCCTCCTCTCCCTCCATCCTGCTGTGTGTGTGTGTGTGTGTGTGTGTGTGTGTGTGTGTGTGGAGAGAGAGAGAGGTCTCTGGTACCTCTCCCTCTTATAAGAAGAAGAAAAAGTCTTATAGGAGTCCAGCCTCATCCTTATGACCTAGTTTAATCTCTATTTCCTCCTTATAGGCTCCATCTCCAAACATAGTCACCTTGAGATTAGAGCTTCAACATATGAATTTTTCAGGGCAAAATTTAGTTGAGAGTAGGAGGATTTTAGGAAAGTGTTTTTTCTTTGAAGAGTGATATTAATACTACCAGCTAATGCATGTTAGGAGTGTAGTGTGTTTTAGGTACAACTCTAACATCTACATAAATATTAACATATTTAATCCTAGAAAGTCAGTTAGTACTATCATCATTATACTCATTTTACAAATGAGCAAATTGTGAGTAAATTTATGAGTAAATTGTGAAATGAAAGATTTAAATGAGTAGCCTGAGGTCACATATGGGCTTCCCTGATGGCTCAGTCAGTAAAGAATCTGCCTGTAATGCAGGAGACCCAAGTTCGATCCTTAGGTTGGGGAGATCCCCTAAAGAAGGAAATGGCAACCCACTCCAATATTCTTGCCTGGGAAATCCCATGGACAGAGAAGCATGGCAGGCTATAATCCATGGAGTTGCAAGAGTCAGACACAATTTAGCAACTAAACCACCACTACCACCAGCATTACATAGCCAGTGCTAAGCTGGGATTTTACTCCAGGCACCTGGATCCCAGTATACTCATAACAGTGTTATAACTGAAAGACCTCTAGAACACACCAAAATGCAATAAGGGCAGTTAATACGAAATCAGTTATGAAAGTCAGGAAGAACAAAAAGAAAATGTAACCATACTACACTGATTTGACAGTGAATAACATTTATACGATTGTAACAATAAAAGTATTATTTATGGAATTTCAAATTTTGGAGTGAAGCTATAAATATTACCTGAAAGGCGTAAATTTTATAAAACAGGCCATAAATGTGGTCAATCTTGTCAATTTGAAAGTAGAGTACAAAAGACAGATTGAGAGATGAATGCTTTAGAAGAATTTAAGAAAAGGGCCAGGATATTAATAGTGTCATCTTACTAAGTGGAGAGTTCAGAGAGAATTAGGTATAATCTCTGTTAGATGGGAGACCTGCGTTCGATCCCTGAGCCGGGAAGATCCCCCAGAGAAGGAAATGGCTACTCACTCCAGTATTCTTGCCTGGAGAATCCCCGTGGACAGAGGAGCCTGCTGGGCTAGTCTCTGCTGTGCTTGGTCACTCCATCATGTCCAACTCTTTTCGACCTCACGGACTGTAGCCCGCCAGGCTCCTCTATCCATGGGGATTCTCCAGGCAAGAATACTGGAGTGGGTTGCTATGCCTTCTTTCAGGGGATCTTCCCAACCCAGAAATCAAACTCAGGTCTCCCACATTTCGGGCAGATTCTTTACCATCTGAGCCACCAGGAAAGCCCAAGAATGCCAGAATGGGTAGCCTATCCCTTCTCCAGGGGAACTTCCTGACCCAGGAATGGAACCAGGGTCTCCTGCATGGCAGGCGGATTCTTCACCAGCTGAGCTACCAGGGCTACCGTCTATGGGATCACAGAAAGTTGGACATGACTGAGCAACTAACACTTTCATGGGTGAATTGTGTCCCCCAAAAAAGATGTGTTAGAGTCCTAACCTTTCATACCTGTGACTATTTGGAGATGAGGTCCTTATGGAGATAATGATAAATTAAATGATATCATTAGGGTGGGTTCCAATCCAAAATGACCAGTGCCCTTATGAAAAGGAGAAATTTGGACACATACTCAATATGCACAGAAGGAAGTAATGTGAAAAGACAGGAAAAGAGGGTCATTTCTAAGCCACAGGGATATGTCTAGAACATTTTTTCCCCTCACAGTCACCAGAAGGAACCAACCTGTTGACACCTTGCTTTCAGATATTTAGCCTCCAGAATGCTGAGAAAATAAAATTTTGTTGCTTTGTCATCCAATTTGTTGTACATTATTGTAGCAGCCACGGCAAACTAATAGAACCATATAGGTTAAAATTATGCATTTCCAGGTGGCCCTAGTGGTAAAGAATTTGCCTTCAAATGCAGGAGACAGACGAGTTGTGGATTCAATTCCTGGGTCAGGAAGATCCTCCAGAGTAGGAAATGGCACTCCACTCCAGTATTCTTACCTGGAAAATTCCATGGGCAGAGGAGCCTGGTGGGCTACAGTCCACAGGGCTGCAAAGAGTAGGACACAAATGAGCTACTGGGCACCATTCAATAGAGAACCTGGAAAATATGTATAGCCCCATAGTGGAGAAAGGAAGGAAAAGGAGAAAGTACTTTATATTCACTTCCTCTTTTTCTATCAAAGCAAAAAGCCAAGTAAGAATATCTAAAATTGATGAAGAAAAAATAAAAGCAGCTTTAAGCACAAGTTTAGAGAGATGGAAATAGCTTTCTCTGTTACTAGAAACAAACTCAATTAATTTCCACTGGAGATGGGATGGGGTAGGAAAGGCTGGGGCAGCGAATAGTTAGTTGCTTTTCATTAAAACTTTTTCTGTAAGAATACATTTTAAATCTTGGTATATATTAATTCAGTTTTTAAATGAATTAAAGATAATATTCACTTCAGTTTTTTAGGGAGAGTCAACATTTAAGATCAAATTCTATGTAACCAAGTGTCCGTCTTTGTAAATGAGATCTCTACTCTATGTACAAATAGAAGTTATATCTTTCAGTTTATCGAACCTGAAACCTCTCAGAAACTCCAAAGTACATGATACAATTTGCCCCCAAGTCAGGGGA
Organism: Cervus canadensis; assembly: GCF_019320065.1. Lineage (NCBI taxonomy): Eukaryota > Metazoa > Chordata > Mammalia > Artiodactyla > Cervidae > Cervus > Cervus canadensis. The sequence continues at coordinate 18,409,712 of NC_057409.1, read as the reverse complement.
AATCCTGGACAAGTGAGACTCTAAAGTCACAAATATCTTTAAAATGAACACTTAGTGTCATTGTTGAATGCTTAGATCTTATGAATCATTGTAAAAACAGAAGTAATCTCATAATCTTCAGCCTGCAATATGCTAAAGCTATTAGAACAGAATAAAATAAAACCATTTTGGGGAACATACACAGGGAGTAGATGCAGTATTATGTAAGGTAAAATGACACGAGAAGCCAATTTCATGTATCCCATCCTGTAATTTAATCATACATTATTCAACTTCCCACCCATAGTAGGAATGCAGCCTGAAGGATTAATGGGATCAGTGTTTAAAGATTAATGGAACTATGTCAAAAGGACGCAGGAACAGGCTTGCCAGGGCCTCCCATTGGCCAAATGCAGGAATATATGAGCATCAAACAGAATGACAGTGATGAATTACAATGCACATAATTTTGTAAAAAAAAAACCAAAAAAACCATGAGTCCATTGTTATCATCAGAAAGAGGGAAAGTAGAAAGAGAAACAGAGAAGAATGTTCTTTACAGCAGAATATGAAAAGACTTACCTTCTTTTTAAATAGAATATAAAAGGCTTATTTTGCTCTTAACTAAGAATATGTTTATAAAAACGCCAGTTCTTCAAATCCTCATGATGTCAATCTATGAAGAAAGTGCAATTTAATACACACAGCTTTGTGAATTCATATGGGATTTGGCAACAAGGTATTGAGTTCTATCTTGAAAAATAAGCTGATAAGGAAAACCTGAATAATTCTAAAATGTGTGTGTATGTATGAGAGAGAGAGAGAGAGAGAGGAACTTAGATAAATTTTATAAGAATACAGTGAGCAATCTATGAAACCAAATTGATTATAGAAATACACATAGGATTTTATATATAATTAAATTTACACTTAAAATTAGTGGTGGGGGGGATAGAGTGTTTAGTAAGGGGAGTCAGGACAATGCCTAGCTATTAAAATTTTTTTAAAAAACTGGATTTCCTACTTCATTTCTGATTTCCAAATGACCTTTTAAACATTTAAAAAGTAAATAAGCCATAATAGTAATAGACTGGAATAACTGCACTTCTTAGAAGAGTAGTTGGAGCAATGTACTAGCCAGTGTTCTTATCAGCAAGTAGTAGGAAATAAGTGGTTGACTGAAGTTACTAAAGGGTGTGTGAAAACTTAGAATCACTGAGTGGGCTAGAGGAGCAAAAACGGAGGGAGAGCAGATAAAGCAAAGGCTCACCCCCTTCGATGTCTGCCTGCGCTCTCCACCGCCGCCCCCTGAGCGCCCCCGGGCTGCGGGCACACGGCTTGGCCTCTCCCGTGAGCACTCTTGCCACCGTGACTATGAGCTACGAGCACTGCCAGAGCAGCTACTTTTCCAGATGTATGTGTTTACGTCACTGGCTTCTGATACAACGTTCTGGGCAAGGGTCTCAAATTGAATGAACCTAGATTCAGGTGATGTCACCAAGATAGCAACAGAGGTCATTCCCAACTTAGGTCCCTCTCATAAGAGGACCAACTTACAACTCCATAGACAAGGCACCCTTGTGAAAATCCTCAAACCTGGGGGTGAATCTGGAGCATGCTGCTGGACCACAGGGACAAGGAAAGACCACATTAGAAGGGAAAGAGTGGAGGTTTCACTGATCTCATCACCCCCTTCCAGGCCAGCACAGTTAGAGAAGATGCTAATTTTATTTGATGTGAAAGGATAGTAGCAGATGACCAAGAGGGAAAAGTCATCCCAAGCAAGGAAACAGCATGTACAAAGCATAGAGAAATATCACTGGAGAAAAAGCAAACAGTTAGATGTGACTTGAGGTTAGGAGTTGAATGGAGTATCATGGCATCAAAGGAGACTGAAAAAAGCAATTTGTTGTCTAGGAGGCTATTTTAGCTCCAAAACCAGTGTACACAGAATTGTCTGGAGAATTTGTTGAGACACAGATTGTTGGGTCCTTGTATACAGATTTAGAGCAGGTCTGGGTTAGGGCCCAAGAAATTACACTTCCAAAGAAATACTGATGCTGCTGTTCCAGGTCCATATTTTGAAAGGCACTGCTCTATACATTTTCCATGCTCTAAAAATTTAACAGGAGGATAAGGTAAGAAAACATTTGTTTCTGAAAGATTGCTCTAGTGTCAGATTGCGGAAAGGATGCTCTAAGGGTATTAAGCAGAGAGATTAATTTGAAGTCCTGTGCCAATAGTCTGAATGAGGGATGATTAGGATCTGAACTTGATCTGTTCTTCAGGCGTATATAATAGAGGATAAATTTTTGATACATAAAAGAGTGAATAAAGATACGCAGACCATGGTATGATGATAAACTCTGCATGGGAATAAGAGAAAGGACACAGAAGAAAATAACCACAGATTTCTAGGCTTCCATAACTGGGTGGTTTCTATTGCTCTTAATCAGAAGATATAATGCAACAGATGATATAGATAGATAGATATTGAGTACATGTATACATACATGCATACATACGTAATAGATACAACTGATGAATAGAAAGATATAGTTAGATGTGATAGGAAGGAATACTAGAATTTTGGCCCTGTATATTTTTAGCATTTGAGCTTAGGGTACTTGTAGATTAATTCCCATTTGTGTATGATACCCTTTAACTCAATTTGTTAAAAGTTCAAAGCTTTATAAATTATTAACTGTGGGTGCTCAATAAAAGGGGGCTGGGGGTAGGGAAAATAGGTAGTTACTAGTTAATAGACATAAATTCTTAATTGTGAAAGACAAATTAGATCTAGAGATCTACTCTACAACATTGACCCTGTAGCTAACAATATTACACTGTACACCTAAAATTTTGTTAGGAAGGTAGATGTCATGTTAACTGTTCTTACCAGGATAAAATAAAGCTAAAAAGAAAGGAAGGAAGAAAAATGCTAGAACAAAAGATATAAACTGCATGTCTGCTGGGTAAATCAGACTGTAAAGTCACCCAACCATTGAACACCAATAAATTATTACTGTAGCATAATCTTGTGAAATATCAATTTCCATTTCAGGCTCCTTGTGTTATAGGTTGGTCCCTTCTCTCCACTACTCCTCCTGTCTCCTTACCCATCTCCACCCTAATTCTGGTAGAAAAGCTATATGGACATACATTGCTATGGAGACAGCTCAAATCTAAGAATAAAAGACTACTGTTTAATGAAGAAATAATCAGCAATGTGAAATCAGCAAAAAAATGAGTTGCCTCTCATCCCCAGAAAAGTTGCTTGAAGAAGAGTCTGTGTGAAGGAGAGTGAAAACCACGTGCCTGCCCTCCCAAACTTAGTGATGATAGAGGTCTGGGGAGGAACTGGGAGGCTCTCCCTTACCGTTTGGGGAGGATGCTGAATGTAAAGCCCAGATTGCTTCATATCTCAGGATTGCAGAGTAGTGAGACATGCAGAGACTCTCTAGTCATTGTTGTTTGGATCTAGGAGAGAAAAGCAGAGCCCGGAAGAGCAGCATGGCCCAGCGGGAGACAGCCAAGTCAGGCTACACTTTTCCATGAAGCTAGGTCTGTCAACTTTCCCATGGCTTTCAGATCTCTTCACAGGTGAAGGGGGTGTCTCTGAAGTAGGCTAACATCCTGAACTAGCCCACAGGGCTTCAGGAAGCCATGGGAAGAACCCTGCTGGTGTCAAGAAGCAGAAGCAGCTCTTTGTCTGTGGTAGCATCCACCCGGGAAGCTGACAGGTGTCTGGCTGAGTGCCAGAAGCTCATTTAAAGTCAGATGTTTTCTGGGCCATGCGAGAGAGACTACAGTGGATGCAGGCATATGGATAACAAGCCCAGGTCTCAGAGAACTGAGAACTGAACAGTGGGAGGAAGTAGACTCAAAAACATATGTACTTGAGGTGGAAGTTTTATCCGAGGCTATGGTGTGATAGTTTGCCATTGCTGAGCTCGAATAGGTGCTTCTAAAGGAATTGAGACCTATGAGCAAAACCGACCATTTATTAGGCTGCTTTTCAGACCTCTGATAGTGTTGTGTCCTGTGGCTTTTTCTCCCTTCCCATTTGGCCCTTTATTTTTTCATTTATTTTTATTAGTTGGAGGCTAACTACTTTACAGTATTGTAGTGGTTTTTGCCATACATTGACATGAATCAGCCATTTGGCCCTTTGAATTATTGCTTCTAACTGGAGTCATCAGCTCACCTCCTGAAAATAGGGCGATACTTTACATCTTTTTCACCTCTTGTCCTTACTGCAATGCTTACCTAGAGTTTGTTCTCAAGACATCTACTAAATGCATGTGAAAAAGACAATAGAGCAGAGTCTAGGTGCATTCACGTCTCCACAAATGACCCAATATCTTTCCTTTTCATGGCTGAGTAATATCCCATTGTACATATGTGCCATATCTTCTTTATCCATTCATCTGCCTTGTGTAAAACAGCTAATGGAAATCTGTTGTATAGTGCAGGGAACTCAGTTCAGTGCTTTGTGATGACCTAGATGGGTGGGATGGGGGTGGGGTGGGATTGGGGGGAGGGTGGGGATATATGTGTACAGACAGCTAACTCACTTTGCTGTATAGCCAGAAACTAACACAACATTGTGAAGCACCCATATCCCAATTAAAAAAAAAAAAAAAAAGACTATGTAACAAGAAAGGAAAGTCTTCTCCAAGTACACATTTGTACAAAAGCTGGCTCAAAAGCTGAGTCTTATGCCTACATTCACTGACAGGACTGACTTTGTCAGATGAGCTGACTAGAGAAGATTTTGTCTTTCTTCCTCAGTATACTATTTATATACTCAGAAAGCTGCTCTTTATAGAAAACAAAAAACTTTTTTTTCTTATCATTTAAAGAATTGTTGTTCGGTGGAGGATATGCATAAATTTATTCCCCCTGCTAGGACCTCTAAAAATCATTAGATTTTTAAAACAAGTATAGTTTGAATTTAGAGCTAGTCAGAATTTGGTTAAATCAACACCTTGTTGGTTGCCGCAAATTTTAACTTTTAGGAAATACCAAAAGGGTTAGTTAGTTATGATGTGTAGAAATAAATGCTTTCTCTGTAATCTGTTGAAACAAAAATATTTCCTCATGATTCACCAGTCAGATGAGACTTGCTGCAAGCCAAATAGTGTTTTGGTCTCAATAAGGAATAATTATAATTTAGTAAAAACATCTGATAATATAAACAAGCTGAGCACCACCGTCAAACACATGAGACCTCAGTACACAGTTCTTTTTTCCAAAACATCAGATTGAGAAAATGATAAATACAAAACATAGAATACAAAATACTTCATCATGTAGCTTGCAGATGTGTATCACCCAACCCACATGTACAAACAGCCCACAGAAAACATTTCAGTGCCCTGCATTACTAAGAAAGTTTAAAAAAAAAAAAACTTTTAGAATACATTAGAAACAAAGGAATTCCAAACAGAGTCCAAATATCAATAGATTGCAGCTGCTTTCATGTTGATGGCTAATATATCAGGGATAGTAAGTTCCGGCAGTTACAGCAGGATTCTAAATTCTAATATCTGACTTGGGTTCTATGCCAGGTCTTTCCTGTGACCTAGAGTGCCATCTGGGACAAATCTGAGTTTCCTTATTATTTAAGAATTTCTCACGTTTGCTAGCATTTTGATAATGTTAGAACTCCAAGGAAGTCTTCCACAGTCCTGGAGATGAGCCCTTCTCCTGTCTTATAAGTTGGCTCTTTCATATACGAATTTTATTGGACGTCATGTTTAATGAATCTTGGACTCTTAGAAAAGGAAGAGGTTTGGAGGCAAGAGAGTTCAGGACAAACGTCATAGATCATTTAGAATTCTCATATTCAAAACAAGAAGCAAACTGATAAGACCGGATATTCTAGACACAGAGCACTAAAGAGGAAACCAGATGTCCTAATTCTTTTCAATATAGCCTTATACCTTTTTGAATTGGTGGAGAGTGTATACAACTTAACATTGAAATAGGGATAGAAGCTTAGAATTAACTGGTCAACTCAATCATGGTGAAACAAAACCTGTATTTACTATTTGCTAGTTCTAGAATCTTCGATAGTCATTTAAGCTCACTGAACATCAGTCGTCTTTCTTCATAAAGTAGTTATAACAGTTCTTAATTCACACAGATATTGTGAAATGAGTCAATGTATATGAAAAGATTGACTAACTTGGGGTTGATACATGAGAAGATATAATTCAATCCTTGCATCAAAGTATTATTCTTCTCCATCTCTCCCATCATTTCTTCCCACCTCTAAGCACTTTTCCCTATTTTTACCAAAATTCTATTGTCAATAAGGATCCAAACCATTGTGCTAATGTCATTAAGCTCATACTTCATATCCAATCAATATCTAAGTTCTGCAAAATTGTTTTTCTTGACTTTCCTCCACTCCCTCCTCATGAGTTTAATAGAGGTGTTCATCTCATGACAGCAGCTGTGTACAGAGGAAACAAGGTCAAGAATTCAGGTGTATAGGTCCAAAAAGATTATGAAACCAGTGTTGAAATCAGGAGTCAGAGTAGACCCCCAAAGTTGACAAGACAGACAGAATGATGAACTCAAGAAGCAGCAGGACAGGAGGATTAATGAGAAGGTCACCTGGCTGAATCCTAGAGAAAAAGAGCTCATTGCAAGTGTGGATGACCTCCACTTAAAGTGCCAGTACCAAAGCAGAGCAAACAGAAAGATCTTTGAAGGTTAGAATTCTGTGTATTTTATTCACCATATCCATAGTAAGTATTTGTGAAAGTGAATTGAACTGACCCTAAGAACTGTTTAACATACTGGATTCAGGAGAACTACAGCTTCTAAGCTCTGTTTCCTATTTTCCTCCTCCTTCAATAACTCATTCAATAAATATTTATTATGATATGCCAGCATATCATTTGAAGGACTGAAAATGAAAATGATGAAAAAGAAACATGAGGCAACAGAGATCTCTTTCTTCCTAACTTTATTTTTAATGCATTTATTCCATTTTTGTTCCTAACCTTTTCATGCATGCCTTAAATCGTCAGAAAGGATGATCTTGTGGTTGCTTGTGGACATGTCCTTTGACTTATGCAGAGAGATAGGATTAAGCTTGTGGGGTATGGTGAGAGCCACAAAATCTAGGGATGGGAAAGCTTCTGCCAAGGGATAGGATCCTAGGATAAATCCATCCTAAGCCTTACCATTTCAGAGGTGTAGCTTCCTGGGGCCCCTATTGATCTGGTAAAATATCTCAAGAATTGCCAAGCTTTCTGGAGACAAACAAGTGGGGGAAATTGCATGTAGAGCATTCTTCCAGAAGTTAGTGTGTCCCTAAGTTTTTTAATACTGGCTTAGGGATTCAGTATTCTTGGGTTTCCCTGGTGACTCAGAAGGTAGAGAATCTGCCTGCAATGTGGGAGACCTGGGTTCAATCCCTGGGTGGGAAAGATCCCCTGGAGAAGAGAAAGGCTACGCACTCCAGTATTCTGGCTTGGAGAATTCCATGGACAGAGGAGCCGAGCAGGCTACAGTCCAGGGGGTCACAAAGAGTCAGACACGACTGAGTGACTTTCACTTTCAAGTAGTTTATTTCCTAGACTTTTTTTTTCCTTTTTTAAAAATTTTATTTTTTTATTTTTAGCTTCAGCTGTGCTGGGTCTTGGTTACTGCATCGGCTTTTGTCTAGTTGTGGTATGCAGGGTTTATTCCCTAGTTGCAGTGAGTGGGCTTCTCATTGCTGAGGCTTCTCTTGTAGAGTACAGGCTCAGTAGTTGTGGCACATGGGTCAGCTACTCTGCAGCATGTGGGATCTTCCTGGATCAGAGATTGAACGAGTGTCTGTTGCATGGGCAGGCACATTTTTTACCACTGAGCCACCAGGAAAGCCTGGGGTCGCAAAGAGTAGGAAGTGAGTGAAGCGACTTAGGACACACGTAACTCACTGAACAATAAAAAGTTAGATGTGCCAATATAAACCATCTCAATGTCTTCTGTTTAATTAGTCTCTTTCTCTTTTCAGTTTAAAGCAGTCTTTTATAGCTCTACCTCCCCCCCCACCCTTACCCTTCCAAATGATGTCTGGCAGTGTGTGGGAAGTCGGGTTAAGATTCCACGTGGCAGTGAGTGAAGTAGAAACAAACCCCGCTCCCAATGGTCTTCTCTGGATCCTCTGTGGTGAGCACTATGCAGCAATTAATCTAGTTTGCTCTCTGGAGTGATGAGTAATGGAAGAGAACTGGTCAGGCCTGGATTTTTAGATTTTGGAAGGAGGTGGATTCTGTGGTCCTGGCCAATTGACTGTCCACTTGCAAGTTCTCACACATGGAACTTTCTTTGTCCTCAACCCAAACTCCTATGGGTCTACCATCTCCCTTGACTGTACCTTCTCACCAGGCAGTCAGTAAATGTTAAATTCCATGATTTTCCAGAAGGCTTATCTCAGGCTCATAGGCAGCCACTTCCTGCCACCAACACCGAATTAAGGTTTCCCATGTCAAGCTGCACATGGCCCCCAGGGGAGGGGATATTCTAGAGAACATTACTTTATTGTGCTATGATTTGACTTTTCTGCCCTATCTCTGCCCCTCATCTTACATGATCCACAAGAGAAAGGGTGAGATTTGCCTGCTGTCTGAAAGGAGTTCTCTACAGTCTTAATTACTGACAAAGTGCAGAGAGAGAAAACAGCATACCACCAGGAAAAATAAATTAGGAAGTACTGAACATGCAAAATTGAAATCATACTACAGCACATACCGTCCTTAACACTCACTTGGCATCTATTGTAATAGATTGCTCTTTTTGGAAGCCACTGAGCACATGAATTTATTAGATGGGAATTGTCAAATGATTCTATTATTCAGGATTCAAGATAAGGAGTCTTTGAGGCTTCATTTAGTTATTTTCTTTAACTTGATCAGTAGAATTCATATCAGCAATGTTAATCCCACACGAAAAACTGAAACACAGAACTTATCATGATGGTTAGACAAGATCCTTAATTTAAAACATAGACTTGGATAGCTTAAATTAGAGTAACATGGAAGCAATAAAAGAGTAAATATTTCCTGACCAAAAATAAAATGTAAAATTTTCAAACAATGTCCTTGAGACAGTTATCTAGTCTAAGCTGTGATGGGAATGGCCAAAAGGGAGATATGGGTAAAAGTAAAAGAATTGTACTCTCTTATACCAGATTTGTGATGGAAAATACAAAGGACCCAATTACTATGATTTAAGGATATTGTTACAAATAGGCACAGACTAGGCATAAAAGTGTTGGCGGTGATGTATAGTATCTGACCAACACGAATGAGATGCATTAAAAAATGAAAAGTTACCCAGGAAGTTTTCCACAGCTGCAGGCCAATATAAATTTTTAACTCTGCTAAACTCTCTTCTGAAAACAAAACATTAAAAACAATCCCTCAATAAACTCCATAAGTTTGGATTAGTTGTTAATTTCAAATATATTTTTTTGCTCGAAATAGCTATCTACCTCTCTGCCCTCATTCCTGCTTTAAGTATAATAGTTCAATATGTCATGAACCTCTCAAAAGCCTCTGCCTTCTCTTTCAGGAAGTCTCTGTATTTGGCTCCACTATCTATTGAGGAAGCACATGTAGTAAGTTAATTTACTCTTTGAGGAAACATTGAATTATAACTATTGTAAATACTGCATTCAGCCACCCACCAGTCACTAGCAGAACTCTGTTATAAATGAAACTAATCTGCAGCTGGGTTTTCATCAGGAAAATTCACAAAAGCATATTTAACTTTAGAAGCTGTCAGATGAGGAAGTGGCTCAAAAATTAGAGAAACTCCTCTTCTCTCTTATATTGAAGCAGAAGAAGATTAAAAAGGGCCAACTGAGTGCAGAGAGAAAGTAATCTTGAAATATGTTTAAAGACAATTAGGATTTCACTCAAAACTTGTCTGTTGATTAATGTTTTATAGTTGTTCTTCATTATTTCCTTACTTCATTTAAAATCATTGGGTTAGTCCAAGTCAGGAATAAAAGGTTAATTTTAGTTGGACAAGACCAAAAATTTATATGGTTCATCCCACAATATTCTTTCTTTTCTTTTTCCTTTTCAGAAAATCTCTCCCCTAACTAACCATGCTTCTGACTTCTTTTTTCCATGAATAAATGAATCATATCGTAAAGCAGTGGAGTAAATCTAACTTTAATCTTTGTCCTCAAGATTTCTTTATCTGTATAGATCCTTTGGAATTACATGTATCTTCAAATCACTATGGGCTTCCCTGGTGGCTCAGTGGTAAAGAATTTGCCTGCAATGCAGGAGATGCAGGTTTGATACCTGGGTTGGGAGATTCCCTGGAGGAGGAAATGGCAACCTACTCCAGTATTCTTGCCGAGAGAATCCCATGGACAGAGGAGCCCAACAGGCTACAGAAGAGACTTAGTTCTTCTGAAAAGACTTATCAAGTATGCAAGCCAATACATTAGTTTCTACAGAGAATGCTGAGAATTATCAGCATTATGTTGAATCAAATTGCTCCTGTAACAATACTGATTCTTCCAAATCATTTCTTTAGGGCTTCTTTAAGTTTCTGTCAGTAATATTTTACAGTTTCCAGGGTAAAGATGTAACACTTTTCTCTATATTTTCCTGAGGATTTGATGTTTTTCATGTTACAGTAAGTGGTTTTCTTTTTAAACATTCTTTCCCCAGTTGTATATTGATAGTATATAAATGCATGTTTTCTATTGATCTTATAGCCTACAACCTTATGAAATTTACTTCTGATAGTAGCCTGTTTGAAGAGTATTTTGGATTTTTTTCATATATAATTATGTGGTCTGCAAATAAATACAGTTTACTTTATCTTTTATTCATTTCTATACCTAATATTTCTTTTACTTTATTTTTTATTGAAGTATAGTTGGCTTATAATGTTATATTAGTTTCTAGGGTATAGAAAAGCAATATTATATATTATATTATTATATAATTAATTATATTAATTCACAATATAATATTAATGTTATATTATGTTTGTTATTAACATATATATATCCCTTAAAATATTGTTAAATTGAATCTAGGAACATATAAATGGAATAAACTTCACTTGGTCATAATATATACATATATTACATACATGTAGTAATATGTATAGTAGGTTATATTAGGAAGATACCCTGGAGAAGCAATTGGCAACCTGCTCCAGGGGATCTTCCCAACCTAGGGATTGAACACAGATCTCCTGCATTGCAGGCAGATTATGTACCATCTGAGCCCCTTGGGAAGTCCAAGAATACTGGAGGGAGTAGCCTATCCCTTCTCCAGGTCATATATTCAATTTAGCAATATTTTAAAGGGATTTTTCTATCTTAAATCAAAAGGTTGTTAGCCTGCAATGTTTTCTTCTTGTAATATTTTATCCAGTTTTTAGCATCAGAGTTATGCTAGCCTAATAGCTGTCTCTGAAAATGTTTACTAATGATATATATATTTTTTTCTTTAACAGAGTCAGTTGGGCCTGGAGCTTTCTTCAATGAATTATTTGGTTTTCTCAAACCAATATTTTGTTTTCTCATGTATTATCTACAACATATGAAAAAAGTGAAAAAAAGTGGAAGTGTTAGTCGCTCGGTGGTGTCTGACTTTTTGCGACCCCCATGGACTGTAGCCTGCCAGGCTCCTCTGTCCATGGGAGTCTCCAGGCAAAGAATACTGGAGTAGGTAGCCATTCCCTTCTCAAAGGTATCTTCCCTACCCAGGAACTGAACTGAGTCTCCTGTATTGCAGGCAGATTACCGCCTAAGTCACCAGAATTTAATTTTTCCATTTCATATTCTATTAGTTTTGAAAAGTGAATACAATGAATTTGCTCATTTCATCTAATTGTTGAGTTTATTGGGAAAAGTTTGTTAATAATAGCTCCTCGTTTCCTTTTATGGAGAAGGAAATGGCACCCCACTCCAGTATTCTTGCCTGGAGAATCCCAGGGATGGGGAAGCCTGGTGGGCTGCCGTCTATGGGGTCGCAGAGTGGGACACAACTGAAGCAACTTATCAGCAACAGCAGCAGTTTCCTTTTAAATACGTACAATCTACAGTGAGGTCCATCTTTCAATATAGACAAATAAATATTTACATTGTCACTCCCTCTTCCTTGATCACTCATACTGTATCATTAATATTTTCAAAGAATCAACTTTTGTTTTCATAGTTGTTTTTAATTTTCTCAACTGTCATATTTATTTTAATTTAGTTGATTTTTGTTCTTATTATTATTCCCTTTCTACTTATAGAACTTAAGTGTCTCTTTTTATAGCTCCATGGTGTATTTAGAAAATAAGATCACTGATTTTAGATTTATACACTTTATCATATATGCACTAAAAACCATAAACTTCCCACTAAATATGGATCTAACTGTATCCAGCAAATTTTGACATGTGTTTTCATTATCATCCATTTAAAATGTTTCTTAAGTTTCTCTTAGAATTTCTTCTTTGGCCTGTGGACTATTTAGAAGTGTGTTTTTAAATTTCCAAATACTTGGAAATTTTCTAGTTATCTTTAGATTCTAGCTTCATTGGTCTTAGAATATATATCAACATGTTTTCAATTCTTTGAAATTTGAAGCCTGCTTTATGAGCCAGCTTAAGTTTACTTTGGTGACTGTTCCATGAGCAAGTGAAAAGACTGTGTATCCTGGATATAAAGCATTCTCTTCATGTCAGTTAGATCAATTCAGTTAAAAATTTTGTTCAGATTCTTATGGACATTTACCTATCAATTACTGAGATATGAGTGTTTCATGTAGAATTTTCACATATCTCCTTTAGTTCTGTCAATTACTGACTCATTTTTTATAAATATGTGTCATTCAATACATACGTATTCAGAATTTTTATATTTTCTTGTTGAAGTTCCCTTTCATCATTATGAGTAACCTTTTTATGATAGTGTTGCTTATCTTTAAGTCTATTTGCCTGATATTAAAATAGTTTCACCAGCTTTCTTATGATTAGTGTTTCCACAATATATAGCCTTCTTTCATAATTTTACATTCAGTGTATATGTCTTTACATTTAAAATGTCTCTGCTTTAAAAAGCATATATTTGGGTATTTTCTAATCTATCTCTTAAATCTATGCCTTCAAATTGGAGTGTTTATTTTATTTACATTTAACATGTTTACTAGAAGAGCTGAGTTACAATTTACCACCTTACTAATTTGGTCAATGATGGCTGAGGAAGCCTTCCTCAGCAATCAGTGCAAAGAAATAGGGGAAAATGATAGAATGGGAAAGTCTAGAGATAGCTTGAAGAAAATTGGAGATACCAAGGGAACATTTCACGCAAAGATGGGCATAATAAAGGACAGAAATGATATGGATCTAACAGAAGCAGATGATATTAAGAGGTGGCAAGAATACACTGAAGAACTATACAAAAAAGATCTTCACGACCCAGATAATCATGATGGTGTGATCATCAACCAGGAGCCAGACATCCTGGAATGTGAAGTCAAGTGGGCCTTAGGAAGCATCACTACGAACAAAGCTAGTGGAGGTGATAGAATTCCAGTCGAGGTATTTCAAATCCTAACAGATGATGCTGTGAAAGTGCTTCACTCAATATGCCAGCAAATTTGGAAAACAGCAGTGGCCACAGGACTGGAAAAGGTCAGTTTTCAGTCCAACCCCAAAGAAAGGTAATCCCAAAGAATGTTCAAACTACCGCACAATTGCATTCATCTCACACGCTAGCAAAGGAATGCTCAAAATTCCCCAATCCAGGTTTCAACAGTATGTGAACCATGAACTTCCAGATGCTCAAGCTGGATTTAGAAAAGGCAGAGGAGCCAGAGATCAAATTGCCAACATCTGTTGGGTCATCAAAAAAGCAAGAGTGTCAGAAAAACATCTACTTTTGCTTTATTGACTATGCCAAAGCCTTTGACTGTGTGGACCACAACAGACTCTAGAAAATTCTTAAAGAGGTGGGAATAGCAGACCACCTGACCTGCCTCTTGAGAAACCTGTATGCAGGTCAGGAAGCAACAGTTAGAACTGGACATGGAACAAAGACTGGTTCCAAATTGGGAGAGGAGTATGTCAAGGCTGTATATTGTCACCCTGCTTATTTAACTTACAGAGTAGATCCTGAGAAATGCCTGATGGATGAAGCACAAGCTGGAATCAAGATTGCTGGGAGAAATATCAACAAAAGATATGCAGATGACACCACCCTTATGACAGAAAGTGAGAACTACTAAAGAGCCTCTTGATAAAAGTTAAAGAGGAGGGAGTGAAAAAGTTGGCTTAAATCTCAACATTCAGGAAACTAAGATCATGGCATCTGATCCCATCACTTCATGTCAAATAGATGGGGAAACAATGGAAACAGTGACAGACTTTATTTTGGGGGGCTCCAAAATCACTGCAGATGGTGATTGCAGCCATGAAATTAAAAGACGGTTGCTCCTTGGAAGAAAAGTTATGACCAACCTAGACAGCATATTGAAAAGCAGAGACATTAGTTTACCAACAAAGGTCCTAAAAGCTATGGTTTTTCCAGTATTCATGTATGGATGTGAGAGTTGGACCATAAAGAAAGCTGAGTGCCAAAAAATTGCTGCTTTTTTTTTTTAGGTTTTCTTTTTTTTTTTTTTCATTTATTTTTATTAGTTGGAGGCTAATTACTTTACAATATTGTAGTGGTTTTTGTCATACACTGACATGAATCAGCCATGGATTTACATGTATTCCCCATCCCGATCCTCACCTCCCACCTCCCTCTCCACCCGATTCCTCTGGGTCTTCCCAGTGCACCAGGCCCGAGCACTTTGAACTGTGGTATTGGAGAAGACTCTTCAGAGTCCCTTGAACTGCAAGGAGATCAAACCAGTCCATCCTAAAGGAAATCAGTTCTGAATATTCATTGGAAGGACTGATGCTGAAGCTGTAACTCCAATACTTTGGTCACCTGATGCGAAGAACTGACTCATTTGAAAAGACCCTGATGCTGGGAAAGATTGAAGGCAGGAGGAAAAGGGGATGGCCGAGGATGAGATGGTTGGATGGCATCACTGTTTCAATGGACATGAGTTTGAGTAAACTCTGGCAGTGGTGATGGACAGGGAGGCCTGGAGAGCTGCAGACCATGGGGTTGCAAAGAGTTGGACACGACTGAGCAACTGAACTGAACTGAATTTGGTCATTACCTTTCACGTTAATTCTCTGTTCTTTTCTTCCTTCTTTCCTCTGTGTTTTAGATTAATTCTGTATTTCTTCATTATTGGCCTTTTAGCTTTACAACTCTGGATAGTTCTAATGATTCCTCTGCAGATTGCAATGCACATTTTAGGTTATCACATTTTACCTTGAAATTATAGCAACTGTTTTTATTTAAGAACTCAGAACATTCTGCTGTCACTGTCATATATTTTACTCCTGTATCTTTTTTTTAACTCCACAGCATTTTATTATTTTGCCTTTAAACAATCAATGGTCTATTTTACATTTTAACTGCCAACCTCCACCATTTCTGGTGCTCTTTGTTTCTTCCTGGAGATTCATGTTTTCCTTTGGTATCATTTACCTTCACCCTGATTATCTTCCCTTAGTATTTCTTATAATACAGACATGTTAGTAACAAATTCTTCTAGATTGTTAGCCTGAAATGTTTCTCTTTTGCCTTCACTATGAACCCCTTTTTAGTTGTGAAATTAACAGTTCATGATTTTGTTTTTAATTTTGTACTGTCTTTTGCTTTCTGTTATTTCTGTTGAGAAACCAGCTGCCATTCTTATTGTTGTTCATCTGAACATGGTGTCACTTCTTATTCTCAAAGATTTTAGATTTTTTTTTCCCTTGGCTTTCAGCAATTTTGCTTTAATGTATCTCTTTATATTTACCCTGACTTTCTATTGACCTATCTCGACTTCCTGGTCCTCTCCTCTGCTCTGCAAAATCATATAAAATCTATCCAATGATTTCTTCATTTCATATGCTTTAATTTTCAGTTCTGGAATTTCTGCTTGGTTTAATACTAGATATTTGCTTCTCTGGTGAAATTCTCCTCCTGTTCATCCATGTTCTCCATCTTTACTCTACATGTTTTAACCACTTTGCAATAATTACTTTAAATTCCTTATCTGTTTATTCCAAAATCAAGGTAATCCATGAGTCAGCCTCTTGATATGGGTCACATTTCCCTGCTTATTTGCAAAACTCCTAATTTTTCTCATGTATGTCACATATTTTGTATAAAGAAACAGTATAGACTAAAGTATGTTTTTGCTATGTTTTTCCTGAGAGAATTAATACTTTTCTCTGATGGGCAACAAGGGTAAAGGTTGATCATTTAGGTATAATTTGGGGCCAAAACTATAATTATTTTCAATTTGGTTTCAAATGAGATTACAGTCATCCCTCAGCATGTGTGAGGAGATTGCTTCCACCATTGCTGCGTCTACCAAAATCCAGGAATGTTCAGACCCTTTATATAAAATTGCATAGCACAGTAAGCCCTCTGTATCCACAGCTTCCACATTCACAATAGGAAGGACAAACTGTATATAAATCTCTCTTTGTCTTTTAGCCCAACTCCTGGATTTTCCTTATTGCTTTCTGAAGGGTTCATTTCTTTAATCTTATTAGAACTTGAGCTGGGAGGAAATAGGTTAGTTTCAGTTCACCTCTAGATTAAATTTCAGTCTTGTGTGTGAGGCAGTATCTCCTTTTGCTCTGCTGATAATTGTCCACTGGGAAATCAACAAGATTCTCAGAGCATGAGAACTTTACGAATTTATTTTGGCACTTGAGCTTCTCCAGGCTACTATTGCACCAGGTCATGCTGTCAATCAAACTTTAACTCATTTCTCTTTGCCCAGAAAAATCTCTCTGTTTAGGTATCTCCCTAGCTTCTGCCAGTACCAAGACTAGGCAACGGTGCCATGTATGAAGGTGGCTACCATTCTTTACTCTTTTCAGGAAGGCTTTTCTCTACCTGGAATTTAGTTCATGTAGACTTCTAGTTATCCATTGTACTTTGGTGGCTTTTTAAAACTATATAATTTTTCGTTTATTTGTTATTTTCTTGCTATTGTAATGGAAGTGATATTCATTCTGTCTTAAATGGAAGTGGAATCCACTGTTGTTTTTATTACTGAAAGAGATAATATCTACATATTGGAAGATATAACTTCTGTGAAGGAGCTATAAAACATAAAGTGGATGAGGCTGCCAAGGAGGGAATATAGAGAGCAATATACATATTATCTTTAAGAAATGTCTGTATGAGTGCAATGAAAAATCATCAGTGTTAACAAAATAATGGAATGGATTAGGGAAAAAATTTCAGCATAAGCATAAGTTAAAAACTGACAAACTTGTTGGGAGAGTATTTTCACTACAAAAGAATAGGTAAGAGAATAGACACCTGATAATTAATAGGGAAGCATAGAGAATCTTCAGAAATATTTTCACCAACTAAACTTTGAGGAGTTGCCAATGTTTTGTCTCAAAGGGTCAAAATTATCTTCCTCCAATGTCTTTTGTTTATCTTGAAAAATGAACATTCCAACAGTTACAGGCTAAATTGTGTTCTCCAAAATTCGCATTCTGATATCACAACCTCTGATACTACAGATGGTGACTGTATTTGAAGATACTCTTTAAAGAGAAGAATAAGTTGAAATGAGGTATTTAGAGTGGGCCATCCTCAATCTGACTTGTATCTTATATAAGAAGAGGACATTTAGAGAGATACCAGGAATGCACACACAGAGAAGGAAGACCATGTGAGGGCGCTGTGAGAAGGTGGCCACCTGCTAGCCAACAGGGAGACCTCAGAAGAAAATAAACCTGCTTACACCTTGCTTAGCTTCCTTTACAGTTCAACTCTCACATCCATACATGACTACTCGAAAAACCACAGCTTTGACTAGATGGATCTTTGTTGGCAAAGTAATGTCTCTGCTTTTTAATATGCTGTCTAGGTTGGTCATAGCTTTTCTTCCAAGGAGCAAGCATCTTTTAAATTCATGGCCGCAGTCACCATCTGCAGTGATTTTGGAGCCCTCAAAAATAAAGTCTGTCACTGTTTCCATTGTTCCCCCATCTATTTGCCATGAAGTGATGGGGCCAGATGCCATGATCTTAGTTTTCTGAATGTTGAGTTTAAGTCAACTTTTTCACTCTCCTCTTTCATTTTCATCAAGAGGCTCTTTAGTTCTTCCCTTTTGAACTGTGGTTCCAACTGTGTTGGAAAAGACTCTTGAGAGTCCCTTGGACTTCAAGGAGATCCAACC
This sequence comes from Cervus canadensis, assembly GCF_019320065.1. Taxonomy (NCBI): domain Eukaryota; kingdom Metazoa; phylum Chordata; class Mammalia; order Artiodactyla; family Cervidae; genus Cervus; species Cervus canadensis. The sequence goes on along the minus strand of NC_057409.1, from coordinate 18,391,437 downwards.
AGTCCATCCTAAAGGAAATCAGTCCTGAATATTCATTGGAAGGACTGATGCTGAAGCTGAAACTCCAGTACTTCGGCTACCTGATGCGAAGAACTGACTCATTGGAAAAGACCCTGATGCTGGGAAAGATTGAAGGCAGGAGGAGAAGGGGACAATAGAGGATAAGATGGTTGGATGGCATCACCAACTCTTTGGACATGAGTTTCAGTAAGCTCTGGGAGTTGGTGATGGACAGGAAAGCCTGGCGTGCTGAAGTCCATGGTGTCGCAAAGAGCTGGACACGACTGAGCAACTGAACTGAAAACACCTTGCTCATGGACTTTCACCCTTCAGAACTGTTAGAAAATATATTTCTGTTGTTCTAGCCTCCCAGCCTGTGGTGTTTGTAATGGCAGCCCTAGATAATTAATACACCAAAAAAAGAGCAAAAATCATCGTAGCCAATTTAATCTGAAACCACAGGAACTCCCTAATGAAAATTTCAAGGGTATTTACATAAAGAAATGGTGAAATCTCTAATTATCCTTTAACTTAGTGGGGAGACTAATTGCCACTTTTCTCCTGAGAACATGAAGTCTGCTGCTAATGGTGAAAAGAAAAAGAAAGTGAGTGTCAGCTTTGTCTCACACTTATCTGACCCAGACAAGGTGGCCCCAAGGCTGAGGGAAGGATAGCCAATATCATCTTTTAATCACAGGGGGCATAATTTGTGCTGGCTTCAGAATCAAGAATGTAAAACATAGCCTTCTTGCAAATGAAAATAGTAGTTACAAGCCAACTGGGATCAAGCATGGCTTTATGCTTTCTACCATTGTATGCACAAACTAAAGACAAAACATGTTTGTACAGACAAGTGAAAACTGTCCCACAATATATAATCAACACATTCAAGTAAAATTATACATTATCTAATATGTGACAAGTCCTATTTCATCATGTCAGCTGTAACCATGATTTCTCTTTAAAGTTTTCATTTTATCTATTTTAGAAACTACTTTGAAAGGCTGAAGGAAAAGAAAGGTATTTAGATAAACCATACTGCCCCATAATTGCATCATTTATCTTGAGTAAACCAAGAATTCAAAAAATACATATTTAAATTTTTGTAACCTAAATATAACTTTGAAATTTAATTTTGGTTTACTTATAAAGGATTTCCTTTCATACGAGAAACTTGCATATCCTTTTTGTGTCTAGTATTTTTAGTTTACATTGTTATAACATATAAAGTTCAGTATGTGGTTATTATCAATATAAATGAGATATACACCTATCTTTTGTATTTGTATCTTACATTTTGAATGCATATTAAAAAGTAGGAACAATAATCTCCATTACATTATCTTTTACCCATATCAAATTCTCCATAGATATTAATTAATATATTCAATTAAATTAATGCTTTTTTAATTGATTAACTCTACTGTTTTCAGTTTTAAGGGGTAAGGATTCAGTTACATATCAAGGATTTCATTTCTGCTACTAGGCCTTAGTGGAATTTATACCACATAGTAAAATTCCATCTTCTTTTGTCTAGGACAGTTTCAAGGTATAGTGGAAATAATGAACTGGAAACTCAACAAATCTGGGCTTGAATCACCTCTTTTCATTTTACCAGCTTAGAAACCTTGAATAAGTTAGATAATTTCACTGGGCCTGTTTCCCCACTTTTAATATGGAGATAATAATATTTACAAGGTCATTTTGACATTATGCATAGTGATGAACTCATGATTCTTGCCCAATAAATGTATTTTCTTCCTGGTTCCTCACACTCTGGGGTTCAGCCATTCAAAACATTCCCTGTTTGTTTTGCCTTTCATATGATCTTAATTCATTCTTTTTTTTTTTAACTTTTTTGGTACAGAAAACTCAATAATGTACACTTAGCTCAATTTGAAGGCCAGTTCTTTGGCCTTTGCCTCTTCTAGCTTGGCAATGCAAGCCACCAACTTTGGACCCCGGATGTTACTTCCCCAGTGATGGCGGATTTCATCATATCTGTAATTGTAATTGGTCCTAATAGCTTCCATCAGCTTAGCCTGAGGTTCTTAGTCTGCCAGGTTAACTCATGTGAAGTTGACAATGGTGTAATTCTTTCATGTGGACTGGACACTCCAACATGGCTTTCCCTTTGCTAATGAGATAGGGAACTCCCATCTTACGATACAGGGCAGGCAGGAAGGCCCCCAACTCAGTGGGATCCACATCACTTGCAATCACCTCCAGTGGAAACTTTTGGTCTCCACCAATGTGGTGACAGCATTAACCACTGCCGGAAGAGTAAGTGGCCTTTTTGTGGGGATATCCCCTTTGCCTGCAGCTTTCATCTCACCCTGAGCTAACAACCTTTGCTTCTTCTCTTACTTCATGTCTGATCTGTACTAGTGAGACATTAATCAGTTGAGTAACTGTTTGGGAGTCCAAGTGAAGTGAAGTCGCTCAGTTATGTCCAACTCTTTGTGACCCCATGGGCTGTAGCCTACCAGGCTCCTCCATCCACGGGATTTTCCAGGCAACAGTACTGGAGCGGGTTGCCATTTCCTTGTCCAGGGGATCTTACCGACCCAGGGATTGAACCTGAGTCTCCTGCATTGCAGGCAGATGCTTTAACATCTGAGCCACCATGGAAGTCCTTGGGAGTCCAAGGCCTGGATGAACTGGTTAAGCAAGAGAGGCATTTTCAGCAACTTATAGAGACTGACTCTCTGACCTTGCAATCAGATGTAGTGAATTCATTTGACAAAGATGGTGATGTCCCTTTTGGTCTGATATTCTGTCCTGACTCAGATGGTAAAAGATCTGCATACAATGCAGGAGACCCGGGTTCCATCTCCAATCCACTCCAGTATTCTAGTATGGAGAATTCCATGGAAAGAGGAGCCTGTCAAGCTACAGTTCATGGGATCGCAAAGAATCAGACACAACTGAGCGACTAACACTTTCTGTCCTGAGAAGTACAACACTGTGAGTGATGGACAAGTTCCTTGTCATGTTTGTGTTAAGAACCACACAGGAAGGTACATCTGTATTAGCGATTTGAAGTGAAATGAAGTGAAGTAAAAGCCGCTCAGTTATGTCTAACTCTTTGTGACCCCATGGATTATATAGTCCATGGATTCTCCAGGCCAGAATACTGGAATGGGTAGCCTTTCCCTTCTTCAGGAGATCCTTAGTTTAAAATGCCATTACCATTCTTAATTATTCTTACATTTCTTAGATTGAAAAAATTCCAAAGGATTTTTGAAAGCTATGTCAAACACACACTTACCAACTTATATTTGCACCTCAAAGTACAGGCAGACCTACTTTTATTGGACTTTGCTTTATTGCACTTTTCAAATGGTGCATTTTTCCAACACAAATTGAAGGTTTGCGGCAAGCCTGCATGGAGCAAGTCTATCAGTGCCTTTTGTTGTTGTTTAGTTGCTCAGTCATGTCTGACTCTTTGTGATCCCGTGGACTGCAACATGCCAGGCTTCCCTGTCCTTCAACATCTCCTGGAGCTTGCTCAAACTCATGTCCATTGAGTCGGTGATGTCATCCAGCCATCTCATCCTCTGTTGTCCCCTTCTCCTCCTGCCTTCAATCTTTCCCAGCATCAGAGTCTTTTCCAGTGAGTCAGTTATTCACATCAGGAGGTCAAACTATTGGAGCTTAAGCCTCAGCATCAATCCCTCCAATGAATATTCAGGATTGAATCCTTTAGGATTGACTGGTTTGGTCTCCTTGCAGTCGAAGGTACTCTCAAGAGTCCTCTCCAACACCACAGTTCAAAAGCAGCTGTTCTTCAGCACTCAGTCTTCTTTATGTTCCAACTCCCACATCTGTACATGACTCCTGGAAGCACCATAGCTTTGACTAGACGGATGTTTGTTGACAAAGTAATGTCTTTGTTTTTCAATACGCTGTCTAGGTTTGTCATAGATTTTTTCCCAAGGGGCAAGCGTCTTTTAATTTCAGGCCTGCAATCCCAGTCCACAGTGATTTTGGAGCCTAAGAAAAGAAAGTCCGTCGCTGTTTCCCTTGTTTCCCTATCTATTTCCCATGATCTTCACCATGATCTATTTGCCATGATCTTCATTGTTTGAATGTTGAGTTTTAAGCCAGCTTTTTAGCTCTCCTTTTTCACCTTCAACAAGAGGCTCTTTAGCTCCTCTTCACTTTCTTCCATTAGGGTGGTGTCACCTGCATATCTGATATTATTGATATTTCTCCTGGCAGTCTTGATTCCAACTTGTGCTTCATCCAGCCTGGCATTTCACATGATATACTCTGGATAGAAGTTAAACAAGCAGGATGACAATATCCAGCCTTGACATACTCCTTTCCCGATTTGGAACCAGTCTGTTGTTCCATGTCCAGTTCTAACTGTTGCTTATTGACCTGCATACCATTTTCTCAGGAGGCAGATAAGGTGGTATGGTATTCCCATCTGTAAGAATTTTCCACAGTTTGTTGTGACCCACACAGTCAAAAGCTTTAGAAGTGCAGTCAATGAAGCAGAAGTAGATGTTTTTCTGGAATTCTCTTGCTTTTTCTATGATCCAACAGATGTTGTCAATTTGATCCCTGGTTCCTCTGCCTTTTCTAAATTCAGCTTGAACATCTGGAATTTCTTGGTTCACATACTGTTGAAGTCTGGCTTGGACAATTCTGATGGATCTTTGAAAACTATGTCACATACACACTTCCCTACTTAGATCTGCACCTCAAAGTACAGGCAAACCTCTTTTTTTGCACTTCGCTTTATTGCAGTTTGCAGATGGTGTGTTTTTTTTTTTTTTTAGACAAATTGAAGTTTTGTGGCAATGCTGCATGGAGCAAGTCTATCAGTGCATTTTATTCAGCAGCATTTGCTCATCTTTTATTTCTGTGTCACACAGTGGTAATTCTCACTTATTTCAATCTTTTTCATTGTTATTATATTCTATGATTTTCTAGATAGGAAAGTAAATTTGTAGAAAGAATCAAGAATTGAATGACTTTAGGCTCCTCAATAACAACAGAAGGAACAACAAAACAATGAAATCATGACTCTACAATGCCAAAGAAAATTCCAACTGTGTATTCTATACTCAAGCTATCTATCACCTGCCAGGGAAGTTTAAAGGATATTTTCTTAATGCAAGCTCCCAACACATTTACTCCCATTGAATTCTTGCTAAAGGGGCTACTGGAAGATGATTTCTGTCTTAAGAGGGAGCAGACCAAGAAAAGGAGATGATGAGAAATTCATAACAGAAAAGATACTACCCAGGAGAGAAGTGAGAAAAGTCTTCAAAATAGTGGGGGATGGAGATCTCAGGGAGATGACTGTACTCCAGATGTAGACATCCCTGGACCAATGTGACATAGGAAACAGACATGAGGAGGGCTATCACCCCATGTCCTTTGTGGTGATGCCATCTTTAATCTGATCAAATTACTGGAGGATATGCTCCAGACAAAGTGAGTAAACCAAGAAAGTTGGAAGGCCTACCAGAAAACAGAGAATCAAACACTAGATTAGCAAATGCCAAGGACAATAATTCAGAGAAGAAGGAACACAAAGACAGCGTGAAGAAAACTTGGAGCAAAACTGGCCCAGAGAGAACAAAGAAGTCTTTGGAAGAGAAAAGGGCTGGGTAGATCAGTTGATCTTATTGACCTTTTGAAAAGTTGTCCCGTGGAGCTATTAGGAGGTCTGAAGAATTAGCAAAAAGCACAATAGCCAAAATCAAAGCAATTATTTCAGTCTCAACAAAGACAGAAACTAAAGAAGGAAAACATCATAGACCACTGGATGTTCAACTGTGCAAAGGCATCAAAGAAGCACTGGATATTCATGTAACTAAAAACTATCAATCTATTCAGTCAGTTCAATCACTCAGTCATGTCCAACTCTTTGTAACCAAATGGGCTGCAGCACACCAGGGTTTCCTGTCCATCAACAACTCCAGAGCTTGCTCAAATTCATGTCCATCAAGTGATGGACATCCAACCATCTCATCCTCTGTCGTCCCCTTCTCCTCCTGCCTTCAATCTTTCCCAGCATCAGGGTCTTTTCCAGTGAGTCAGTTCTTCACATCAGGTGGCCAAAGTATTGGAGTTTCAGCTTCAGCATCAGTTCTTCCAATGAATATTCAGGACTGATTTCCTTTAGGATGGACTGGTTTGACTCCTTGTAGTCCTAGGGACTCTCAAGAGTCTTCTCCAACACCACAGTTCAAAAGCATCAATTCTTTGGCACTCAGCTTTCTTTATAGTCTAACTAGCACATCCATACATGATTACTGGAAAAAGCATAGCTTTGACTAGATGAACCTTTGTTGGCAAAGTAATGTCTCTGCTTTTTAATATGCTGTCTAGGTTGGTCATAGTTTTTCTTCCAAGGGGCAAACATCTTTTAATTTTATGGCTGAAGTCACCATCTGCTGTGATTTTAAAGCCCAAAAAAATAACATCTGTCACTGTTTCCATTGCTTCCCCATCTACTTGCCATGAAGTGATGGGGCCAGATGCCGTGAGTTTAGCTTTCTGAATGTTGAGTTTTAACCAAACTTTTTCACTCTCCTCTTTCACTTTCATCAAGAGGCTCTTTAGTTCCTAATTTTTCCATAAGGATAGTGCCATCTGTGTATGTGAAGTTATTGATATGTCTCCAGGCAATCTTGATTCCGCTTGTGCTTCATCCAGACCAGTATTTTGCATAATGTCCTCTGCATATTAGTTAAATAAATAGAGTGACAATATACAACCTTGACGTACTCCTCTCCCGACTTGGAGCCAGTCTGTTGTTCTATGTCCAGTTCTAACTGTTACATCTTGACCTGCATACAGATTTCTCAGGAGGCAGGTCAGGTGGTCTGCTATTCCCACCTCTTTAAGAATTTTCCAAAGTTCATTTTGATCTACACAGTCAAAAGCTTTGACATAGTCAATAAGGCAGAAGTAGATGTTTTTCTGGAAATCCTGCTGTATTTGATGATCCAATGGATGTTGGCAACTTGATCTCTGGTTCCTCTGCTTTTTCTAAAACCGGCTTGAACATCTGGAATTTCATAGTTTATGTACTGTTGAAGGCTGGCTTGGAGAATTTTGAACATTCCTTTGCTAGCGTGTGAGATAAGTGCAATTGTGCAGTAGTTTGAACATTATTTGGCATTGCTTTTCTTTGGGATTGAAATGGAAACTGACATTTTCCAGTCCTGTGGTCACTGCTGCGTTTTCCAAATTTGCTGGCATATTGAGTGAAGCACTTTCACATCATCATCTTTTAGGATTTGAAATAGCTAAATTGGAATTCCATCACTCCACTAGCTTTGTTTGTAGGGATGCTTCCTAAGGCCCACTGACTTCACATTCCAGGATGTCTGGCTCTAGGTGGGTGATCACATCATCGTGGTTATCTGGGTCATGAAGATCTGTTTTATATAGCTCTTCTGTGTATTCTTGCCACCTCTTCTTAATATCTTCTGCTTCTGTTAGGTGCATACCATTTCTGTCCTTTATTGTGCCCATCTTTGCATGACATGTTCCCTTGGTATCACTAATTTTCATCAGGAGATCTCTAATCTTTCCCGTCCTATTTTTTTCCTCTATTTCTTTGAATTGATCACGGAGGAAAGCTTTCTTATCTCTCCATGATATTCTTTGGAACTCTGCAATCAATTAGGAAGGAACTAAAGAGCCTCTTGATGAAAGTGTTGGTTTAAAGCTCAACATTTAGAAAACTAAGATCATGGCATCCAGTCCCATCACTTCATGGCAAATAGATGGGGAAACAGTGGAAACAGTGGCTGACTTTATTTTTCTGGGCTCCAAAATCACTACAGATGGTGACTGCAGCCATGAAATTAAAAGACGCTTACTCCTTGGAAGGAAAGTTATGACCAACCTAGACAACATATTAAAAAGAAGAGACATTACTTTGCCAACAAAGGTTCATCTAGTCAAAGCTATGGTTCTTCCAGTGATCATGTATGGATGTCAGAGTTGGACCATAAAGAAAGCTGAGTACCGAAGAATTGACGCTTTTGAACTGTGGTGTTGGAGAAGACTCTTGAGAGTCCCTTGAACTGCAAGGAGATCCAACCAGTCCTTCCTTAAGAGATCAGTCCTGGGCGTTCATTGGAAGGACTGATGTTGAAACTGAAACTCCAATACTTTGGCCACCTGATGCGAAGAGCTGACTCTTTTGAAAAGACCCTGATGCTGGGAAAGATTGAGGGCATGAGGAGAAGGGGACGACAGAGGATGAGATGGTTGGGTGGCATCACCAACTCGATGGACATGGGTTTGAGTGGACTCTGGGAGTTGGTGACGGACAGAGAGGCCTGGCTTGCTGTGGCTCATGGGGTCACAAAGAGTCAGACTGAGTGACTGAACTAAACTGAAAGAGATGCAGGGGTGTGGTGGCAATGTAAAAGCACTAGCATAAAAGGAAATCAATATGAGATTCCGTGCACATATGATCTAGAGGGACATCTCCATATTCCAACAGAGAGTGAAAGAGAGGGACTTTAGGCAGTAAGGAGAGAGAAAGAAAGGAGAACTTGGAGCTGGCAGGCATGATATCCTCACCTTGAACGTACACTTTACAGAGCCTCAATGTCTGACAAGGCTGTTCTGTGCCTTTGAGGGATCCAAATGAAAAGAACTCTCCATAATCACAGCTGAACACAAAGAAGACATGAGTGTTGTTCAAGCCAGAAAATGACCAAACTTCCTGCTTCCTGCTTAGTATAAGTCACTGCTGTCTCTTTATCAATCAACTTTAGCTTCACTCTAGTCTCCCTTTCTTCAAGATAAAATTTATGATGATAGCCATAGAATCACCCATGCTTGCCAACAGCATCCAATCCAGAGCAAAGACCCACTTCCTTAAACCTTACCTCAAACCATCTAATACAAGCTCAAATCCTATATGTTTAATTAACACCTTCTTGCTGGAACTTCCCACAGTTCCCCATGGTGTGGGAGTCTCCATCAACACAATAAATACCAACTCTATCAACCACGAATGCATTCCTGGTAGTCTTTGTTGGGCGAGCACTTATTTATAGAAGGTATGGGGAGGAAAACCACCCGGTTTTGCTAAAATTCTTTAATTCTTTTGGACATGTTAAAATTCATGTGCATGCCACTTGATAAAATACAAGTTAAATTTTAAAAGCTTGTCACACATTACTTCTCAAGGTGGGAAAGCATGTGCATATGCTGACTGATTGGAGGCAGAGAGGCTGTAATTGTTTTAAGAGATCTCATCTTAAGCAGAGGGCTTCCCTGATAGCTCATTTGGTAAAGAATCCGCCTGCAATGCAGGAGATCCCGGTTCAATTCCTGGCTCGGGAAGATCCACTGAAGAAGGGAAAAGCTATTCACTCTAGTACTCTGGCCTGGAGAATTCCACAGACTGTATAGTCCACGGGGCCACAAAGAGTTGGACACGACTGAGTGACTTCCACTTTCATCTTAAGCAGAAGGTCCAAAATTTCCAGTGATGCTGAAAATAACTGGAATGATGACAATCCTCCCTGGTCCATAAGGGCAACCGTTTTAGACTCTGGGTTTGGTCAGCAGTAATAGAGGTTGGTTTGTACGGGAATTGAAACAGAATCCCTTTCAATTGTTTTACTTTGCAAAGAGAAATATGACTACAGCTATTCCACAAAATTTAGCTCACTGCTTAAAATAAATTGGCACATATTTATTCACTAGTGATCCATGACCCAAGTCTCCTGCATTGCAGGTAGATTCTTTACCGAGCTACAAGCGAAGCTCATGAACGTGAAGTACACACTTCAAAAGCATAATTTCAGATGTCAATCATTTTGACTTACGAAAGATGGATACATTAAAAAATTTCTAGTATGTGGCACTTTTGGTTGATCTCAAATTCAAGCTTGCTTCTAAAAAAAATCCATTTACTCCTGTGGCTAACGTTAATGGTGTCTTTTAATTACAGATTCTGATTCTTGGAGGTCATTAGCATGGTTGATAAATTATGGACCGGAAACAGAGACACCCAGCAACATAATCATAAATCAAATAATCCCTAAAAGGCTTTGTACTATAGAGGCACATAAGTCAAACCAAAAGTCACAATTTTAAAATCTGCCCTGAGTGTCATAAACAGACTTTAAGGGGAAAATCCCAAACATTAACTTAAATCATCAGTTTCAATAACTTTCAACACATTGTCAAGGCTGTTTTATTTATAACCCCCACCCATGTCCCCTATATCCCCAGAATATTTAGAAGCAAATACAAGACACCATATCATTTCATCTGTAAGCATTTAGGAAAACACCTATAGAAAGATAAGAGCAATTCTTTTTAAATCATGAACATATCATTTTCAAACATAAAATTACTGTCAATAAGCTTGTAACATCCTCAAATAGTCAGTGTTCAAATTTCCCCCAAATATCTTATAAATATTGTCACATGAATGTTTTTACAGTTCATACTTTTGAATTCAGATTTAAAAAAATTAACAAAACTTTCACACATGGCATTTGGTCAATATGTCTTATAAGTCTCTTATAGTTCTATCAGTTTCTCCCTCTTTCTTTGTCGTGCTTGCAATTTATTATTTGAGGACACCAAGTTTTTGTCTTATAGAATTCCAAAGCTCTGGATTTTACTGTTTGAATCCGTGTTTTGTTTTGTTTAAATATTGTCATCACACACTTCTCCAAGACATTTTTAAAAGATTAAAATTAATCAGTGAGTTCAGGTATGATAAGCTTGATTCATCCATTATAAAAATTTCTATCTAATAAATGCCAGAGATAGTGTGGAAAAAAGGAAACCCTTATATTGTTGGTGGGATTGTAAATTCGTGTAGCCTCTATGGAAAATAGTCCCTGTTGGTCATCTGCCTTATACATAGTAGTATGCATGTGTTCATCCAAAGCTCCTGATTTATCCCTCCCCCTGATGTTTCCCTTTTCATAACCATAAGTTTGCTTTTGATATCTGTAAGTCTGTTTCCGTTTTGTAAATAAGGTCATAAGTATCTTTTTCTTTAAATTAGATTTCATGTATAAGTGGTATCATATGATATTTGTTTTTCTTTAACTTACATCTCTTATTATGATAATCTCTAGGTGCATCCATGTTGTGCAAGTGGCATTAATTTATTCTTTTGATGGATGACTAATATTCTGTTGTATATATACCACATCTTTATTCGTTCATCTGTCAGTGAACATCTAGGTTGTTTCCACGACTTGGTTATGTAAATAGTGTTGCAATGAACATTGGGATGTATGCATCCTTTCAAATTATGTTTTGTTTTTTTTCCTGAAAATATGCCCAGGAGTGGGATTTTTGGGCTGTATGGTAAGTCTATTTTTAGTTTTTTAAGGAACCTCTGTACTGTTTACCTAATATGTACCTACTCTATAGCATAGGGAATTCTATTCAATATTCTGTGATAATCTATATGAGAAAATAATTTTTAAAAGAGTGAATATATGTATGTGTATAACTGAATCACTTTGCTGTACATTTAAAACAAACACAATGTGTAACTTAACTATACTTCAATTTAAAATGCACAGTAAAAAAAAACAAAAACAAGATTTCCATCCACTTTTTAAAAATTAATTTATTTTAATTGGAGGCTAATTCCTTTACAATATTGTGGTGGTTTTTGCCATGCATCAACATGAAGCAGCCACAGGTGTACATGTGTCCCCCCGTCCCAAACTCCCCTCCCACCTCCCTCCCCATCCCATCCATCCAGGTCATCCCAGTGCACCAGCTTTGAGTGCCCTGTTTCATGCATCAAACTTGGACTGGTCATCTATTTCACATATGGTAATGTACATGTTTCAATGCTATTCTCTCAAATCATCCCACCCTTGCTTTCTCCCACAGAGTCCAAAAGTCTGTTCTTTACATCTGTGTCTCTTTTGCTGTCTTGCATATAGGGTCTTCATTATCATCTTTCTAAATTCCATATATATACATTAATATGCTGTATTCATGTTTTTCTTTCTGATTTACTTCATTCTGTATAATAGGCTCCAGTTTCATCCACCTCACTAGAACTGACTCAAATGCATTCACCTAATGGTTTGGACAGCCACGATCATACCTTGATCCATTATTTATTACATTAGGAGGAGCAAAATGGTTGCTCTTTAATTTCATTATTACTTCTGTGATAATCATCTAGAGTAATTTTGATAACCAAATCTGTTTGTCATAATGATTGCTCTGAGGACAGTTCACACAGAAAAGAGGATAAACACTTGATTCTTTCTATTTATTTACCAGTTTTCAAGCTGAGTGTGATTCCTTACTTCCTCCAAAGGTTGTCTAGGAAGCGTTTTGTTTTGTTTCATTTTGAAAATTCATGTACATTTAAACATAGGTATTCTCCTTCAAGTTAATGCAGTTGTCTTTACCTATTGGCCTCAAATTTTCCACCATTTTGCTGGGAGGTTAGGGAAGGGGGACTCTTTCAGGCTCTTTTATGGCTCCCAACCACTCCTGACACAACCCAGAGTCTTTAACAGCGTCCTTTTCATCTGACATGAAGAACAAGTCCTGGTTTGCCTTGGTCATTTCATGTCTCAGACCTGGAATCAGCTGTTCACCATGGTGTTCCTATTTCTTGAAGTGACAAATGACATTTCGACATCACAGTCTGGATTCAACAGGGTATTCCTTGCCACAGATTGACCATTATTTCCATGTGCTTTTAGTGGACAAAGATAGGAAAAAATCATAAACATATATCCTGAATTTATACTGTTATTTTCAATACAGATTTAGGGTTAACTAGTTTTTTTACTTCATTTTGATCTTGTAATATATCTTTTTTCTTTATGCTGAAACTCGAGATTCCTAATAGCATTAACATAATTATCCCTACAGAAAACAATATGGAAATTCCCTTAAAAACTAAAAATAGAACTACCATATGATCCAGCAATCCTACTCCTGGGCATAAATCTGGAGAAAAGCATAGTTTGAAAGAATGTGTGCACCCCAATATTCATTGTGGCACTGTTTACAATAACCAAGACATGAAAGCAACCTAAATGTCCATCGACTGAGTAATGGATAAAGAAGATATGGTGTGTGCATGTGGAATACTACTCAGCCATAAATAAGAATGTAATAATGCCATTTGCATCAAAGTGGATGAATCTAGAGATTATCATACTAAGCTAGATATTGCAGAAAAAGACAAATATTCACATGTGGAATCTAATTTTTTAAAAAGATACAAATGAACTTAATTACAAAACAGAATGAGACTTACAGATATCAAAAGCAAACTTATGATTACTAAAGGGGAAACACTGGGGGAAGGGATAAATCAGGAACTTGGGATAAAAACACAAACACTACTATATACTAGATAGATGAATAATTGGGGCTTGTCATATAGCACAGGGGCCTCTGCCCAATATTCTGTGGTAACCTATAAGAGAAAAGAATCTAAAAAAGAATGAATATATGTATATGTATAACTCAATCACTTTTCTGTACACTGAACATTGTAAATCAACTATACTCCAAGAAGACTCAAATACTAAAATTTTTAAAAATATATATTTGGTTTGCTTCCAATCTTTAGTATTATAAAAATAGTAAAATAAACACTCTTCTTACACATATTTCTGCATAGCTATTCAATAGGAAAAACTCTTAGAAATAGTATGTGGAGAGTTGTGCATTACAAAGGCAAATTATTAGCTATATTGGTACATATAATTGAAAAATATAACAAGGGGATGACAGAGGATGAGATGGCTGGATGGCATCACTGACACAATGGACGTGGGTTTGGGTGGACTCTGGGAGTTGGTGATGGACAGGGAGGCCTGGTGTCCTGCGGTTCATGGGGTCACAAAGAGTCAGACACAACTGAGCGACTGAACTGAACTGAACTGAACCTCAGATATGCAGATGGCACCACCCTTATGGCAGAAAGCAAAGAGGAACTAAAGGGTCTCTTGAAGGTGAAGAGGAGAGTGAAAAAGATGGCTTAAAACTCAACATTCAAAAAACTAAGATCATGGCATCCGGCCCTATCACATCATGGCAAATAGATGGGGAAACAATGGAAACAGTGACAGAATTTATTTTCTTGGGCTCCAAAATCACTTCAAATGTGACTGCAGCCATGAAATTAAAAGACACCTACTCCTTGATAGAAAAGCTATGACCAACCTTTTTAATATGACAGCATATTAAAAAGCAGAGATGTTACTTTTCTGACAAAGGCCCAAGTAAGTCAAAGCAATGGTTTTTCCAGTAGTCATGTATGGATGTGAGAGTTGGACCATAAAGAAAGCTCAGCGCCAAAGAATTGATGTTTTTGAGCTGTGGTGTTGGAGAAGACTCTTGAGAGTGCTTTGGACTGCAAGATCAAACCAGTCCACCCTAAAGGAAATCAGTCCTGAACATCCATTGGATGGACTGCCGCTGAAGCCGAAGCTCCAAAACTTTGGCCACCTGATGCAAAGAAATGACTCATTAGAAAAGACCATGATTCTGGGAAAAGTTAAAGGCAAGAGGAGAAGGGGATAGTAGAGGATGAGATGACTGGATGACATTACCGACTGGATGGACATGAGTTTGAGAAAACTCCAGGAGTTGGTGATGGACAGGGAAGCCTGGCGTGCTGCAGCCCGTGGGGTTGCAAAGAGTCATACATGACTGAGCAACTGAACTCAACTAACTGAATACTTATTGCCAATATATCACTGAAAATGCTAACTGACTTTCTATTTTATGAAAGTTCTTATGAAGTCATAAATAAAATAAAACTGATCAGCAAGAGGGCAGAGAAGAAACTTCAGCAGCATAAACACTGATGTCTGATTTCAGGAAACCTAGAGAAATAAATATTTTGTGTCATTGATTCTACTTTTCATTTTTAATGATTTCCACTTTTCCAATATTTCCTTTTATATATCTATTTTGTTACATAGACTTGTTTGTGTACTCTACTAAGTGGCCAATTTATGTCTCCAGAGTCATGGAAATTTCACTAAGCAGCACAGAAACCAGAAACTGGCTTTTTCATTTCCCTCTTTCTTGCTAGATACAATGGAGTGGCGTAGATAAAGGTAACAGCAGGGATACCTTGATAAATTCAAAGTAGCTGACAGATTTCTAACACAAGAATAAACACCACCAAAAGCCCTCAGCCTCATTTTTATATATTTATATTTGCACTCTCTTATCATTTGATTTTTTACTACTCAACACTTGTCAGTGTTACTTAATTTCAATTCATGGCTTCAGTTTCCAGATCTGGAAAAAGCAAATGAGATTAAGTTTGGAAGTCAATGACGTTCAACTTTAATATTAAGCTGACCTCTAACAAAATTGTCAAAAATGTTGTTCCCTATAGAACAAGAACCATTCCACTCATCCATGTAATAGAATGAGAGTTAGCTTCTGTTTATATCTTTAGCGAGGTGTGTTCTCTTCGTCCAGACTGACAAATGCACAAAGGGAAAAAACAGAAATCTGATCATGCAGATGAGAACAGTAGAAAGCCTTTTAAAACATATTAGCCATGCCATGGAATTTCTGTGGTTAAAGTCATAAATAGTCCCTAGAGAAGCCATTGATAATCACCATTTGGAATGAATGGAGTCCTTCAGTCAATGCATGCTGTTTTCATTTTTCTTTTTTTTTCCAATTACCAGATTCACTGTTTTTGTTGTGGTCCTCTGAGGCTTTGCCTTCTCCTGTGGAATTTTCTTGACTAGAATCCCATGAGATGACTTTTCTTCTAATTATATTTCTTGGCTGTTAGAGATTATTATGCTAGAAAACACACATTCCTTCCTCCTTCTTCCCTTTTCCGACATTTCTATCCTGCTCTTGTGTTTTTATTTATGCAAGATGCAAGCCAGATGTTATATTAATAAGAGAGCTGACTTTCCTCAAGGAGTTATTCATCAACCCAGAAGTAGACCCTGTTGCAATTTCTGGGAATTCTTCAAATTCTTTCCTTACTTTTTTTTTTTCACTTTAAGTAGCAAATTTTGGAAGATACACTTGAAAGCAATATTACTGTAAGTATAGAATTACTTCTGTTTACTGGGAATGTTGATGGAGATGGGGAGTTTTCATAGGTAAATTTTAAAGTTAAAGAAGAAAGAATTGAAATTAGGAACTGTATCTTATAAATGTAGGAAGCATATCACATTTGATGTGTATAAACATTCTGAAAACTTAATTGCTGTTGTTCAGTGGCAGAGTCGTGTCCGACTCTTTCTCATTCCATGGACTGCAGAATGCCAGGCTTCCCAGTCCTTCACTATATCCCAGAGTTTGCTCATACTCACTAAGTTAATTTAATTGGAAACTTAAATAGAATAAAGATGCCATATCAGAACAAGGGAGTAGCTTACACAGTGAAGTCCAGATTCTTTTTTATTTGAAATGTGTATGTTAAAATATAAAGAATTAAATATTTCATTTCTGCCACAAATATAATTCGATAAAATGAAAAATATTAAAGCAAAAAAGAAAGAGCTTCTTATACTCTTCAGATGAATACATCTTCCAGGGCACAAAAATATTTTTTTTTAACAACCACAGTTAAATTCATTATGATTCCAAAAATAATCTCTTAAAACAGACATGAGATCCTTAAACTACCAAACGTCCCAGAACACTCAATAAAAGTTTTGGAAATCATTTTTACATCCTCAGAAGGCTTATTCTGTGTCTTCTTTCCTTGCTGGCTTTGGTTCTTAGATTAACTGATCAGACAAAGGAGGTCATCTGAAGTCCATGACCATGTGTAAGACTTGAACCTGGGGAACAGTGTAGTACTTCTCCCCTTCAACAGGTTGTCTAGGAACTCATAACCTGTGTGTATTATTCATAAGTTGAAGCATCATTTTTATTTTTACTTATACCATATTTTTAAATCAAAATGCATGGACAGCCCCAGCAACACTGCTGGCTCCTCTAGCACTATAGCAAGTAGGAGTTGATAGCTCATCCTTGATTTCACTAAGCTAGTTCTGGTAGTAGTTGTCTGCAACTAAAAATCAAGTACTCACTGTCTGAAGAACTCCCAGACCTTTTATTTTGTATCTGTTGTCCTAGCATCCATACAGATAGTGTGGACACTCTCTTTGCTCATCATTGACCTTCTGTACCATTATTCCTTGTGTGTGTTAGTTGCTCAATCATGTCCAACTCTTTGCAACCTAATGGATTGTAGTCTGCTAGGTTCCTCTGTCTGTGGGATTTTTCAGGCAAGGATACTGGAGTGGGTAGCCATTCCCTTCTCCAGGGGATCTTCCTGACCCGGGGATCGAACCCAGGTCTCCTGCATTGCAGACAGATGCTTTATAGTCTGAACCACCAACGAAGCCCATCCTTTGTCATCATTAAAAACCTCAGCTTTGATCTCATATCTGTCCTCCTTAACCACTGTTTTCCAGAATTCTAAACTCTGCTGTCCTTCCTACTTCACTGGCTGCTCCATCTCAGTCTCCTTTGCTGATTTGTCTTCATCTCTCTGACCACTTTTTATTAGAGTCCCCCAGGTTTCAGGCCTTGGATATCTACCCTAACTACTGCATTCCTCTTGTACTATCACCTAAGCCTGTACACCATGCTGATTCCAAAACATAAATCTTCACCCTGTTCTTTTCTCTTTAACTCCAGGCTTTTATATCCCATTCTCTCCACACTGCCACTCCGGTGTCTAGAGGTTTTGCAATAGCATGCATTAGGTATCACCTGACTGCCAGCACTTCTCACCTCCTCCATTGGTGCCGCCCTAGTTCCAGCTACGAGTATCTCTCCCTTGGACAATTAAAGTAGACTTCCAACCCGTCTCCTTGAGGATCCATTTCTGTCCTACAGTCTATTCTTGACACCATGACCAAAATGATCCTGATTTTTAAAAAAGAAGATAAATCAAGTTATTCAACAGCTCAATATCTTCCCAACTCACTCAGAGTGAAACCCAATGTGTTTACATTGACCATGCAGGCCTGACCTCATTCATTAGGTTTTTGTTGACCTGAGCTCCTATCCTCTCACCCCTCACTTGACCTCAGTCACATGATCTTATCCAGATGCTCCTTGCCAGGGACTCTCCCACTTCAAGTCTTTTGCACATGCTTCTTTCTCTGCCTGAAATGTTTCTCTGCCAATGTCTATGTGGGCTGCCTACTCATCACCACTCTATCCTAGTTCATTTCTCTTTATCACACTTGCTGCCATGTGGTGTTTAAGATGCTCAGATGTTTTATTTACTTATTTTATATATTGCCTGTCACCAGCCCTTGGGGGCTCAGGTGATGAAGAATCTGCCTCCAATGCAAGAGACCCAGGCTCGATCCCTGTGTTGGGACAGTCCTCTGGAGAAGGGAATGGCAATCCACTCCAGTCTTCTTGCCTGGAGAATCCCATGGACAGAGGAGCCTGGTGGGTTACAGTTCATAGGTCGCAAAGAGTTGGACGTGACTGAGTGATTAACACTTTCACTTTTCACCTCGCTCATACAAAAAAATTTAAACTCTACAAGTGCAGGAATTTTTTACCTTTGTTGTTCACTGATTTCTCCTTGTCCCCTAAAATAATGCCTGGCAATACAGTCCTTACTCAGTAAATAAGCATTGAGTGAATGAATTTCAGATAGTCTTAAAATCAAAGATATGATCTATCCAGCTGATGGCAAACATAAAATGACAACCTAGCATTCATGGTTCTGTGTTCAGTGCTCCAGTGGACAAATGTAAAGGATCCCTGCCTTCAAACGAATTTTAAGAAGTTATATTCCTGGGTTCCCTGGTGGCCCACTGGTTAAGAACCCACCTACCTATGCAGGGGACACAGGTTCGATCCCTGGTCAGGGAAGATCCTACATGCTGCTGCAGGGCAATGCAGCCCATGTGCCATTAACTACTGAGCCCACAGGCGGCAACTACTGAAGTCCATGCTCCTAAAGCCCGCGCTCCCCAACACGAGAAGCTACTGCAATAAGAAACCCGCACCCCAATGTTCATCACAGCTCTGTTTACAGTAGCCAGGACGTGGAAACAACCTAGACATCCATCGGCAGACGAATGGATAAGAGAGCTGTAATATGTATACACAGTGGAATATTACTCAGTGATTAAAAAGAATGCATTTGAATCAGTTCTAATGAGGTGCATGAAACTGAAACCTATTATACAGAATGAAGTAAGTCAGAAAGAAAAACACCAATAAGTATATTAACGCATATATATGAAATTTAGAAAAATGGTAATGATGACCCTATATGCGAGACAGCAAAAGAGACACAGATGTAGAGAACAGACTGTTGGACTCTGTGGGAGAAGGTGAGGGTGGGATGATTTGAGAAAATAACATTGAAACATGTATATTATCATATGAAATAGATTGCCAGTCCAGGTTTGATGCATGAGGCAGGGTGCTCAGGGCTGGTGCACTGAGATGAACCTGAAAGATGGGATGGGGAGGGAGGTGGGAGGGAGGGTCAGGATGAGGAACACATGTACACCCATGGCTGAGTCATGTGAATGTATGGCAAAAACCACCACAATATTGTAAAGTAATTAGCCTCCAATTAAAATAGGGAAAAAAAGAAAGATAGAAATCCACACACAGCAGCTAGAGAGTAGCCCCCTCTCGCTGCAACTAGAGAAAGCCCACAGGTGGCAAGGAAGACCCAGTGCAGCCAAAGAAATTAAATAAATAAATAAATCTTTTCTTTTTTTTTGAAGTTATACTCCATTGTGGGATTTTAGACACATCTTTGTAGAATACAAGTAACCCAACACAACACAGAACTACAGCATAGAAGAATCACAATTATTTATATATCACTGCTATCTTTTGAAACAAGACATAAATACATCATTCTAAACTCTGTTTTTTGAAAGCAAGTCCCAACTCTATTCATTTGTCAGAAACAAATTCACATGTCAACATACAAGATGACCACAAAACAAATATTTAATTAAATTTCATTTATTCAAATATTTATTCAAGAAATAAATTCTGTGAGCCTTTCATGTGCAAGACAGAGCTCCAAAGACATAGGCTCTAATTGTGGATGAGAAGGGCCAGGAACTTGAACTTACTGAGCCTATCTTGATTTACTTGGGCTTTGACCCAACTAACGGATGAGGTAAAACTGAAAAATTTTCCTTGTTCTTGTTCATCACAGAAGCACACTTCCCTTTATAATTGGAGTATCTTCAAAGTCTATTTGTCAAACATTGTGAGTTATATGAGGAAGCAGAATACGGGTACAAGGGCAGTGAAAGACAGTTCCCTATTTCATGAAAAGTTAAATATATACTTACAAATATAACCCAGAAGCTTCACTCCAGTAGAAATGAACAGCAATCATAGAAAGACTAGTACCTGAATATTCAGAACAGCTAAATTAGTAATATCCAAACACTGAAAATAATCCAGTGTCCCTCAGCAGTTCAATGAGTAAACAAATTGTGGTATATCCACACAATGAAATAATAATGAGTAATACAAAGAGCAAACTATTGATGCATGCAACAATTTGGGTGGATCTCAGAATTGTCATGCTAAATGGGTGAAAAGACACAAAGAGAATGATGTAATTCCATTTATATAAATTCTAGAAAGTGCAAATGAATTCATAGGAACAGAAAGCAGATCAGTCATTGCCTGGAAACATGAATGAAGGAAAATGAGGATTGCGAAAGGGATCAAGGAACCTTTTAAGAGTAATGGAAATATTTGTTATCCTCATCGTGGTGTTGTTTTATGGGAGTATTCACCTATTAATCCTCATTAAATTATGTCCTTTAAATATGTACATTTTCTTGTACAAAAATTATACCTCAATAATGCTATTTTAAAAATATACATACCATCCAAAATTTATCAAAAAAAGAAAAAGAATTTTAAAACCATACCTCCCCCCGAGAAAAAGCACTGGCTACAGCACCTAGCAGTGTTTGGTACATATTGGTGCTAAATACATCATTGTTGAAAAGTACACACTTGTAAATAACTGTTAGCACTTACATAATGCTTACTATCTATCAATAACATTTGTTAATTTAATTAATATAAATTCTATAAAGCAAATTTTATTATTACTACAATTTAAAAAATATTGTGCAACTGTCTTCTATGTTAGGTTAGGACACTAAGAGCCTAGTCTTCAAGGTTATCCAGTCGGTAAATTGCAGAGCTGAGACTTCACGCATGCAGTCTGTCTCCAGATGATGTCTTTAACTCCTACAACATACCACCATAAAATAAACAAAAGAAGGAATTAAAAAATCCAGAAAAGAGGCTTCTCTGTGTGCTTGGCAGTCAGGGAAGTCTTTTTAAAAAGACCGGATGTTTGCTGAGCTTTGAAAGGTAGGGAAATTTTGGGAAAAGAGAAGAGTAGAAGTGTATCTCAGACAAAGCTGATGCTGCCAGGCATGAAAGAACCCGAGAAGGTATTTGTCCAGTCTTTGGTGACATTCCTTACAGCATGAGTTAGATCAAAGTCCACTGACATTTTATCTTATAAATATTGCATGCAGGATATAAATAGCCAGATCAGTGGGGAAGAAGAGCAAGAGGAGGTGATTTCTCCCATGGCAGGAAAGGAATAAAAGATGGAGCTAGAGCTGACTGTTCAATGACGAATGTGGCAATCCTTTTCTTTAATGTGTGATATGACTGAGGAAAGGGGAAATGATGAGCCTTGGTGTCTCACACTGACAAGGAAAAGGAAATATTACTTTCATGGTATCACATGCCAACACCAAAATTGGTTGCCAGAATTAGGAATTAAGAAGAACAAAAATACTACTTTTGGGATTTGACTGTGGTGGTGAAGATGACATTAACCAGACAACCAGGAGGACAAATACAGTGCATATATTCACGTCTAAAGAAACCGAGAGACATCTTTCACGAGAGCAAACTACAAGCAAAGGGCAGCCGAAGGAAGGGAAGGTCACTCAGGGTGCCCGAAGAAGCAGAGAGGACCAGATGCAACTCAAGAAAGCTTGCAAAGCAAGGCTAACAAGCGAGGAGTGGAAGGAGGTGATCAGACTTGTGGCAGAGGCTGAATCAGTGCTGATATGAAGAGGACTGAAAAAAAAGAAAATGGACAGTAAGAGACATCATGTGGATACACCCTATTTGTAGGAAGTGATCTGCCAATGGAGAAGTGAGAGGAGACACACTCCACATGATGGACAAGGTGACTGCTAGCAATTTGAGTAGTTGGGAAGAATAGCACCAAGATAAGTTCACTCTCACATAAAATTGTACATTGTAAAATAATTTCTGCTAACCTAAAATACAGTCCATGTCTTCCACCAGCCTCCTAAGAGGAATTTAACATTTTGCAAATACATGCAATGAAAAACTTCCCTCTTAAAAGTATATTCAAAATAACCCTTGGGACTTCCTTGGTGGTCCAGGGGTTAAGACTTCTCCTTCCAGTGCTGGGAGCACTGGTTCAATCCCTGATCAGGGAAGTAAGATCCCACATGCTTCACAGCCAAAAATACAAAACATAAAACAGAAACAATATTGTAACAAATTCAATAGAGACTTTTTAAATGGCAACATAAAAACAATCTTAAAAAAATTAAATCTTAATAGACTATTAGCAAGTGAAATTCAGCAGTACATTAAGAATATAATAATAATAAATAATCTAGTGATCTTTATTGTAATATTATAAGAATGGATCACTGATAAACATATATTAATGTAATTCACTATAATAATTGTTCAAAAGTAAAAAATTGCAACACATATTATTTATGAGAAAAAAAAATTTAAACCGTGGTAACATAAGGATAAGCCTTTAATATGTCTTTATTAAACTAAAGCCCCAAATTATACAAAATGAGAAGCAGTGGAAATTTTCCTCTTAAAAACTGAGATGACTGCTATGAATGAAAAAAGAATTGAGGTATGTAAACTGGAAAAGACAGATATTCAAGTATCATTATTTGCAGATGATACGATCATTTACTCAGAAAACTCAAGAAACTCAGAAAGCCATTAGAATAAAAGAAATCAGTAAAATCTATGTATCTGTAGCTATATCTATATCAGGTATTAAAACAAGTTGATATAATGAAAGAAACAATTACAAAGAAGAAAGTAAATTATCACAGACCAACTGTTTTTATGCAAAATCCATATTAAGAAAACTTAAAATACTATTTAGGTACCCAAAGACTTAAAGAAAATATATAGCATAATCTTAGACAAGAAAACTCAAAAGTCATTAAACTACCAACTTTCTAATTTAACCTGCAAATTTGTAACATTCCCAAGAAAATGACTAGGCCTTAAAAAATAGGCAAGCTAATTTTAAAGCTGACATAGAAAATCAACAAGAAAATATATCTACATAATATTTGAGTGAGTTTAATGAATTGCATTAGAAAGCATAATTGATTACTATACTGTCTTATTGTGAATATATAGATGGATCAAAGAAAGAATATATAAATAGACCCAAAGACATGAGTGATTTTGTTTTAGGATGTTTCTACCAGTACATATAATAGGAATTATTTAGTAAATGGTTATGAGGCAATTGGTTAGCCATCTAACCAACATTGAATTACTATATCACTCTGCAATAAAGTTCATATTTATAGTTTAGTACAGTGCATGACTTATTGCCATCACATTCTTTCTAGTGAAAGTGCTTGTAAGGAGTGAAATGGCCAACTGTTCACACATAGGCAAAGAGAGAAGGCTTGAGACTAAGGGCTGTCAGCAGCATTTTAGCTTTGCCCGGTAGAACACAGCAACACGGAGCAGGCTTTAGAGTCGACAGTGAGAAAGCACTGCCCAGGTGCCAGAAATCTCAGCGTCCTGCTTGAAGTTGGTCATACTACCCCCTTACCCCTTAAGCTGACTCATTTGGGTTTTCCTTCTTCCCTTGGTTCTCACTTTCTGTCTCTAATATATTTATTCCAATGTTATTTCCTATGCTGTAAACTACAAATTGGCAAAGAGTTTATTCATTGGAAAAGACCTTGATTCTGGAGAAGATGGAAGGCAAAAGGAGAAGGGGGCAGCAGAGAATAAGATGGTTAGATAACATCATGGAATCAATGGACATGAATTGGAGCGAACTCCAGGAGACAGAGAGACAGGAGAGACTGGCATGCTGTAGCCCACGGGGTCTCAAATAGTCAGACACAACCTCGCAACTGAACAATAACAGCAATAAACTTAAAACCATTTTGGAGTAAATGATAGACTATTCATAGTTAGCATATGTTAATACAAGTTGTCGTTGTTGTTTAGTCACTAAGTCTTGTCTGACTCTTTTACAAACACATAGTTTTAAATGTTCGCTTACCAAAGCGTTTCCACAAGACAGAACATGAGAATTCATTGTTCTTCCCAGGCATGGATACTCAAGTTGTCCATTCAATTTGGTGAAATCATTCATCTATAATAGTCTGTAATTTGCTATTTTTACCAAAGCATTTTGTTTGCTTCCAATATTAGTGAAATAGTAAATCAATTCATCTCTCTGAACGTGAACTCTAAATGATCAACCAGCGTGCTCCTTAAAGCTTACCTTGGCAATGATCATCACTTTCTAAAATCACCACAAGATAACAAGATTCTGCCTTAATACAAAGGCTGAAATGTAACGAAGGCTTTGTGGTACTATTTATGAATTGTTTAAGCCTCTGCCGCCAGCCTGAGTTTCATGCATTCTTAGGCTGCTGAATTATATCTTTGTACACTGTAAGAAAGCTCGCCTAACATTTTTTTTTACATAAGGGAGATAAACCCTGTTTGTGAGTGCTGCTGTGAAGGAGACTGAACACAGTACTTGCTCATGGTCCCCGAGACTGCTGACCAAGCCTGAAATGTATCAGATAATTTACATGTAGCAGCAGAAGCTGGAGCTGTGCTTTCTGTGCTATTTTGCGGTTCAGTCGCTCAGGGGTGTCCTACTCTTGGCCACCCCACCGACTGCAGCACGCCAGGCTTCCCTGTCCTTCACTATCTCCCGAAGTTTGCTCAAGCCTATGTCCATTGAGTCGATGATGCCATCCAACCATCTCATCCTCTGTCGCCCCCTTCTCCCCCTTCTCCTTCTGTGCTATTGGCTGAAGTCAATTATAACTTCTTGCAAACCGCTCTATCAGCTCCTGCTAATTGTAGCATATATCTCCATGACAGAAGGGAAGCTCATCCTTCATTTACATTGCACTTTTCCCAAAGCCTAAGCATAGTAAATTCTCTCTTGACTAATTATAAATATCCCTCCCCTCAGAATATGACTGAGAGACCGAAGGATGTCTGCTTTCCTCCCTTTTCATTAAAAGGGAGCTGCCATTCGACTAAATTGAATTTTCCTTTCATTCTCTGTGGATGAGTTTGCTTAATATCTCTGCAAGCACATAAATCTTATGCATCCAGTTGTTGCCTGTCTGGCTGCTCAGGGCAGCCCTGTCCTTTCACCAACCTAGTGGGAAGCTTTGGGACCTACGTGGGACAGAGTCAACATAAGCAGAGCTTTGTCAGTTCCCTTTGTCTTCCTTCTACTTCCTAACCACCAGGAAGCTTATTCTGGGACTGATTCAGACTTGGATCATCTAGATCATTCCTTACACATGAAAACTTACCAGTCTTGTTGCTCATTCTTTCAGATTTACTAGTCTTTAGCAACCCTGATGCTGGGAAAGATTGAGGGCAAAAGGAGAGGGCAAAGGATGAGATGTTTAGATAGCATCCCCGACTCAATTTAGATGAACTTGAGGAAACTCTGGGAGATAGTGGAGGATGGGGAAACCTGCTGTGCTGCCAGGATTCACAAATATGGGGTCACAGAGAATCAGACACAATCTAGCTACCGAACAACAACAACAAGCAACTCATTCCATTCTGGCCAAAGTTAAAGGAGTTAATTGCTTGTCGACTATACTATCCTGACTTCCTGAAATGCTTACCACTTCTCATCATCACCCCAGCTCCCTTGGTAAGATTAGATGTCCTTCAGTCTTCATTCATCCTCCCATAGCATCTCTTGACAACACACCAATTTGTATTGCAATTTTCTGTTTCCAAGTCAGTCTTCTCAGTGAACAGAGCTCTTTAAGGAAACAGGTTATGGCAATTATATATGTTTTAATGTTATTCATCTTTTTATCCCTAGTACTTAGAAGAGTGTCCAATATATAATAGGTATCCAAAAATTACTTGATGAATGAATGAATCACTCACTTGCTGCTCAGCCTACCTATATTAGGACCCCGGGAAAAAAATTCTGCTGATATCTTTCTTCCTAAAGTGAAAAGCTATCCAATCTGCTCTTGAATGGGTGTGACCAAGCATCAAGTATTCTAAG
Source organism: Cervus canadensis (assembly GCF_019320065.1). NCBI lineage: Eukaryota > Metazoa > Chordata > Mammalia > Artiodactyla > Cervidae > Cervus > Cervus canadensis. Next base: position 18,365,096 of record NC_057409.1, on the reverse strand, counting down.
TATCTTTTTTTCCAACAAGCATACCTCCTTCATGGAAAAAAAAAAAAAAAGAAAGAAAAAAAAAACTGGATGATCACTTTTTTCACCTAAATGTGACAATATAGTCTAAGAAACACTTTCTAATACACCCTTAAAATTTGTTCAATCAAAGCAGAAAAAGAAATCTAGTGCCAGCTTCAAGGATAAACTCTACCAAGTTGCCACAGTTAAGCTGTGTATTATATAATGCTCTTGCTCAGTTCAGTTCAGTTCAGTTCAGTCGCTCCGCTGTGTCCGACTCTTTGCGACCCCATGAATCACAGCACTCCAGGCCTACCTGTCCATCACCAACTCCTGGAGTTTACACAAACTCATGTCCATCGAGTCGGTGATGCCATCCAGCCATCTCATCCTCTGTGGTCCCCTTCTCCTCCTGCCCCCAATCCCTCCCAGCATCAGGGTCTTTTCCAATGAGTCAACTGTTCACATGTGGTGGCCAAAGGATTGGAGTTTCAGCTTCAGCATCAGTCTGTCCAATGAGCACTCAGGACTGATCTCCTTTACAATGGACTGGTTGGATCTCCTTGCAGTCCAGGGACTCTCAAGAGTCTTCTCCAACACTATAGTTCAAAAGTTTCAATTTTTCGGCACTCAACTTTCTTCACAGTCCAATTCTCACATCCATATATGACCACTGGAAAAACCATAGCCTTGCCAGACAGACCTTTTTCTAGAATCTAATAATGATATCCATCTTCTAGTACATTTACATCTGCAAGTCTATTCCTAGAGACTTCTTTATCATTTTTGAGTTAAGTTCCTCATGTACACCATGGTTCAATGTTCTAACATAAAATGAAAACACTAATAGAGCCTATTAAAAGTCTTAACAGGGAGGGTCTGAGGAAGAAGACAGTGATAAAAGTGAGACATTCAAAACAGACCAATGAACAATAAATAAAATCTAAATATGATTATATTAAAACATTTTACATTAGTTTCAGTTTAGTCACACAGTCATGTCTGACTCTTTGTAAGCCCATGGACTGCAGCAAGCCAGGCTTCCCTGTCCATCACCAACTCGCTCCAAGGCATGTCCATCAAGTCAGTCATGCCATCAAACTATCTGCTCCTCTGTCATCCCCTTCTTCTCCTGCCTTCAATCTTTCCCAGCATCAGGGTCTTTTCATGAGTCAGTTCTTCACATCAGGTGGCCAAAGTATTGGAGTTTCAGCTTCAACCTCAGTCCTTCTGATGAATATTCAAGACTGATTTCCTTGAGGATGGACTGGTTGGATCTCCTTGCAGCCCAAGGGACTCAAGAGTCTTTTCCAATACCACAGTTCAAAAGAAGCAATTCTTTCATGCTCAGCTTTCTTTATGACCCAACTCTCACATCCATACATGACTATTGGAAAAACAGGTGTGTAAATAAGTGATTCTCATAAACATTGGAAAATTCCTCTAAGAACTGAAGAAACTTGCTTTAAAAATAAATATTGTATTTTTTCCATTCCTTCATGCATTTTGGACAATGTATCAGAAAATGCACTCTCTGAATTAAGCAGTGTGAGATAGGAGGTCTTCCTTTTTATGAATATTTCAGTCAACCAATGACCCCTTAATAGGTTACTCTTTTATTCTTTCTTTTTCCTATTCCTCTTCCATTTTCTCTCTTCTTATATTTCTACCCCACATGCTAGTGTAGAATTAAAATCCTATGTGATCAAGAACATAAGAAAGTGTTGGGTTGGAAACTCTTACATGCTGCTTCTTGCTAGTACATCCTTTCCCCTCCACCCTCTCACTGCCTCCACCCCCCACCCCACCTCCAACTAAATCATTCCCTGATCTCCAGCTGCCACCTTGACAAAAACTGAACTTCAGAGCCTCACATGTATTCCTATAATTTGTCATTTTATTTTCCGATCACAGCAGGGAACTCCCTGTTGCCAAGGACTTCCCACCTTGAACCAAAAGATGAAATAGACACCTGCAGAATTCTCTGACAACCAATCCCTCATCCCAGTGAAGAGCCTGAATAGGACAGCAGAAAAGGCTTACAGGATAATGGGGGATAATATTCAGTGCTAGGAGGAACTCCTGAGGTGAATGCCAAGATGATTGTTTTGTTTAAAGGGCAGTCAGTCATGTCCCCCAGGGAAAGGAGGGAGAACAACGGTTTTTCTAAGAAAAGAGATTTTACTTTGGAGTCTCTTTTCAGTTTATTTGGTCAGGCCAACTTTCTTCCATTTTTTAACTTATTTAATTTGTTTTCTGAGAGATCTGATTGATCTAGGATGACAATACATTCAACTATACAGTTTGAGGTTCAGATTGGTACAGAAGTGACAATTCAATTGTTCATGAGACTCAATCGTAGAATAAAATAGCTCTTCACCTCAAGTTTTTCGATACACAAAGCACCTACTTTCAGCACCTCAATTCCACTCAAACCCAGTCACAACTGGTCTTTGTTTATTTCTGCATCAAATTCACAATCAAAGTACTAAAATGCTTTCTTCTTTCTTTTTATCACCAGATAATGTTTCTAGGCTCAAACACAGGCAGAAGAGGCACCAAATGATGTCAAAACAGGGCATTATACCACAAGCAGTATTGAAGCATATCACCCATCTATCAAGAAAGTTACCATTACACTGTCATTTTGCCTGATTAAAGGTATATTAAATGTGTCTCAAGGAAATGCTTTTGGTCACTTGTAACACGAGAACTTCTCCTCAAAGACATTATAATACTTGTTAACCTCCCTTCCCACCATCCATGTATTTCCAATGTTTTCTTTCTTTGGTTGTTTTTTCACACCTATAACAGAACACAGAAACCAAAGTAAGCTGCTCTCACGCAGTTCAGAAGGGAAAGTAAAGGAAAAGTGTGGGGGGGGCGGGGAAGCTTTGCTTGAATATACCCTTTTACTCATTTATTCATTCAGTAAATATTTTTGGAGGGCTTACCGTGCCAAGTGTGCTAAGAAGTACTGGTTTCTAATGGAGAAGAAGACAGACCTGATTCCCACTTCATGAAATATTAATTTGTCAGCAGAAGGGGATAGGACAATAAACAAGTAAGTCCAAATAAATATCAGATTTTAGATGATAGATTCTCACAGACAATAATAAGGCCCATGAAGAAAATAAGATCTAGTGATGTGATGTGGGGGCAAAGGGAAGGGAGAGGAACTCTAGATTAGGATGGTTAGCTCTCCCTGAGATAATGTCCAGCTGAGACGAAGCTTAAGAAGGAGCCAAACGCGCAAAATCCAGGCACAGAGTGTTCCCGGTGGAAGGGACAGCAAGTAACAAGCTCTGAGAAAAGAAAGCTCTTGGCCGTGGTGTCTGGAGCAGAGCCAGCTTCGTGGGAGCCCTGTGAGAAGAAATCTGAGAAGTGGCCAAGGGCCGGATAGCACAGCCCAAGGGAAGAACAGGGCCATCACTTTCCCTGTTTGTGAAAGGGTGGGCGGACAGAAAATTCAGCATGAATAGGGATTGTAGCCTGAAGGTGTGTGAAGTTCACCGTCAGCAATGCAGAGGGGAAATGAGGTCCTCAGGCACCGCTCTCTGGAAAAATAGGACATTGCTGCCTTGAGCAAAGTCACTTAGCAAATCTGTAACTCTCTGAACCCATGTGGATGTCACCTTCTCCTTGCTGAGGTGTACTGGAAAGACTATCCTAAAATACTATTTGAAAATAATATGTTCATTGTGGTTATAATGAGTAAACTATACGGCTATAAGGCAAAGAGTGGAAGAGAAGTGCCAAATGAAATATTTCGTTCAGATGGTACCGTAAGGAAATACTTGGTTGTCTCTTCAACATTATAATAACATTTTTAGACTAAAGAAAATCTATTTTGGGCTTTTAGGGTATCAAAGCATATATTTGCAACTAGGAAGAAATGCCTCAATATTTGTAAAATAGAAAGCATCTTTTATTTTTATTCAAAGTATTTCATTGGGTCTAGGTAATATAAAGCACCATGAGATATAATGTTGGTAATTTGAATTAATAGGTTATCACTTTACAGAAGTCTAAGAGATTTCAGGAGAGCAGACAGGATCAAATGAACATCCAGCTGTTCATCAGTTAATGGAGTTTTTTTAAATATTCAATAAGTGTTAGAAACTGTTATAAAGACTCTCAGTATGAACCAATCACAGAGAAATAACAAGACACCCGCTTTATGAATTTTGAGCTCAGCGTGATTTCCAACTGGCTTATGTTCCTTAGGAGATAAGTTGTTCCCCAAATAATTAAGCACTTACATCTTTAATGTGTTTTTGCAATCTGGCCTAATGATGTGACAGAGGGAATGGTCAAAGTGTCATCTGGCCTGCGGATACAAAAATTTCCCAAGTGGCCAGCTGTCCTTCTGTCAAAACTACTCTAAATTGTTTATCAACTTGTGTGTTTAGTTTGTCAGTTTCTGGAACCCTGAGTTATTCTAGAAATGTTTTTTAATGTTTCTATCAAGAGTGGGAGCTCTCCATAGGTATCAATCTTTGAACAATGGTCTCTTACATATGATATCAAAAGGACAAGCAACAAAAGGAAAGACAGATGAAAACATCACCAAAATTAAACATTTTTGTTATTGCAAGTATATCATTGCCAAAATGATGAGACAGTCTTTAGTCTAAAATATTTTCAAATTATACATCTGATAAGGGACTTGTATGTCGAGTATATAAAGAACTCTCACAGCCCAATAATAAAAAGATAACCCATTTGAAAATGAATAAAGAATCTGAATAGACATTTCTCTAAAGAAGATTTACAAATAGCCAACAACCACGTGGAAATATTCTCAATATTATTTACATTCACATTAAGGAAACACAAATGAAAACCATAATGAGATGGCACTTTACACTGGGGGAGTGGTTACTATCAAAAAGACGAACAATAGCAAGTGTTGTCAAGGAAGTGAAGTATTGGAACCCTCACACACTTCTGGTAGGAAGGTAAAATGGGGCAGCTTCCTTGGAAATAGTCTAGTAATGTGAGACGTAGAGGGGACTTCCCTGGCGGTCCAGTGGTTAAGACTCCATGTTTCCAGTGCATGAGTTTGGTGTTTGATCCCTGGTCAGGGAACCAAGATCCCACATACTCCATGGCATGGCCAAAAAAATATGTTAAACATGGAGTTATAATATGACCTCACAGATTCACTGCTAGGTATCTGAAGGAAATAAAAACACATCCACACCGAAACACATTTGTATGTTCATAGCGGACACGACTGAGCAACTTCACTTTCATTTTTCACTTTCATGCATTGGAGAAGGAAATGGCAACCCACTCCAGTGTTCTTGCCTGGAGAATCCCAGGGACGGGGAAGCTTGGTGGGCTGCCATCTATGGGGTCGCACAGAGTCGGACACGACTGAAGTGACTTAGTTGCAGCAGCAGCAGTATTATTCATAATAGCCAGAAATGAAAACAGTCCTAATCAGTATCAGTGGATAAATAGATAAATGGATATGCCATTTATCCATATGGTATATCCATATGATTCAACAATATTTGGTAATAAAAAGAAATAAAATACTGATTCATGCCATAATAAGGGGAAACCTTGGAGACATCACGCTAAATGAAAGCGGTCAGTCACAGGGATCACATACTGCATGATGTCATTTATAGGAAATGTAGGCAAAACCAGGGATGCAAAAGGAGATTAGGAGTTGCCTAGGGATGGGGATGGAGCAATCTGAGGAGAAATGAGAGTGATTACTAAATTGGTATGCAGTTTCCTTGTGAGATGATGGTATGTTCTAAAACTGAGTGTGGTAATGGAGACAAACCTCTGTGAACATACTTTAAACCATTCACTTGTAGACTTTACAAGGTGACTTATATGATTATATATGGCATTAAAGTATATTTCAATAAAGCTATTTTCTCCACATTGTTTTTACTTTTTAAAAAACTACCTATTTATCGGACTATAGTGAGAAATTATGTGTTTATTTATTTGCCACACTGCACAGTGTGTAGGATCTTATTTCCTTGACCAGGGATCAAACCTACACCCCCTGCTTTGCAAGTGGGAAGTCTTAAACTCTGGACCTCCGGGGAAGTCCCAGAACCACAACTTATTTTTCAAGTAAAGGTACTTAACAGAGATTATTGCACTATATGATTCCTGTCTCTGCATATTTCTCCCCACAATGAAAGACTTCTAACATACTACGAAAGAAATGGTCAAGTACTTAGGCCAGAATAAACTGATCTCTCATTGAGCTGCACATGTTGCTAATGAAGCCCTCAGCGTGGATGTGGAAACTAAAGGGGGCAAAAATGCAGCAATTTTCCAAACAATACAATGGTGACAATAGTGAAATTACTCTTTCAGTATATGAACACAATTACTATGTTTACTAGAATTCTAGAATTACAGCTTCAGAGGACACAAGTAATCACCTCATCAAACTTCCATTTAGTAAAATAAGGAAGCAGAGGTCAGAGAAGTTAAATCTTTGGCCTTTAGGCATAGAATAAGAGATAGAGCAAGGAACAAAAGTTAGACCCTCTGAATTTCAATTCAATAGAAAGTCAATTAGATTATGTATTTAGAGCATAAGGATCTTAGATAGCAGGTTCAGCTATTATTTTAAAAGGAAAAAGGAAATACACCTTTCTTAAAATAGTGATTTATGTTAAAGACAAAGGCTAGATTTAATGCATGCATGCATGCATGCGTGGTCAGTGGCTTCAGCCATGCCTGACTTTTTGTGACGCTATGGACTGTAGCCCACCAGGCTCCTCTGTCTGTGGGATTCTCCAGGCAAGAATATTGGAGTGGGTTGCCATGCACTCCTCCAGGGGATCTTCCCCAGTCAGAGATCGAACCCGCATCTCCTGCATCTTCTGCACTGCAGGCAGATTTTTTACCAACTGAGCCACCTGGGAAGTCCAAATTTAATGCATGCAATATATTAAATTTAGTGTCCCATATTAAAAGGAAAACAAGAAATTTTTTTTTTCTACTGGGAGTGATCAGGAGTATTATCGTGGTGGATTGTGGCACATGGGATTATAGCCAAGGGCAAAAGTTTATATCCCCAGACATATGTAAGAGATAAGAAATGGGCTGTGAGTATCCTTATGGAGGGTTCCTTAGGTCTTGGCAAATCACCATTCATGATCCATTCATAAACCTCAAGATGGCATAGAGGTCAAATGAGGCAGGGCAGGAAAGAAATTTGAGTGAGAAATTTAATAAAAGAGAAAAGTTCTTTTGCCTACTTTGTGATTAGCGTGAGAGCTGGGAAAGATGGGTGCAGATAAGCCTCCGGTTCTCCTATTCCCAATTTTCTAGATTGTTACTCAAAGTAAAGGACAGCATCACCATGTTAGAAAAGCAGGCTTCAACCCCATCTCATCCCAGACCAACCAGAATCTGCATGTTCACAGGATTCCTAGATGATAGGCTGGGCTATGTCACTTCAGTTGTGTCCAACTCTTTTTGACCCCATGGACTGTAGCCTGCCGGGCTCCTCTATCCATGGAATTCTCCAGGCAAGAATATTGGAGTGGGTTGTCATTTCCTCCACCAGGAGATCATGCCAACCCCTGGGATGGAACCTGCCTCTCCTGCATTGCAGGTGGATTCTTTACTGTCTGAGCCACCAGTGATCGGGGCCGCACATTTAAAATCAAGAAGACCTGGAAATCCAGGTGGTCTCCATCAGCTGTTTCTCTGAGGCACTGCTCAGGTGTCTGCATCTTGGGGATCCAGATGTCCATTGAGGCCTAGACAATTAGTTAGCAGCTCAATATCCTTGGGAAGCTCTAGCTTTTGGGTTCATGTGGAAGTCATCTACATTGGCTCCAACCAGAAAATAAGCCGTGCTGGTAGTTGGAAGTGCATGTCAGCTGCCTACTAAGTCAACTTCCAGTTCTGAGTAACTTTCCAGTTTTCTCCCTCTCTATGTTTAAAAGCTCCTAACAAGTTCCTATAAGAATCTCTGTGAATGCAGTTTCATTCCACCTCTATGCTCTCATCCATGCAAAATAGCAAAGTTCTCCTTTCTCAGAAATGAATGTCATATCTCTTATCAAAGTCTTCATTTTCACAAGTTCAAACTAATTATAGCTGCAGATGGTACCTCTAAATAAAATTCTCTATTGTGGACACTTAATCAAATCAGTATCCCCAATAGAAATGTCTATCTTATGGCAAAACCTGTCACTGTAGGTTAGTTGAGATTTTTAAAGTTATGTTAAGGAATTCTTTATCCTAATTTAATTCCTAGCCAAAGATTGCTATGGAAACTCACGTGCAGGCTTAGAAATACCTCTCTAGGGTTTCTTTTGTCTCAACAGTAAAGAAAACGCTGACATCACGTTAGCATTTAAACACTGCATGGCTTGTGCAGAGGAGCAAAGAGCAGAGTGTATAAAATCATGTCCAAGTTCAGCTGACCAGTCAGTGTATAGATGTTCACTTTCCCCCATCTACAGACAATCTAGAACTCTCCTTCCAACTACTAAACTGTCTTGTGACAATCTTATTACCCTCCAGCATCTCCAAAAGAGGGTAAATGGCTTAGAGAAAAAGAAATAAAAATTTGAAGAAGAAAAAAAAAATAAAGAACCAGTTACAGTTCTTTGTGAAAAACTGCCTTTCTGAGTCATGTCTTACTGTAGAAGGTTAAACCCAAGGGATAAAATGTGTCTTTAGGTGACCACAGATTCTCCATAGTTCTTTCCTTTCTCTCGCTGTTCACCTAGGCAATAAAAACCTGTCTTCTATGACTGAAAAAAAAAAAAGCATCAATGGCACTAAATTGTATCATATCAGGAAAAGACATGAAGAACTTGTTTGTTGGTGGGTTTTTGGAGACACTGTGCAGTTTGTGGGATCTTAGTTCCCTGGCCAGGGATCAAACCTGTGCCCCTGCAGTGGAAGCATGGAGTCCTAACCACTGGACCACCACAGGAGTCCCAAGAATTTGGCTTTTATTTTATATTTTAGTGGCATGTGATAAATAAGGAAAGAAACAAACTTCTGTACTGACCGCCTGGCAGTTCTCTATAAGAAAATGTCCAGAATTTTCAACACTGACAAATAATTTCCAGTTCTGAAGTACCTTCTCAGAGCCTTATTTTCAATGGAATAAATTTAGATTATGTGAGAAATAAGTGGCTATTTATAGCCCAGGTGGGACTCTAAGCCAGTATGAAGATCTCCATTATGGGCCACAGTCAAGTGTGGTCTCTCGCATAACTGAGTGACCATTTGCTTGCTGGCTACCCCTTTACACATTCTCATTCTCCATAGGATGGTGCAAGCCTGCTAGAGGTGGGAGTGGGTAAGTCCAAGTAATGTTTAATTTATCATGATAGATCTTGGCGTTTTTTTCCCTTAGTAGTTAAGAAAAACAACAATGCCAAACATTGAGCAGTCTGTATGCTGTCTCATTCAATGAGAATAAAGCTCCCTGGCTTTCATTTCATTTCTACCACTTCCTCATCAGTTGAATTTTTAAACAGCACTCATCTCTCTGGGCTTCAGCTTCCTGTTCTACAAAATGAAGCCAAGCATTGTAGGAGAAGCAGCCCTGCCTACCTTTGGAGACAGTCTTGTTCCTGGGGAATCTGCCCTCAAGTGTCAGCTCTGATCAAGTCACCAAAATGCTCTGCACTTCCACGACAATATAAAATAATTATAACATTTATGGAAAATACTTGCTGTGTTCCTTTAGGCAAGAAAGCAGTTTCTAGCAGTTAAACCCTTTACATGAATTTCCTTTTAAGTGAGCCTGAAACTTCTGCACCCTCACTAGGCTCTGTAAAGGGGTTGTCTTACACTATGAACATAGTAGTAGTAGTGAGTAGTGAAAGTCACTCAGTCATATCCAGCTCTTTGCGACCCCATGGACTATACAGTCCATGGAATTCTCCAGAACAGAATACTAGAGTGGGTAGCTTTTCCCTTCTCCAGGGGATCTTCCCAACCCAGGGATGAAACCCAGGTCTCCAGCATTGCAGGTGAATTCTTTACCAGCTGAGCCACAAGAGAAGCCCAAGAACATTAGAATGGGTAGTCTTTCCCTTCTCCAGGGGATCTTCTCAACCCAGAAAATGAATCAGAGTCTCCTTCATTGCAGGCAGATTCTTTACCAGCTGAGCTATCAGGGAAGTCCATACTGTGGACATAAATTTGTGAAAAAGAAATGGATTTGCCTTCATACATGTTCATGAATGAGAATAAAATGTTTTGCTGCACCAAAAAAAAAAAAGTGTAGCCTTACAGAGAAATATCTATATCCGTTCTACCTTTATTCCTATATCTATACTTACCCCCATGTGCATCTCTGTGATTTGTCTCCATCTACAGCTATACTTGCTTAAATCATGCCGATCATGCTACCCATCCAGATTTGTTCTTTCCTGATGAAGACTCTTCCTGGAAAACTAAACTTTAAAAATGCAGAACACTTTTGCAGAAACTTTCATCACTGCTGTTAAACTAGTTTCAAAATAAAGACTTGATAAGAAATGTAATTAACAACCATTTAATCTGAAGTGCATTTCTTATTCAAATATAACAAAGTTGCTAATGATTTACAATTGAACGAACATTTTTAATTGTTATGAAAATATGGTTTCTGTTTATTCTATTTGGCAGATTGACCTGGTCCTGAAGGTTGAGGGCCAAGATGGGTTGACCTTTTACATATGTGATCTATATAGATCTAGACACAGACATAGCAAAGTTTCAACTTAGAAGAATATTAGAACAATATTGGAAAAGCCATATTTTCATGGATAGGCATTATGAACTGAGTCATGTCCTCCCACGTAAATTTATATGTTGAAGACTTAACTCCCTTTTAAAGAGGTAGTTAAGGTTACATTAAGTTATCGGGGTGGGGCCCTATTCTGATAGGGCCCAGTGACCTTGTAGGTAGGGAAAGAGACAATAGCGACATGTGCGCACTTCAGAACACCCACGCGAGGACACAGTGAAAAGCAGCCCTCTGCAAGCCAAAGAGAGAAGCTGCAGGAGGAAGTCAACCCGGTCACCACCTTGACTTTAGATTTCCAGCCTCCAGAAGCATGAGAAAACCCATTTCTGTTGTCTATGCCCCCTACTCTGTAATATTCTCTTATAGCATCCCTAACAAACTAACAGTAGGTTATCATCAACGTGGAGTAGAGGGAAAAAGGAAGTCCTTTCGTCCATTACAGGATCACGGAATGATACCTTTGTGACCTTTAGTAAGTCTCATATGCTTATCAATAAAATTAAAAACTTGGACTACGAGAACTCTGACGTTTATTCTTGCTCTTGTTTTATTTTGTCCGATAATGATGATAATAAGAGTAACCTTTGTTTGAAGCATTCTCTGAGCATGGCGGTCTTCTCTCAGTGCCTTGGGACACAAGGATGCTGAAACAATCGTCCGCTAGAGCTCTCCTAGACTGCAACTCTACAATATCTGTTTACATTTTGTTACAGTCTCTGTAGAAGTATTTTATTATTTACATAATTTTATGTATTCCTTTCAACAGCTGTACAGTGTCTCTAATCATCTACCCTTCAAAGAGCACCAAGAGATAAAAGTCTGAATATTGACATGCCATGACTTGAAATTTCCTAAGTTCTCAACCGTACACAAGTACAACTTCCTGATGTTGTATAAACATGCTTTTGTGATATATTTTGGAAAAATAGTCTAAATCTATTCATAAGCATAAGAGCTAATATTTTATGCACCGGAAACTTTGTTAAGCAATTTATATGCATCATCAGTTCTTTGAATTTTCCTAAACTGTGAGGTAGGGAGTCTCAATTTCATTTTAAGCAGGAGAAACCAATGATTAAATAGCATGATTCAGGAGAAATTTAGCTAGCAAAAGGCAGAACAAGGACCTGAACTAGAAGAATCTGCTTCCAAAGCATGCATGTTTAATAAGTTATACAATTCTGTTTCTCTGGAAAACTTATTCCTGGGATGGACAACTTTTGGTTAACATGTAGAGACAAATCTTCAACAACAATAAAACTCAATAAGTTCCATTCCAAACATCACTTCTTCCAAAAGAATGTTTAAGCAAGAGATTTTCCAAGCTTTGACAGTTATCCTTTAAGAATCTAAATAAGTTTGCATACAGTTCTTTGTATATCCTCTCATACAAAGCCAAGCTCTCCCTGTTCTGATTTCCAACAAAACCTCAAGCTGACAGTTGCATTTAGCACTTAATCTCCATCTAAATAACGCTGGCCCTGCTGGAACTTCCAATGCAACCAGGTCCAGAATTTGCCATGGAAAGCAGAAACCACACTTCTCTACCCAACTCTGGGAGCAGAGAGCCAAGTTCATCTTCTTGGTAAATTGACCCCTGACCTTTTGCCCCAAAGAGCTGCCTATTCAGGCCTTGGTTTCACAGAAAGAAACTAATGCCTATGACATGCTGTGTGTCCCATGTTAGTATGTGGGCCACTGGAGGGAAATTAGGTCTCTTCCAGGTTCGAGAAGGACAAGTTTGACTAAATATAGTTGTGCAGCCAATCAGAAAGCTCCATTTCTTTCAAAAGAGTCATAAAATTATTTTAAATATACATTGTTGTTGTTGTGTTGTCACTAAATCATGTCCAACTCTTTGTGACCCCATGGATGCTAGCTTGCCAGGCTCCTCTGTCCCTGGGATTTTCCAGGCAAGAATACTGGAGTGGGTTGCCATTTCCTTCTCCTTTTGACCCAGGAATCAAACCTGTGAACCTGAGTCTTCTGCATCAGCAGGCAGATTCTTTTACTGCTGAGCTACCAGGGAAGCCCAAATATATATAGGAACTTTTTAATCTGCACAGTAAAATCATCTAATTTACCTGAATAATGATATTCCCTTAACACTATTGCCCTAGATTTCATTTTTAATTCAAGTAATATTTTCATATTCTTTAAAAAGCCAAATGGTATTAATAGATAAATAGTTTTACAAGATAAACAGCAGCATCTTTTTTAAAGATTTTTAGTTTTAGTTTTTAAAATTTTACTTATTTATTTTTTAACACCGAAACATTTTGCATAGGAATATAGCTGATTAACAATGCTGGAATAGTTTCAGGTGAACACTGAAGGGACTCAGCCTTATTTTATCAGATTCCATTCTACTCCCATTTTGCACTCTGTTAAGGAAATCATACCCAGCCTCTTGCTATCTCTTTCAAGTAACACTTTCGTATTCCTTCTATTTCTTTGTTAGTTTTAGACATCATACAGGATTTTCTGCTGTCAACTCACAGCACCACTACTGTTCTCATTTAAGGTCAAGAGTGATGTACTCCAAGGTCATCTATCCTGTACGGTATAGGTTAGAGCTTGACATCACATGAGATTTGGAAATCAGAAATGTACCAGAGCCACAGACATAGAAAACAAACGTATAGTTACCCAAGAGGAAGGCGGGGTAGGAGATACATTAGGAGTTTAAGATTAACACACACACCCTGGTGGCTCAGATGGTAAAGAATCTGCCTGCAATGTGGGAGATCCAGGTTTGGGAACAGCTACCCACCCGTTCCCTCCCCTGGAGAAGGGAACGGCTACCTACTCCAGTATTCTTGACTGGAGAATTTCATGGACAGAGGAGCCTGGCAGGCTACTTACTGTCCATGGGGTTGCAACGAGTCAGACACAACTGAAGTGACTTTCATCATCATCCTAATATATAAATGATAGATAACAAACGAGGACCTACTCTATAGCACAGAGTATATTATACTCAATCTACAATATATAATACTCAATGTATTGTAATAACATAAAAGGGAAAATAATCTGAAAAAGAATGAATATAGGCATATGTATCACTGAATCACTTTGCTGTACGCCTGAAACAAACGCAACATTGAAAAATAACTATATTTCAATTAAAAATAAATAAATAAAATAAAAATAAGAAATGCACCAGAATCGATTATTCTGGGAAGGTGGAATGGTCAGATGTGTGTCCGGACATGAGCATGGGGGTGGTCCCTGACACGTGTATCAAAGGTGTCAGATGTCTGACACTTCAGACATATCCTGCTGCAGAATATCCTTCAGCATATTCTACTGCTTCAGACATATCCTACCTGTCACATCCCCACCCTTCTGCAACTGCTCTCTGAAGTTTAGTAGCAGTTTTCCTGATGATCATTCTCTCTCATCCACTCCAGCTCTCCCCTCAGTACCACAACCTCCTAATTCTATACAAACATTCTAGGTCCAGAATTCAGAGAAAAGTTTCTGTTACCCTGACCAAACCCTGACTGATAACGTTGTTGGTAATGGAGTTGATTCCAGGGAAATAAAGACTTAAGGATAAGAATCCGAATCTGAATCTGACAGAACTAGATCCCAAAATAAAAAATAGTAGTGATGTATGTCTCATATGCTCTGCAGAGGCAATTTGATTATAACTTAGCACCTCTAGTCACCAGGAATGAAAAGCCCATAGAAGGCTTTCATCTCTAAAAGATGAAAAGGGCTAAAATTAATAGAATAATATACTGGTAATTATAAAATTGTAAGTTTCGTTGATGGCTTCTGAGTGAGCCAGTGAATGGAGAATAAGAAAAAGATGAGCTTGGAACTGAAAATTTCCAGGCCATGGCTCAGATAAAGAACCAGAGCTCTCCTATAACTTTCCTAAATAAATTCCTCATCTCCTGTAGCTATACAGCCACAATATCTGTAAAACAAATTTAACATATGATCCTACTGGTGGACAAACTAAATTCAAATCTTGTGGTGCCTCATGTGTTAAAGCTGGAAAGGGATGAGATTCTGAAAATTGAAATGTGGTACATGAAAATTACGATGAGCAATATAAAGATATACCTTGAATGCCCAAATCCATGTGGCCAAGCTTGATTGGAGGAACAGTCTTTCCTTTTTCATCTGAGAGCATTAGTCCCTCTTATCTAAAAATTCATATTAAGCTGTCCTAATGTAGCTGACTTGCAGGGAGCTTAATGATCCTCAAGACTCACCCTCATCACCATTCATTGTTTCAAGGCTTAAACCAGGCTCAAGTCCCAGCAAGCTCCAACAAAATAGGAATGAGCTAGTTGGTAGTCTCATGAACATGAAAACAATGTACCTTTCTACTATTTATGTTGAAAGAAACCTGAAAAATGTATATGAGAATGGATCCTAAAGATAGAGTGTGATAGAAAATGGAAAATATTGGATTCAAGTGAATTAATTGATATGGTATGCAATCCAGGGAGTCTAGATGCAATGAGATAGTTTGAGTTGCAAAGTGAATCCAATGCTTTTCTTGAACACAATAGTGGCTTTTACTAAATAAAGGTGAAATACCCAAAATTCCTTGATAAACTCAAGAAGACAGGTTTAGAAAAGGGATCTAAGCCTTTAAGGAGCTAGCTAAAAGCTTAGTGAAATAAGAATGCTAGAATAATATTATTATCATCTACTTATTTAAACTTTAACCACGGACCCAGGATATTCCAGAAGTTACTTCCCTTCATCAGAGTTTTGAGAAATATATTTGTGAGGAGAATGCCAAAATCCATGACAAATTTTCTAGTGAATGATATCTTTAGGCTAGGAAGAAGGGTGAGATGTTGATATAAAAATGAGGTTTGTGAATCCCATGGGATTGATGGGATTCCAGAATGACAGGATGCAAGGGATGGGGCTTAACTTGTAGAGACAGGAGAAGCATGGTTCCTGTAATAGGTACCAGGACTGAAACTGGAGTCAGAATGGCTTGATTTGCAAAGCTATTAGTGGTATTCCTAGGACAGAAATACATAGATAGTCTACAGAAGCTTTCTTCACTTTAAATCTGGTGGTTGGATGGCATCACTGCCTTGATGGACATGAGTTTGAGTAAGCTCTGGGAGTTGGTGATGGACAGGGAAGCCTGGCGTGCTGCAGTCCATGGGGTCGCAAAGAGTCAAACACGACTGAGCGACTGAACTGAACTGAACAGAAGCTTTACTTGACTTCTCCAAGTGATGAACTCTAACCCTTGTGAACAGAAATCTGACTTGAATCACCACAAAAGAATCAAGACGTCTTAGCCAATTTCTAGACATGACCCAGTTCGCTGGCTCAGAGTCCGCTGAATGGAAGCCTGGCTTCCCTTAAAGAAATATACGATAAAATGCCAAAATGTTACACTGTATATTTTCCTTTTAGTCCTCTCCAATGGGAACCAGAATAACTTAACAGAGCAGTAAATTGAATAAAAGAAAATACTCAGAAACTGAGGGGATTACTAGACACTGACTTAACTGACTAGACTACACTTAATTACAAGGCTTAACTGATGCTGATTCCTAGGGACTCAAATAAGATTAAGGTCAAATGAGATTAAGGTCTATTAAGATCCAGGATAGGAGCTTATGAAATCCATGTGATTAATAGAGTTTGCCGATGATGTAGTTCACAACAGGTCTCGTGGGTTCCTAAACCCACTGCATGGTTATTTTTCGAGTCCTGGAAAGCAGCATTGGAAAAGAATTCTCAGCAATTGGCAGAATCCCCATATTGTTTCCCTGACATACAAAGTGAGGGCTATTGTAGGAAAAGCCATGTGGAAGCCTCTAGAACTGCCTCTGCCTGTCATAATAGTAAATCAAAATTAAAACTGCTTTTCTGGAAAATTTCAGAGATCCCACCACTTCCCAATTCAATTACCCCAGTTAGTCTATGTGTAAGAGGAATGAAATGATTACTGAAAAATTAATCAGATGGCAAATTAAATTGAATATGATGCTCTGGATGTGGTTTTTTTGCTGGAGCAAATCAACCCAGTCTCTATTACAAAATATGCAGCTATTGGTCTGAGGGCTTTTATCCTCTCTATTAATACATACTCTGACAAAGACAGTAATGCTCTTTCCCTGTACCACTCTGGGGATGCATCAGATCTATAGCCCTATGTTAAAATCCAGTCCAGAGACACTTTATCATCCTGCATTGCACAAGAGATGATGTCAGTTCATCACACTGATGATGGTATGCTGATTGAATGTGCTGAGGAGGAAGTACAAATATCCTGGCAAAACATATGCATACCAGAGAGTGGGAAATAAACCCAACAATATTTAAACAGCCTGCCCCTTCAGTGAAATTTCTGGGGCTCTAGAGGTCTGAGGCAAGTTGAGACACATCCTCCAAAGTTGAATATTAGATGACAAATTATTGCATCTAGTATCTTTTTTCACTAAGAAAGAGGCACAATATCTAAAGAATTGTTTGAGTTCTGGAAGCAACATACACTCATATATAATGACTATGAAGCAAGTCTACTTACCAAGTACTCTGTAAGGCTGCTAGTTCAGAATGTTCTAATAAGGTCCAGAGCAAGAGAAGTCTTACGACAGGTTCATGCAATTGTGTAAGCTGCCCAGCCGTTTGCATTGTAAGACCCAGCAAATGTAATAGAACTTGACTGGCTCAACTCAAATTTTGTGAACATGATAACTAGAGAGTTGGCCTTAGCTTTAGTGTATGAGATCTGTTATTTCCTTATTATAGAACTCTGGATAAATTACCCGACCTTTCTGTGAACCTCAAGTTTCTCTTATCCAAAGAACAACTGAAGTACTTGGCAAAAAATAAAGTTGATATGAGAATTAATATGATAATACACATAAAATTTCTTATACATACTAACTAGTCCCTCAAGTTGGTAGAACTTATGGAGTCTTTGGAATAAATGAGAAATGGCCAGCATCACCATTGAGGTGGCACCAAAGAGAACAAAAGTTCTCCTTGTTGGTTAGGTACACATCCTGGAAAATATCTAGTAAAGAATCCTAGGATGTGGAAAGCACCCTATCATACTATTAGTCCTTAGAATGAGAGCATCAGCAGCAAGAAGAGATCCACCAGTAATCCCCAGAAGACTCAAAATGTGAATCCAAACAAAGGGGTCCAACCCTTCTTGGCTTCCAAATACTTTACAGATAATAGTGGTGAATGCCGAAAAGAGAGATGTGTTTTAAAGCCAGAAGGTCATTAGGGTACCAGCAAATGGAAATTTTATTTTCTGAATATAAAATATTAAATGTTGAGGAAAATTCTCTTAGCACTGATACCGTACTTAGGGAGACCAAAAGCATCACTGCCCAATTTGATATTGCAGGTTAGATTGTGGCAAAGTTTCATGAATATGCTTTTGGTACATTCTAAAAATTTTTCTAAGTTTTAAAAATGAAAGACAACTGATGCATTCAAATCTACTGTTAGAAAAAAACAGCTGCTAACAATTTGATAAATTATTCACCCAAGAGTGTCAATAATCTAAAACAACTCCCACATATGTTGACAGGGGAAGAACTATCTAGCAAAAATGGTGAAACAGGATAATTTTAAGATATTTCAAAAATGATTAGATAATCCGTTTGTCTTTTAAGCTTCATTTGTTCTAAATTTCACACTGAAATTATTGAACATTTCTGACAAGGACTTGATGTAGCTTTAAAAATATTTGTTGTACACAAAAATACTATTTCAGTAGAATTTAACATATTTTGCAGTGATCTTTTGTAACAGATATAGAAAATCTGGACAACTTAGCAGAATATGATCATGATATTGCCTTAACTAACATTTAGGGGAAAAGAACTTGTAGAAATTCAATAAACAGAGTTGCACAGTTCAGGTCCCCTATAATGAAGGACATCCTCTCACGTCCTAAAGAAAGCCATTGGGTCCTGGCCACACCCTTCACATGCTGGCCCAGGTCCAGTGACTCACTAATGAGAAAGAATTACAAAGGCTGGGCCATTTCATCCTAACATAGGACAGCCCTGACAGGCCATTTCAGCTTCAGAGCTCCCTGCAGATTTGGCTAAGTTTATCATAGAGTATATATCCCAGCTCAATTCTCCCTGGACCCAACCCCACTTCCTCCTCCTCCCTTCCAAAGATACTCCCTAATAAACATCTGCACACGAAATTCCATCTTCTAATCTGCTTCCCAACAAACGATCTGCAACAGGGAGTAAAGGGCAGAAGTGAAAAAATCAACTTTTCCATCATTCAGTAACTTGACAAGCACTAATTGAGTACCAGTAACAGAGCAAATTAAATTGCAACTGTTTGCAAGGAATGAAAGGGTCCCTGCCCCAACAACTTTGCAGTCCATGAGGATGACTGAATTACGACGGAAACTGTGAATCACAATGAAATAAGTGCTGCTGAAATCAGCCCAGGCAATCCTAAAGGAAATCAACCCTGAATGTTCATTGGAAGGACTGATGCTGAAGCTGAAGCTCCACTACTTCGGCCCCGTGATGCAAAAAGCTGACTCTCTGAAAAGACCCTGGTACTGGGAAAGATGGAAGGCAACAGAAGGAGGCAGCTGAGGCTAGGATGGTTAGACAGCATCACTGACTCAGTAGACATGAATGTGAGAAAACTCTAGGAGATAGTGAAGGACAGAGGAGCCTGGCATGCTGCAGTCCATAAGGGTAGCAAAGAGTCGGATGTGACTGAGTGACTGAACAACAACCTGAAGTCTTTATGAAAAGGTCTGTTAAGAATCTCAACTATATGTGGAAAGACCTCTAAGAACAGATGAATGTTAAAAACATGCTAGGTGAAAAAAGCCTGACACAATAGCCTGTGTAGTATAGGATTCATTTACATGATACGTCTAGAAAAGGCGTATCTATAAAGGAAGAGGGTAGATTTGTGGTTGCCTGGTGTTGAGGGTGGGAATGAGGATCACCTGCAGATGGAATTTGGGGTTTTTCTGGGATGACAGTTATGTTTGAAAATTGATTGTAACAATGGTTGTACAACTCTATAAAATTACTAAGACTCATAGGCTCCTGCTCTTAAAATGGGTGAATTGTATGATATATAAATAGTACTTCATGGAGTTGCTAAAAAAGGTTTTTGGCATTTTTGTACAGCACGATGCAATAAGTCAGATGACTTACTAATAATTTCTCAATTCCTTCATCCAATCCTCAAAAAATGTTCAGGAGAAAAACTTATTTATTCCAAAGGATGACCTGAAATGGCAATGGTCTGTGACATCTAAAAAGAAAAACAGCAAGAATTATGAGTTAATTTGAAAAGTCCCTTTGCCTCAAACTTTTGAGCATGTAATTTACAGAGAGCTAATTTTCAATTAGCAGAAAAGACAGCTTTAACATGGTCCAAACATGAAAACAGTCATGCTGTCCTCCCAGATTAGTTCCTGAACAGAGATTGCTTATTCATTCATCTCAGCTGCCATTTCTTTCAACATCTCATTTAAGACCCACATGTACAAAAAGCCTGTCCCTTCTATGAAGAAGTTTTAAATGAAAATATTAAACCTGAAATATTAATCCATCCCACTAATAATCATTCAGGATTCCCTGGGTGACTGTAATTTAAATCTAATTTAAATCCAGTGATGGCTCAAGAAAGAGAGAACACTCTTGTATCTTTAGTTGTCAGACATTTTGTTACCAGACTTGAAAATAGCTTCAGGGACACAAGGATAGATTTTATCACATCAGAAAAGAAATGTTCATACTATCTAGGATGTGGATTTATCTGACAAATTTTCCCTTTCTCTCTCTTCCCCCCTCTCTCTTTCTTGCTCCTCCTCTACTTTTCCCCTCCCTCTATCTCATAAATACTATTTAACAGACCATCATTGATATATTAAATTACTCCAAAATATTTACTGCACTCCTACTATATGTGAGGTCATTTAATACTGAAAACTTAACAAGATACCTCTGACTTCAAGGACTTTTCAATGTAATGATTTAAGTTTTAACCCAAACATTGCTAAAAAAGATTCCCAGAGAATGCAGTTAAAACAAGTCAATTTAAAAATGCATGTTCATTGGAAAGTGATGAATGATTTTTCATGTTGCTGTTTTTATAGGAGAATTCAAAGATATATATATATATATCCATGATGTTTTTTATTAAAAAAGTGTTTCCACTTTGTTTTGTATAGATTTTATCATTAATAATATTTGACATCAGTATTACATTTTTTTCATACTTCAAGAGGATTTAATAGCACTTATATTGCAAAAGATATTTTTTTGATGTTTTTCAGATGAAGAAGCTGAGGCTCCAGGAATTAATGTCTAAAGTCTTGTCCTTGTCCAAGGCTCTTCACTATTACATATGTTCTATGCCTTCTTCACTCTTGGTTGATGACAAGAAAAACTGAAGCAATCATTTAAGCAATTGGGAAAGAATGTCGACAGATTCCACCACCACATCCGCAGGCTTTTCAGCATCTGTCCTCAAGAGCTCACCATCCCTTCTGTTATCACAGATGAACTACCCATGAGCCTACTTAAAGCAAATCCCCCACCTCGGGCACTTGATTCCATCCCTTCTTGCTGTCCCAAGCATGTTATTCTAGGAGGAGTTCTCTTACTTTTCTACGTTCTCTCTACCTCTCTACTTGATCCATTAGTACTCAAACACGCTACCATTTTTTTCATTATTAAAAAAAGAAATCTTTCTACTTTACTTCTTTTTCTAAATATCATTCCATTTCTCTGCTCCCCTTTGCAACAACCCCAAAATATAGTTAAATATCTAATGCAGTGGGTCTTCCTAGGTGGCACTAGTGGTAAAGAACCTGCCTGACAATACAGGAGACATGAGGGACCCAGGTTCCATCTCTGGGTTAGGAAGATCTCCTGGAGGAGGAAGTGGCAACCCACTCCAGTGTTCTTGCCTGGGAAATCCCATGGACAGAGAAGACTGGAGGGCTATGGTCCATAGGGTCACAGAGTCAGACATGACAGAAGTGACTTAGACGCATCTAATATATTGTTGTACATACTTCATATACATAATATAATATACTCTATAGGCTCTCTATATATTACTGTATATACTTAAATATCTAATTTTTCTATTCCAATTAGCTCTTTATCGTCCTCATAGATACACTAAAACCCCTTCAAAGTTACCAATGACATATCACTAAGCCAACAAATTCTTAGTTCAAAGCCGACTTGATCTTCTACATTTATACAGGTGAGAAACAGCTTTTGTTGGAAGCACTTTATTTACCAGGACATCAGGGACGGACATACGTTTAGTTTTCCTTCTACCCCACTTCCTCTGCCCTTCTATGTTTTCTTTGCCCCCATCCTCCTTAACCTCTCACATGGAGTCTCCCACGGTGTGGGGCTCTCTCTACACTAACTCTCTGGTTATTCAGTTCCTGGGTCTCACCTTCAAGCTATTCTTTTATACCGGACTTTGCGATACAGAGCTTTGGATTCTGCAGACCACATTCTCCTTTGCCAGTCAGTCCCATTTAGTTTCGGCCAATGGGGGGAAGGGGCCTCCCAGGTATCTCAGAAGTAAAGAATCTGCCTGCCAATGCAGGAGATGCGGGTTTGATCCCTGGGTTAAGAAGGTCCCTAGGAGTAAGAAATAGTAACCCACTCCAGTATTCTTGCCTTGGAAATCCCATGGACAGAGGAGCCTGGCAAGCTATAGTCCACAGGGTTGCAAAGAGTCAGACAGGACTGAGCACACACACACACACACACAATGGGGGTGTAAGAGGTAAACTGGAAAATTAGGGAGAAGAAATACGAATGGCCCTGGAAGAGACAGACCCTGGAAGAGCAGTTGATTCCAGCAGCAGCAACCTGTCCCAGGTTTTAGAGTTCCCTGCACATCATCAGGATCAGTCCTTTCTGAAATACCAGGCACATGACGCCACCTCCTCAGAGGTCTGAGTGCCATGGACCCCTCTTTCTAGGCTTTGCGTTTAATCATTCCCAGCCTCTTCCCTTTGCATCCCCAGCAAAGGAATGGTAACTGCTTCCTGATACTGTGTCTTCTTGCTGTCTTTTCAGCTAATACCTGGCCACCATCTCTTTATAAGACACCTTCTTATAAAGAAAGTTCATGTGGTTTCTGGTTCCCGACTGAACCCTAACTTACACAGTGATCTAATCTAGTCACATAGCTTGAAGTGCTACATTTATACTGATGATTTCCAGAACTTTTTTCCAAACTCCAGACTTGTATGAGGTCCAATGATATAAAATGCCATTTTTACAGTTGTACCAGCTTGAATATCAGCAATTTCATATGATCCAATGCTAACATAAGACTAACAGGCCCCTCAGTTTTAACAATTTCATAACAGAATTTCTTCCCATTATCTTTCAGTGACTCCTTCATCTCAGTCTGATGCTGCATTTACACCTTCGATTAATCAGGCCTAAATCCTTGCCTGACCTCTTCTCTTTGTCTATACCCTGGTTTCAAATTTAAAGCAAATACTGTTGGTCCTACTCTAAAAATGCATGCAAAATCTCGTTATTTATCACTACCTCCAACCTTAGTCCAGGCTGATTCCTACTGAGAATTCCTTGGTGGTCCTGTAGTTAAGACTCTGCGCTTTCACTGCCAAGGGTGTGGGTTTCTTCCCTGTTCAGGAAACTAAGACCCTGCAAGCTATAGGGCACGTCCAAAAAAATAAAAATTAAAAAAAAAAAAAAAACAGACTGAGTCCTTATCAACCCTCATCTAGTAGTTTACTATGATAACCTCCCAACTATGTCTATCCTTACAGCTCTTCTCATCAAAGCTGCCAGAATGATCCTTTCCAACCAATCTCACTCCTCTGGTTATAACCCTACACTGGCTTTGACTTTACGCAGAATAAACATTTTACCACCAGCTATCTCCCAGCTACGACTTGAACATGCCAGGTACTCTCCTGCTTTACAGCCATCATGATGAAATTAGTGCAAAGCTTTTCCTCAAGGTATCAACCTGAATAATTCCCTCCCTTCTTTCAAGACTGAAATAACACCCTCCCAATAAGGAACCCACCCTAACCACTCTATTAAAACAGCAATGACCTCACATTCTGGGCAATCCATGCCCATTGACCTTGCTCTGTTTTCAATTTATTTTTCTCTTTGTAATGAATAATTTCAAGTATACTATGTATTTATTTTACCCAGGACACAATGGACTACAGTACTCAAATGTATCTAAGAGCCAAACACAATAAATTTTATATGGCACACATGAAACAGATCAGAGCAATATTCCTTATTAAAGGGAACCATTTTTTTCTTTTAATTGTAATTCAGTGGTTGGCTACTTCTATACTGTGGTTCCATTATCTGCTAGGGACCTCCTCTTTTTATGTATTCAATCAACAGAAGATAAAATATAGGAGGATATGGAAGGCTGCATCTGCCTTGGCCAAGAAACAACACACATCACTTTGTATGTATCATGTGGTCAAGAACTTAACCATAAAACACTTTGCAAGGGCACCTTGCTGCCCAGGAAAGATGGATAATAGAATTCTGGTGGGCAGCTAACAGTCTCTGCCACAGCTAGCTAATTTCTTAGGTATATTGTTCAATGTTTGTTCCCCTTACTACATGCAAGGGTTTCCCTGGTGGTTCAGACAGGAAAATAATCCACCTGCAAGGCTGGACACCCAGATTCGATCCCTGGGTTAGGAAGATTCCCCTGCAGGAGGGCATGGCAACCCACTCCAGTATTCTTGCCTGGAGAATCCCCATGGACTGAGGAGCCTGGCGGCCTGCAGTCCATGGGGTTGCAGAGTTGGACACAACTGAGCGACTAAGCACAGCACAGCACTAACCTGAAACATCCATGAGGGCAAGAGATTTTGTTGATTCCATTTATTGATTTATCCTATGAATATAGACTGTGCCTGACTCAGAGTAGTCACTGAAAATACTTGTGTAATAAATGAATGAAGACAAATTGTTTCATGAGACAGAAAAACAGGAGGGATTGTCCATAAAACTGGAGAATTTGTGCTCTTTGGGGGGGGGGCAAAACATTCCTATAAATATACAAAAAAGATGAAAAGCACAAATTGACAAGTAGTCATGGGACATACTGTATCCATAAAGGTTGAGAGAATGTATAGCCAAGGGAAAAGTCCAACTTTGGCTTGGGTCAGAAAAGGGATGTTGAACTTTGGTTTAGATTACCTGAAAAATATAAATGCTGCCATGTGGTTTTCAAATTGCTCTGAGGAATTCCAGGGCTCTTAAAAGACTATTTTATAGGTTCTTAAAATAATAAAATATTTCTATAAAATTTATTTAAAAGCTTCTATTTCTGAGTAAGTGTTATATAAGAAAGAGTCTTAAATGATTTTTATGTATTACATCACTTAATCCTTAAAAAATCCTATAAAATTAATATATTTATTTCCTTTTTACCTATGAATTTGAGAAAATAGAACTTTCAGTTGCAGCCATAAAGTTCTATAATTCTCTCAATGAAGATTTTTAAGGATTTATTGCTAGATACCTCACTATTGGTATTGTAAATTAGATCTTTTTGTACATTAGCTACATTTTAAATTCAGCTATGTAAAAGGGCATATGTGTCCTACATATGTATATTGATTTTGTATCCAGAAGCTCTTTTATGCCAGTTTATGCATTATATTAATTTGGCAATATATCCTCTAACATTTTTCATGCAAATGATCATATATCACAAAAAACAACATTTTTGTCTCTTTCTAGCCAATCCTTACATTTCATTTCAAATGCATTTCATTTCAGATATAGCATGAGAATATTCATTAAAATATTTAATACAAGTAAAAAGAGCTGGTTGTCACTCTTGATTAGTTCCTCAATGCATATTTTAAGATAGTAAGAATTTTGGAGGATTAAGTTTATCATGTTAATTTCCTTTTTTTTTTTTTTTTCATTTTTAAAGTGATTTTCATTGTTGTTACTTTTACTCAGGACTTAGAGTTGAATTTCATTCACTTATTGCTATAACTACTAAACTGATTTCACATTTTCCTCTGTATGTATTAACACTGCAGGCTATACCCAAGCCATTATTCCAGGTCCACCTTGTTGCTGTTTAGTCACTAAGTCATGTCTGACTTATTTGCACCTCCATGGACCATAGACCACCAGGCCCCTCTGTCCTTCGATTTCTCCAGGCAAGATTACTGGAGTGGGTTGCCACTTCCTTCTCCAGGGGATCTTCCTGAACCAGGGATTGAACCTGTGCCTCTTATGATTCCTGCTTTGGCAGCTGGGTTCTTTACCACTAGCACCACCTCCTACCATGAATTTTGATTATTACTAAAACTATAGTAAATCTATTATCTCTCCCAGTGGTTGATTTAAACATAGTGGAGTGATTCAACTGTAGCCAATAACACCTAAAACATATTCTGCTTGGGGAACTGGCAAAAGGGCATGACAGGGACTCACCTTACTTTTCTGAATATTCTTAGTATTTCTACTACCATCTTGTACCTATGCAGAGAGCCATCCACACATTGAATGTTGCAGAGAGAAAAGATAAGTGGGATCTGATCACAATGGTGCTCCAGAATTAACTCTGAAACTGCTCAACCTCTGGATCTCATGTTTTGTGGAGTAATGCTTGATACATTTTGTTGGCTTCTTTGTTACTTGAAGCTAAAGGCATCATGACATGTGTTGATATACTTTTCTAGGTTTCCTAATGTTAAACCATTCTTGCATCTCAGAACACACCATACCTGATCCTGATATATTTTATTTATTTTTTTATCATCCAAAAATTCAGGTTGACTTAACTTTATTTAAGCTCTTGGATCTGTATTGCATAGTAAGATTGCCCTATGCTTTCCCTTTTTATACAGTCAACATCCAAAGACTTAATAGCATCATAAAAGGAGATGGAAAAAATCTCTCACTCACTATTTTTTGAAGAGTTTGTAGCAAACTTGAATTGCTTATTCCTTGAACATCTGCCATAACTTGGCTTACTGTCTGGGGCTGCTGTTCCCTTTGTTTGTTGTGTTAGTTAATGTGTGTATTTTTGTGCATGCATTTCACAGGAGGAGGAATAGCTGCTGCTTTGAATACTAATATGATTTTTAAAGGGTTATGATACTACTAGATTTTCTATGCTCTCCTCAATCACTTCTGGTGGTAATGTATTTTAATATTTTTTAAGAAAAATACTACTTTCTTCCAAACGCTGAATGCGTTGACAAAGAATGCTCTAGTATATGCTCATAATAGTAAAACATTTCTACGTTAACTCTTGTAATATCTGTTATGTTCCTAATGTTCTTAATTGTCTATAGCTCAATCTTGACATACATTGTTGCATTTTATCCACATTTTAATGCTCTCACTTTGAGCTTTGCTTATCCTATTTTTTATTTGTTTCTATTTCACTAATGTTTGCTCTTGTTTTTTATAATTACTTTTTTCTTTTCTCCAGGGTTTTGCTGTTATTTTTTTACTTGGATTCTTAAATTATTAACTTTTAATCTTCATTTCTAATATATAGATCGAAGACTAGAAATTTCTGCCTGCATAGCACTTTTCCTGCATCCTGCCCATTTTGATATGTGGTGTTTACATTTGCATTCATTTATAACCATAGTGTATTCCACCTCCCATTATGCTATCTACTTTGACCAATAAATCACTGAGAAGTTTGATTTGTTGTTGATGTTAATATTACATTAAGTCAATAAGTGGTAATTGGGTTTTGGACCCAAGTTTTCTGGCCCAGAGTCTGTGTTTTTAACCATCAGACATACTTCCTCTCTATCATTCTGGCTTTGCTTTCTCTCCTAATCTATGAAATACTGGGCCTCTATTTCTTTCCTTGAGATGAGATTTGCAGATATTTTTGTTATAACTTATCTAGCATTTCTATATGTATGGAGTGGCAGATAAATTCCTGTTAACTCATGCACCATGGTGAACGAAACTAGAAAACTAAAATAGGTTCCTGTTAACTCATTCACTACAGTGAATGAAACCAGAAAACTAGAAACTAGAACTTTCTCCCAACATATATCTTACATACTAATTTTTCTGTGGCTTGCAGAACTTATTACAATTCTAGATGATCAAATACTGATAACACTCTATGATGGTCTTGTCTTGAGGTAAATTAGATGGACTCTGGAAATCCTGAGGAAAACATCGAGACACTGATTCTCACCTTCCATTTTGTTTAGATTTCCCTGGAATCTAGGCGATCTTTCTGTAAACTGGTGTTTCAACCTAATGTGGTTGAAACTCAAAAAAGGAAGATGGCCTAGGTAAGTGTGTGAAGGCCCAATGCCAGTTTTGCAGGTCAAATAGAATTTATTGGAGCCACTGTTTTTTTTTTAAAAAAACATCCATAAGATTGATTTCAGATGACCAGTCTTTGCTTCCAGGAAATTAAAACACGCCTACAGACCATCTCATTTCCCTTTAGAATTTTTCTGTAAGCAGGCACTTTTCCCACTTTATTTTGAAAGAATCTGAAGCTCAGTATCTGAAACCTATTCCTTGATCCAAGGCTCCATTTAAAATGCAGCTTAATGTATGGAAAGTATCATTCCAATACTGTATTTTGTTTTGTTTTATGAAGCAAGACATTCTTCAGAGATACGTATGTGAAGAGGCAGCATATTTTTGGAGCAAAATTTGAGCCTCCTTTGGGTTTCATTCCTTCTTCAAATAAGATACAGGTTTAGCACAGGGCTAGAGAAATGTCACATCCTTCCATTTCATTCTATACCATATCTTTCTGTAAGTAGTGTTTTTTTTATGTACATTTATGTATTTATTGGAGTACAGTTGCTTTACAATTTATTGGAGTATAGGTGTGTTAGTTTCTTCTGTACACCAAAGTGAGCCAGGCATATAAGTAGTTTTAAATGACCTTGTTGGTAGTCACACAGACAGAATCTAGAATGATGAATATATTTTTCCTCTTAAATATTTTCTCTTCCATTTTTACCATGAGGATGAAATCCTCTTTTGCTACAAAGAGGAGCAATTACATACTCAGAGAAAGTAGTTTCCAGGTGGCTCAGTGGTAAAAAATTCTGCCTGCCAATGCAGGAGATGCGGGAGACATTGGTTCAATACCTGAGTTGGGAAGATCCCCTGGAGAAGGAAATGGCAACCTGCTCCAGTATTCTTGTAGGGAAATCCCACGGACAGAGGAGCCTAGCAGGCTTCAGTCTGCAAAGCCACAATGAGTTAGATACAACCAAGCAGCTGAGCACATGCACAGACACACATAGAGAGATAAAGTAGAATAATGGCCTAACATAATTTTCAATATAGTAAAATCTCAGTTTTATTGCCTATTAGGCAGAGAATTTGATAAACTGACAGTACCTAGCCTGATGTTTCTTATTCCCAATGAATCAGGAATAGTTTTCATAAATAAGATACAATCTTTATGTGGAAATAACATTTCAAATCTGCAGGAAAGCATGCTACTTTCAAATGCTAAACACATATATAATTGACACTCTAATTGTTAAGTTGATCAGTTCAAAATTTACTCCTTTAGAACTATGGTAGTCTGGATTTGACTTTATGGCTACATTTAGTAGCAAATAATTGGAAGTACATTGAAATATTATACTTCATTTGTCTTTTGAATTTTAACTGACAGTAAGTTTGTGAGTTTATATTGTATTCAACATTTTCCTTCAAAAAGTGGCTATTCCTTGACTTCTCATTGCTCAAGAGCTCATTTGGGGGAAGCTAAAGAAAGCTTGGGCCCTCATCCATTACCTTCCTCCAGCTTCTCTTCCTGTCTTCTCTCTACACAGAGTTCAGAATCAATATCTAATTAGATCTAGTCAAGTCAGCAAAATGGCAAACACATCATTTCTGCCTTCTTGCATCAAAATGACTCTAAGTGCTCTGCAAAAAAATAAACCATCATCTTCTCCATTACTTTAAGGATCTGTTCCCTGAAAATCAATATCTATTACTAAGGTCTTCATACTCATGAATCTTTTAATTACCTCTGGAATGTGTAAATACTCTTAAAATAAGATAAAAATGCTTTGCTCCTTACGTGTGAGTCTGCTATGTCTCCTACAACTTCTTTTTGGCAAGACTCTGGCTTTTCAATAGAATTCCACGTAAAGAACAATTTTAAAATATGAACCATTTGCAGCCTTTGCAAAGAATGCTACAAACCACAGAGCTGCTGGGATTTGGGAGTGATATTTTATGGCATAAGAATAGAGCAGAGCTTTTCATGCTAGTATAGTATTTGGACACATGGCTTATGCCAGGTGGTGCTGAATAAATAAATCAACACTATTGACAAGAGAAAGATTATTGTGACTAAAATCTCACACTGGTGAAACTGTTGTCCCTCAGCACAGCAGAGTCAGTCTATTCTGGGAGTATTAGTAATGTCCATATTTCAGTCAACTTGAGTATTATTCTTGGAACTTCAACCACTGTTTCAGGGATTATGGAAGGAACAGTTAGTGGATATATTTATTGATCTGCCTAGATGACTCATTAGGAGGCCATTTATAAGACAATTGCAAGGAACAAACCTCAGTCCCAGACAACAAAGAGTATCAGTGTGCCGCTTTGTGTTGTAATCATTTGCACAACTGTTTTCTCTGTTTAAAAATTTTTAAATGAAGGACTCCTAGTTTTTTTTAATTGGAGTATAATTGCTTTACAATATTGTGTTAGTTTCTGTTGTACAACAACATGAATCAGCCATATGCATACATATATCCCCTCTCTCTTGAGCTTCCCTCCCCCCATCCCACCCCACTAGGTCATCACAGAGTACTGAGCTGAGCTCCCTGCGATAAACATCAGGTTCCCACTAGTTATCTATTACACACAGGGTGGTATGTATGAGTGTCATTGCTACTTTCCCCACTCTTCCCACCCTCCCTCCCCCACCCCCAGTGTCTACGTGTTCATTCTCTATGTGTGCATCTCTATTCCTGCCAATGGGTTAAATGAAGCTAGTAGACTCTTAATAAATCTCTCCCCTTTTAAAACATCCACTGTTGGCATTTATTTACTGAACTTATATTCTCACAACTCAAAGAAATTCAAGTCATGTGCACACTCAACCAGTGGTATTGCAAAAAGACAAACACCAAACTTGACTCACCCAGCCAAAGTGAAGGTTGCCGTTTTCTGGAAAATATGCATCCCAATATATGGGTCAGGTTGCTTTCATTTGACATTTTTGGTCTAACAAGAGGCATGGATAGATTAAGCTATATAACTGTAGGAGAAAAAAAAAAAAAAAAACAAGGAAAAATGATCTTTTGTTTCCTGTATCATAACCCAAAAATTTTGATACATTTCACATTCATCCATGGAAGAGAAAGAAGAGGCAGTTCTACATCATCAGTGGAACTACTGTTACCACCAGATGAAGTCATGGAGGGCAGGGCTATTTGCTTTAGTGAACAAGTCACTCTTCCTCTGGGAAAGAAAAGAAAAAACCACAGCATTGCATCTGTACATAACTCCCATCCCCAACCACAGATTGATTTGGAAAGCCTATTCAAAATCTTTAAAATGAAGAAGAATATAGAGGAGAAATCATATAAAGCAACACACACACAACAAAAAAAGAAGTTGAGAAGAATTTAATGATAAATTAGATGCATTTGTTAACTGGTATGAAGAATTGAGGAGGAAAGAAAGGAGTGCCTACTGCACA
Organism: Cervus canadensis; assembly: GCF_019320065.1. NCBI lineage: Eukaryota > Metazoa > Chordata > Mammalia > Artiodactyla > Cervidae > Cervus > Cervus canadensis. The sequence goes on along the minus strand of NC_057409.1, from coordinate 18,333,625 downwards.
GAGAACAGCATGGATCACCTCTGTAACGATTAGTTTCCTAGACTGTGAAGTGGGGGTGACGCTGGTACCTCCTCTGCTATCATTCACCCACTCTTGAATATGGCAACCACTCCCTGTCTCAGGCTTAGTATGCTTTTATTCCCTACAGCATGGGATGTTTCACCCCTATATTTTCTGCAATTAATGCCCAAATCTCTCCCTTTCCTGAATTCCAAATTTGTTTTTTCCATGAGATTATCCATCTATCTTAGTTGCCTGTTTTCTCCACTAGAACATGAGGACCAACAGGACATGGACTTAATACATTCACTGTTGGAGCATCACATGTGAGCTCAGTACCTGTGTGCATGAATGAATGAAAGGCTAACGGGTGAATGAATGAATGAGAAGAGAGTTGTAGAAGAGGAGAGAGTAACTGCTCTGAAGCCTGAAGAAATCAAACCACAGAGGCTGTGTAGACCAAGTCATGGAATTTATATTTCATCCCCCAAAACAGAGGGATGCAATTCCCAAGGGTTGTTTGAAGATTAAGTGACAGAGGGAAAGCAATTTAGCATGGAATAAAATGTAAAAACTTGAACCTTCAAGACTCTTATTTAAATGAGCTACATGATAACAGCATTTTGAACATTACCTTGCTAGCATGTGAAATGAGCACAACTGTGCAGGAGTGTGAACATTCTTTGGCATTGCCCTTCTTTGGGGTTGGAATGAAAACTGACCTTTTCCAGTCCTGTGGCCACTGCTGAGTTTTTCAAATTTGCTGGCATACTGAGTGCAGCACTTTAACAGCATCATCTTTTAGGAGCTGAGATCGCTCAGCTGGAATTCCATCACCTCCATGAGTCTAATACGAATCACCAAAAAGTTGGACACGATTGAGCAACTGAACAACAGCAACATAACAGCATTTAGGGATCTAGGATGAGATGTTCCCTTGGAACTTATCTAGTAAAAAGGAGAAAAATAGCAAGGATCTAGTTTCTTCGAGAAATTTCTTAATGCGAGAATTGGCTCAAAAACATGATAATTGTGGTTCTGTTGTTTCAAGCCAACAGAAATGGCTTATAATCTTAGTATCAGCTTCTCAAACACATGTGTTTTCAGCTTACTTCACCAGCCCCATCTGGTCCTTATTGGATAAGGTATATCCAATCCCTACTGTGAAGCATCCTAGAATTACCAAAAAAAAAAAATAAATAAAAATTTTTTTAATATATATAAAGCCAAGAGGAAAGGATTCTGGTCATTTTTTAAATGACACATTACCTCTCCTTTTGATATAACTTTCTAGGTTCCCATCAAGAATTATTAAACCAATATCAAACCACACCAATACCTCAGAAATTTCCCAGCCATACGCTAACAATTAAGAACTGGTCCTCTCATTGCAAACAACTGCCATTAGCTCATCCTTGTCCTAAATAGAATGTTGTCTCTTCCTTTGATTAGAATAGTGTCAAGTATCCTAGTCCAGCAGATAACACAGTCTTTTCACTCTATCAACTGAGGTAATTTTCCGCTAAAGAGAGTTTAATTTATATTTGCAAAACTTTGATATATGTAGCCACCATTGAACCACACAGCCAAGATGCCATTTGTATTTTGAGCTACAGAGACCCTCTGTCAACCTCTCACTGTCTCAGCTTTCCCCATTACACCTTGAATACTGTGGGAGGTTCGTGGTAGCAGAAATGAAGAGAATATGGAGGCATTCTCCATGCATTCTCCCAAACATAAGGGCATGTTTTACTTTCTTGCAAAAAAGATCTTTCCACACTCTTAAAAAGAGGAAAGTGAACAAAGGAGCTGAGCTCTAATTTTTCTTTTTGGAAAAATCTGGAATTCTGGACTGTTTTTCAAAAATGGGTATTCCATCAGCTTTAATGACTGTTGGAAATGATTCTATTGGAACTACTTGGTAATTCAATACAGAGTTTCTCTCCAGACCACCAGTTCAGAATTGGCTCCAAGGAGAAAGAATTCTGAGTTATTATCAGATGGCGTCTGCCTGCCAGGATGAGCGAGATTAGGGGAACGGATCAGTTTCCATATAGGGGTGAATGTGATTCAACTGTATGTGAATCAAATGTCATTAGTATCAATCCTTCATCACCCATCCCCTCCCCTCCACCTCCCACTGCCTTCAGCAGCACCAAAGCCAAGAAATGGGTTGATATAAAGACTAAATCATTATTTTTGTTTCATGTGTGGTCCTATCTTTCAGAGATATCTTCAAGGCCAAGAGAACTAGTGTTAACAGTTATCATTGATATGTAAGTCCCAAGAATTTACTTCTGCCAAGCCAGTATATTGATACATGGGAAGGTCAGATATTTTTATCTTTGGATCTTCAGAGAGTCTCAGAACTGAAAATTTTATGATGCCACGCACACACATAATGATCAAAATGAAAACAGACTAAACTATGAAAGTAAAGGAAGTTTAATAAAACAAAACTGAAACATTTTGCGGCTGTTCAGTCACTAAGTCATGTCTGATTCTTTGCGACCCTGTAGACCGCAGCACGCCAGGCTTCCATATCCTTCACTATCTCCTGGAATTTGCTCAGACTCATGTCTATTGAGGCAGTGATACCATCCAACTATCTCAAGATCCCCTTCTCCTTCTGTTGCCCCTTCTTCTTCTGTCAATCTTTCTCAACATCAGGGTCTTTTGCAATAAGTTGGCTCTTCACATCAAGGAGCCAAAGTATCGGCGCTTTAGTATCAGTCAGAAATATCTATTTCCAAATATTTTTCTCATTTATGGGGGATTCCTGCTTTGCTGCTGCCTCAAACATGTGCATAGACTGCCCGATGGATATTACAACAAAAGGTGTGAGACAGCATCCTGAGAAAGTTCAGAATACGCAGTCCAGAGAGTTGTGTTCAAGGTTTGAATCTTTAGGTCAAGAAATAGGGGCCTTGGGCAAGTGAATGGACTTCATGACACCTCTATTTTCCAATACCTAAGCTATTGATAATATATACCTCTTGGGATGGTGGAAGTATGACATTACTTGCCATAGGGCACGTTATTTGTATATAGTATAGTGCCATACAAATGTTATGTCAATATTTTAGTTAGAATTTAGGGCCTTCTCTGTCTTATTTTGTAATAATTTAAAAAAAGATTCTGTTCTTTTCCTGTTCATTTAAGTATAAAATTGCAAACTATGTTCAGCCATTTTGTCAATAAGCCTTTGCTAGATTCATGTTAGTATAACTCACTAATACTATTATTGAATATTATAAATATTATTAATGAATGTTAATTTAATGTACACTCTAATACTGAGTTGACTGTGTGCTATGGAGTATTCTCAGTTCACTACTTATGATAACTCATGTGATTCTCACAAAAACCCTACAGGGTAAATATTATAGCTATTTTTTTAACATAAGAAAATCAAAGTTCAAGGTTGAACCTAAGATTATGTAACTAGTAAATGGCAGACCTTGGATTTCAAATCAAGCTACTTGTTTCAGAATATATATTAATTACTCAACTGTACTGATTTTCCATAAAGTGTGAATTTTTTTCTTTAAAACCATGTAGGGGAGACAATGCTATTTCATGTTTTCATTTTAATGTTTTCATCCATTTATTCAGTTTTGCACTATGCCAACACTGAAGATACACAGTCACATTATCTTTAGTGAAAGAGGCAGACTAGAAATATGGGAAAAAAAAAAACAGTGGCAGCAAGAAAACAAAGAAGAGATGTTACCAGGAAAATGAATCCAAATTAAAGAGTTTATTTTTTAGTGAGGAAGATGTCCTTAAGATAATGACATTTGATCCAAGGTTAGAATGTCAAGGACAAGTCCACCATGTGAAGATATGAGTATTCCAGGAAGAGAGAACTGAAAGAGCAAAGACCTTGAGTTGAGAATGAGCTTGAAGAATAATCTCCAATGTAAGTAGAAGTGATTCAGGGCTGAATGCTTGCATCCCCCCACATTTCCTGTATTGAAAACCTAATCCCAAGTCTGATCGTCCTCTGAGGTAGGGCCTCCGGGAGGTAAGTAGGTTATGAATGAGACTGCACCCTTGTAGAACAGTCCCTGAGAAGCCCCGCATCATCCACCATGTGAGGTTACAGTGAAAACACATGGTCAGTGTTGAAGCTGGGCCTCACCAGGCAATGAATCTGCCAGTAACTTGATCTCAGATTTCTCAGCTTCCAGAACTATGAGAAATAAATGTCCATAGTTTACAAGTCACCCAGTTTATGACAACTTGTTATAGCAGCCTGAATGGACTCAGACAGTAGGGAAAGGAGGAAAGTAAAGGGAGATAAGGAATAAGAAGATAGGCAGTGTGGCTGGAGAGTAAGAGTAAGGATGAGAAGAGGTTGTAAAGGCAGATAGAGACAGACAAGGCAGAGCCTCTAAGACCATGACTAGTTCTGAAGAACAATGGATGACCAAAGTAGTGTTCACAGTATTTAGATAATACAATCAGATACTTCTGAAGTGTTTTGAAAACTTACTCTGACTGCCCAGAAGATAAACACATGGGAATCATAAGAATGAGAGAAGGGAGAGTAGTCTGGAGACCATGCCAAACAGCAAGAGATGGTTTCTTGATTTCCTTGACTAGAGGGGGCAGTGATGGACATAGTAAAACATGGATGGATTTAAAATATATTTTGGGTTTCCCTGGTGGCTCAGCTGGTAAAGAATCTGCCTGCAGTGCAGGAGACCTAGATTCGATCCCTGAGTTGGGAAGATCCCCTGGAGAAGGGAAAGGCTACCCACTCTAGTATTCTGGCCTGGAGAATTCCATGGCCTGTATGGTCCATGGGGTCATAAAGAGTTAAGACACGACTAAACAACTTTCACTTTCACTTTCTTTTGGAGGTAAAATTGATAAGACTTTGCAGAAGTGAGAAGAAGGTATTAAAGATGACTTCTGAGTTTCTAGTTTTTATTATGGAATGAATATACAATTCTCTGAGTATACCAAATTGGTTGAATAATTTTGAGTTTCACTGTGGACCTTTGAGGTCAAGAAATGTACATTACTGAAGGATAAAAATAAAACACTTAAAGAGTTTGATAAATACTTGTTGAGTGATTAAAGTAATTTTCTCTCCAATTTTTCTGCCCATGGATCATCATCATCATACATGCACATGCAAAATTTTGACACTGGAAATGTTCTGGACAGAATGTCTATGTTCCCCTCAACCTGACAATTCATATATTGGAGATTTAAGCCCCCATGTGATGGTATTTGGGGATGGGGCTTTTAGGAGATAATCAGGGTTAGAGGAGGTCCTGAGGGTAGAGCCTTCATGTCAGGATTAGTGCTGTCATAAATATAAGAGATACAAGAGAGTTTGTTCTCCCTCTTTCTGTCCACACATGAAGAAGAGATCATATGAGCACAGAAACATGATGATGGCTACCTACAAGCTAAGGGAAGAGGCCCCAGAATGAAACCTAGCTCTCTGGCACCTTGATCTTGGACTTTTGGCCCCCAGAACCATAATAATAATTTTTTGTTGCTTAAGCTACGCATCCTATGAAATTCTGTCATGGCAACTGAAGCTGACTAAGATATGAAGTTAACTTGTGAAGTGGAATTTAATGAATTGACAAACTCCAGATGCCATGTCAGTTCTGATTCATTCCCAGGTGCTTTTATTGGCGATATCATCTGAAACCCTATGGAAGTATCTCTACATCCTCTCTGCATGGTAATATTCAGAAAGTTTCTTCTGCCAGTCCATTGGCCCCTAGTTCTGGAAATGTCTCAGAACAGGATTTGTTTCTGAAATAAGAGTGTGAGAAAGAACAAAAATTCACCGTAATGAATTAATCTCAGTTTACCCAGATAAATCTAAAGATAGACAAGCTGCAAGATACATTCCCATGTCAATTACCTCTGCTGACTCAGATGATTAATCAACTGCTTCTTCCTGGTCTTGTTTACTAGTTAGAGATTACTCAATTGAATAAGAAACTCTTTCTAATAGAAGAGCAATCAGAAAGCTTTCTCTGTAAAGAACCAGAGAGTAAATATTTTGGGCTTTTTTATGCTAAACAATCTCTATCACAGCTACTCAATCTGTTGTAGAGTGAAAGCAGCCAGTAAAGGAATGGGTGTGGCCATGTTCCAATATGACTTTACTCACTAAAACAGGCAGAGTGTTAGGTCTGGCCCATGAGCTATAGTTTGCCAATCCCTATAATTGAACTTTGTTTTGGTCACATATTATGTTTTCAGATACTTTCACAATTACTTTGTACATATCACATATACAAAAAACAAATGCTGAAATCATAAGTGCCTTTGTAATCATTATAGGACACCGCATGTGTATATAAATATGAGACTGTCTGTTAATATCACTCCCAGAGTGTCATTTACTATTCATCTGCTAAAAGTCCAGTCTGCCTTTGGGATACCACTCTTTTCCATTACATGGGTCCTGAAGTGATTCTCATAGTTTGCCTTCCAATAAATCATAAGCAGTCTATTAGTACATAGGCCGATTAAAGCAACCCATTCTACTAGTCAAAAAAAAAAAAGAAAGAAAGAAAATTAGCTCAAAGACAAGAGAAAAAAAAAGAGCAAGTTACAAAACTTTGAGTATGTATGCACAGAGGGAGCAATAACATTGTCCTTCCTCTGAGATATGAGCCATAAAGATAATGTAACTTGGGACTCTTTAGAATTATCTTTCAAAGCTACATGAATGAAATCATCAATAGTATCAGCAAATGAGATCAATGAAATCAAAGGACAGAACTATCCAGCATTGCAATGACAGAATCTGAGGCCCAGGATCATGCCTTCAGTTACAAAAACAACAATAAATCCCTCTTTTTAATATCTACAGGAAATTGGATTTCCAATGCTTATAAACAAATGGATTTGGAAAATAAAATTTCACTGCAAATATGACAAAATCACAATGAAGTGAGGCAATTTCAAAGAGTATGACATGCCAGTATCATAAATGTAGCAATTGTTGACTTGATTAAGAAAGAAATAAGGAACAATTTGTGGACACAGGCTTGCCAGAAAAATTACAGAATGTCAAGCTACCAGGAAAAAATTTCAACATGTTATGACATTGCATCTGAATTAATATTTAAAAGCACCAAATACTTCATAAACACTGTGGATCATAGATAAATGGATCATTGCCTAGTGTAGTATAACTTTATGGACAGGCATAGAATAAAAGCTTTGAAAGTATTAGTGAAGTATGCAAAACATAAAGAAAAATAAAAGTGCAAATGCTTGTTAAGAATACAGAAAGATCTCAGATACCAATGTCTCCAAGGTAGCCTGATTGATTTTACTGACAGGTTTAAAAGAAGAATGTTTTAATCAATAGGGAAATATTAAGCCTTGGAAGCAGAGTAAATGAAAATAGGAGAGGGAAAACACTGACAGCTTCCACTGAAGGACAGTATAGAGAGAAGGAAGATTTAACTTTGTCATGACCATGTTCAGGTCCTTTCAGCAGGCGTTGCAAATACTGAGACAACGACAAGGAGCTATGGCCCAGGGACAGTGTAAAACCACCCCTTTTATGACATAATAAGATGAAATGAAGCCTGGAGTCACTGTGTTCTCAGTCCATCTAATTAATTCTAATCAATCACATAAAATATTTTTCTTCTGTTTTGGCTTACTAGGGAGACTTCCAGAAAAACACAAGAGAATTCCAGAAAAACATCTGCCTTATTGACTATAGTAAAGCCCTTGACTCTATGGATCACAACAAACAGTGGAAAATTATTAAAGAGATGGGAATACCAGACCACCTTACCTGCCTCCTGAGAAATCTGTATGTAGGTCAAGGAGTAACAGTTAGAACCAGAATTGGAACAAATTGGGATTCCAAAACTGATTCCAAATTGGGAAAGGAGTATATCAAGGCTGTATATTGTCACCTTGCTTATTTAGCATATATGAAGAGTACATCATGAGAAACGCTGGGCTGGATGAAGCACAAGCTGGAATCAAGACTGCGGGGAGAAATATCAATAACCTCAGATATGCAGATGACACCACCCTTATGGCAGAAAGTGAAGAGGAACTAAAGAGCCTCTTGATGAAAGTGAAAGAGGACAGTAAAAAAGCTGACTTAAAACTCAACATTCAAAAAACTAAGATCATGGCAACTGGTCCCATCATGTCATGGCAAATAGATGGGGAAACAATGGAAACAGTGACAGACTGTATTTTCTTGGGCTCCAAAATCGCTGCAGATGGTGACTGCAGCCATGAAAATAAAAGACACTTGAAAAAGACACTCCCTGAAAGAAAAGCTATGGCAAACCTAGAGGGCATATTAAAAAACAGAGACATTCTTTATTAACAAAGGTCTGTATAATCAAAGCTATGGTTTTTCCAGTAGTCATTTATGAATTTGAGAGTTGGACCATAAAGAAGGCTGAGAAGCAAAGAACTGATTCCTTTGGAGAAGACTCTTGAGAGTCCCTTGGACTGCAAGGAAATCAAACCAGTCAATCCTAAAGGAAATCAACCCAGAATATTCTTTGGAAGGACAACTGCTGAGGCTGAACCTCCAGTACTTTGGCCACCTGATGCAAAGAGCCAACTCACTGGAAAAGACCTGATGATGGGAAAGACTGAAGGCGAAAGGAGAAATGTGCAGCAGAGGATGAGATGGTTAAATAATGTCACTAATTCAATGCACATGAATTTAAGCAAACTCCAGAAAATAGTGGAGGACAGAGGAGCCTGATATGCTATAGTCCACGGGGTTGCAGAGTCAGACACAACTGAGCGACTGAACAACAATAGCAACAATAGCATTTCTGCCAATATGATTTCTTTAAAACTATGTGGAATTAAGTTATTAATTAATTAATTAATTAACTTATGAATTAATTAGTTAATAATTAAATCTATGAATTACCTTTTGGTGTTCAAAAGGTTGGAAAAAACTTAATATCCACAGATCTCTTTCAGATAGCTTTTGTTTTTCCGTGGCCCCTCATGAAGCTGCAGTGGGATAATTTCCTTAGATTGTTTAACAGAGAGTGTCTGTAAAGTATGCCTTTAGATGCCTAGGAGTCCAAGGCTGTATGAATGGACCCCTGAGGCATTATCTTAAATCCTTCCTATAGTTAACAAAAGGTTTTACAGCCACACCATTAGCCATTAGCTTCATCCTTACTCCAAGACTGTATTTTCCCAACAGTGCTCTGAATTTGATCTTTGCCCCGAGGTCTTTTCTTACTTTGAGAATCTTTTGTCATTTGGAGAGGCTGGGAATTAAAAACAGTTAAATTTTTAAGCCCACGAAGTCATGGGCTTTATTTTTTTGTTTGTTTTTTTTTTTAACATTTTTACTAAATTTTGCTTGAAAACTAAATATTTCCTTTTTAACCTTATCTCTCTCTTTCCCTACATCTTATAATGTACTTATAATGTACTAAGAGAAGCAAGTTGGTACTTTGAATATTCTGCTTGGAAATTTCATAAGGAAACCCACCAGTTTATTAGCCTTATTTTCTATTTTCTATATCACCACATGATAATTTGAATACTCAACTGTGTTGTCCAACTTTTTTTTTTCCAATTTCCTTAATAATTATTTTACTGACCTTTCAGCATTTGTTAATACCCTTTTTGACATCCTTCCAAATTTTCTTAGCATAAGCTGCAAAACCCTTTCATGTTCCATTTGCAATCTCATCTCAAAGACAGTGATAATTTTTTGTTATGGGAACACTCTGTTCTTGGGTGAACTCTGTTACAATTATCTCAGTTCAGTTCAGTTCAGTTGCTCAGTCGTGTCTGACTCTTTGCGACCCCATGAACCACAGGACGCCAGGCCTCTCTGTCCATCACCAACTCCCGGAGTCCACCCAAACCCATCTCCATCGAGTCAGTGATGCCATCCAACCATCTCATCCTCTGTCTTCCCCTTCTCCTCATGCCCTCAATCTTTCCCAGCATCAGGGTCTTTTCAAATGAGTCAGCTCTTCTCATCAGGTGGCCAAAGTACTGGAGCTTCAGCTTCAAAATCAGTCCTTCCAATGAACACCCAGGACTGATCTCCTTTAGGATGGACAGGTTGGATCTCCTTGCAGTCCAAGGGACTCTCAAGAGTCTTCTCCTACACCACAGTTCAAAAGCAACAATTCTTCGGCACTCAGCTTTCTTCACAGTCCAACTCTCACACCGGTACATGACCAGTGGAAAAACCATAGCATTGACTAGACAGACCTTTGTTGGCAAAGTAATGTCTCTGCTTTTTAATATGCTGTCTAGGTTGGTCATTACTTTCCTTCCAAGGAGTAAGCGTCTTTTAGTTTCATGGCTGCAATCACCATCTGCAGTGATTTTGGAGCCCAGAAAAACAAAGTCAGCCACTGTTTCCACTGTTTGCCCAACTATTTGCCACGAAGTGATGGGACCAGATGCCATGATCTTAGTTTTCTGAATGTTGAGCTTTAAGCCAACTTTTTCACTCTCCTCTTTTACTTTCATCAAGAGGCTCTTTAGTTCTTCTTCACTTTCTGCCATAAGGGTGGTGTCATCTGCATATCTGAGGTTATCAATATTTCTCCCAGCAATCTTGATTCCAGCTTGTGCTTCCTCCAGCCCAGCATTTCTCATGATGTACTCTGCATATAAGTTAAATAAGCAGAGTGACAATATACAGCCTTGACATTCTCCTTTTCCTACTTGGAACCAGTCTGTTGTTCTATGTCCAGTTCTAACTGTTGCTTCCTGACTGCATACAGGTTTCTCAAGAGGCAGGTCAGGTGGTCTGATATGCCCATCACTTTCAGAATTTTCCACAGTTTATTGTGACATTAAAACCAATCATAGAACAATCACAGAACACAGTGGTGTAAAGCAAGAAACATTTGATATGCTTACAGATTCTGTGGTCATGAATTCAGAAAGGGCAGAGGAGGGATGACTCTTTATTTCTCATGATGTCTGGGCCACAGTTGAGAATATTCATTGACCAGGCATGAATCAAATGGCCAAGCACAAGAATCATTTGAAAGTTACTTCAAATAGATGCCTGATACTATGCAGGAGTGACCAGAAGCCTGGCCTCTGTTGCGATCATTTACCAGAACACTTACACATGTTCTCTCCAAGTGACTGAGGCTTCACAAAACCGAAAAACTAGGTTTCAACAAGAAATTTCAAGAGAGGAAACATTTCAAGAGACCCAAATGGAAGCCCTAAGACTTTTCTGACCTAGTTTTAAGAGACATGAGTCTTACTTCCACCATGTCCTTTTGTCCATTGTAATTTTCAGTTCAGTTCGGTTCAGTCACTCAGTCATGTCCAACTCTTTGCGACCCCATGGACTGCAGCATGCCAGGCCTCTCTGTCCATCACCAACTCCCAGAGTTTACTCAAACTCATGTGCGTTGAGTCAGTGATGCCGTACAACCATCTCATTCTCTGTTGTCCCCTTCTCCTCCCGCCTTCAATCCTTCCCAGCATCACGGTCTTTTCAAATGAGTCAGCTCTTTGCATCAGGTGGCCAAAGTACTGGAGTTTCAGCTTCAGCATCAGTCCTTCCAATGAATATTCAGGACTGATTTCCTTTAGGATGGACTGGTTGGATCTCCTTGCAATCTTAGATCTCATATATTTTGCTGATTTTTTTTTTTTTTTTTCTGTAAGTAGAATTTAAAGTGAGTCTCTGAGTTCAGTCCAATTTCCAGGGGAATGGATTTTGAGTGCTCATTAATGCAAAAGCAGGAAGCTCTCATCACCAAAGAGGAGGTCAGATGGAGATATTTTAGACCTTCTTTGGAACTATGTCATAGACCATTGAATTAAATGACTGAATAAGAAGGAAAATATGAGGAAAGTAATATAAATGCCATAAGCTTATGAAGAAAAGAAAATCTACTATAGAAACTAAAATGAAGCTTAGCATTTTTGGAGAATCACATTCCCTATATCTTGCCACAATATTCCATCCTTAGGGAACACAGTAAAATAACATATTAGTGCCACCACAGATAATGTTTGATACCTTATTTCCCACAGGTCTAAATATATTTTGCCTTCAACAAGAGATAAGGAAATGTACATTGAGCTGAGTCAACTCTCTGTTTTCTCTCCTGCTATCTGTGTGATAAGAGGAGACTGGTTTATCTTCCATTCAAATGGCACATCACATTTCAAGCACGATCAGGATGAAGTCCTTGAAAGAAAGGAAAATTAATTTGGTTGATCAGGCACAAGTCTGGTTAAAATGCTATGGAATAAAAATAAAACAATTCAGTGGAAAGGATTGGGGAGAGCATTCCAGATGGCACTAGTGGTAAAGAACCCTTCTGCCAACGCAGGAGTTGTAAGAGATATGAGATCAATCCCTGGGTCAGGAAGATCCTCTGGAGGAGGGCAAGGCAACACATTCCAGTATTCTTGCTAGGAGAATCCCATGGACAGAGGAGGCTGGTGGGCTACAGTCCATGGGGTTGCAAAGAGGTGGACACGACTGAAGTCACTTAGCATGCAAGGATTGGGGAAAGGTTGGAAATGACCATCAATCATGGCAACACTCAAATCTATGTGAACACATAGATATTTAGATTAAAAATTGCTTATAATGCCTTCCTAGTTGGTGCTCTTCAGAGCTTTAAAGAAGCTAACCATATGGCAAATGAGTACAGAGGAGAGGAAAAAATTCCTAGGACTGGAGAAGTTTGCCACAGTGTGTCTCTTGTAACTGCAGTGTAGTGCTTACTTAATTATTCAGTGGTTTACTCGAAGTTTCCCAACTTGGTGTTTCCACTGACCAAAAAGGATAAAAGTTGGATTATCCACGAAGATCAGAAAGTTCCTCTAAATCTAGACCCACATAATATCTGAGGAAGGAAGCTTGACCAGTCTTTTAGTCCTTGAGTTTTGTGCTTAATAACTCTAAATAATGAAATCTGAACTGAAACTCATTCAGTATCATGCCCACTTGGTCAAAACTTCCCACCAGTAACTATTTCTCCACTGTTTATCCTGCAATATAGCTCTCACTCTACTCTTTATATTAAAAGTTGATGACCAGAGCAATGCCACAAATGAATGAAGATTTAGCATGGAAATCTGAAATTGTATGTGTTTTGTGGATACTCACTTATATAACAAGAATTTGAAAGACACCGCTTGCTGTAATACTCTGTTTCTTTTTCCATTACATCTCTGAGATTACAATTGGGTTTTTTTTGTTGTTTGTTTTATTCTGATGCCAAAACAGAAATGCTTTACAAAAGAGCCTAGCAAAGTATGCTAGATAGATAAGTTAGCTGAGTTCACAAGTTCAATAGCACACAAGCGTGACTATGCCAAAGAAGATGTTTAAAAAATTACACAGGACTGCCCCAAAGCTATTAACCTCATAAATGTGCAGAAGATGAAAGCCATTCTCACCAATAAGCTAATTATAAATAATCTGTTCTCTGTTATGAGGGAAAGAAATGGTTTGTTCCTGACAGCATCAACCAGGCATCAAGAATTTTATTAAGAAAATGGTTATTACTTCCACAAGGTACTCAATACTATTATTAGGATGCATGTATTTCCATATAAACACCAGTGCTCACAGGAGTAGGTTCATATGAAAAAGACAAAGGCATAGAAGAGTGTACTGCTATAAGGACCATACCATTCGAGCACATATGATTGATGTAAGTCCACACAGATAGAGATACTCACCAGTGAACAGCATTTTATTCTGAGTTCTAGTATTCATGATCAGTTTATAGGTGCTGTCCTCCCCAGATCCATCCATTTTTGCCTTTGCTAAAAAAAAATAGTCTCTAATGAATGTTTTAACTAAATAAATAAAATGCCTGTAAAAATGGTGGTTCAAGGTTATTGGTATTGGCAAAATTTCAATGGAAATGAAAAATTCTTGTCAGTTACAAACCATCTTGTTACCAAGTCACAGGTATAAAGAATCAAAGATACAAAAGAGAAATGTCCAGAGACTCTTTTTAAAATCATTCTCAAGATGCTTATGTTTTCCAGATGTGTCCTCAAATACTTTTGATAAGGTAGTCCAGAAACATCAGTTTAAAAAGTTGACAAGCCTGAAGAGTAGCAAAACTTCGGGCACATCACCTATGAAAATGAGGCAAAAGCAGAGACCTAGACCATGGGGCATGGTATTTTTAGCAAAGATATGGCTTTTACTCTGGATAAAATGGAAATATTAAACATTTTTGAAAAGAGATTCCCCATAATATGTCAAGTTGTTGAAAAGACACCTGATACACCATGTCTTTTCCAGAGAATAAAACAGAATAAGCCATTTCCTTGGCTTTGGGAAGGACAGAAGCTGGTTGAGAGAGAAAATGGTTGGGAGGATATGAAATAAACCAAGTAAGAAGGTAGAACTCATAGGACTTGCTGATAGATTTTATATGAGCCATGATAGAATTAAAGGATGACTCCAAAGCTTTTTGTCTAGGCAACTGGCAGGTTGGCGGTACCAGCAATCATGTGAGGAAGGACATGGGTAGAGCAGGTGTGAGGGGATCGGGAGCCAGGAATTTAGTTTAGGGCATTTTGAGCTCCATACATTCATTAGACATTCAAGTAGAGATAGTGAGTAGGCTGACATTGAGTAAGGTTTAGCTGTATTGTATCTTTTCATAGTCATGTTAGTGCTCAGAAATCATAGTTCAAAACATCTTTAATGATACTTAAACTTTCTCTGGAGTAAGGAAACTATTAACTTGGGTTGTACTCCTACTGCTGAACAAAAGCATTGGGAAAACTTATCCTAAAGCTAACATTGCTACCAGCAACAATAATGGTAATAACCATGATCTTAAAAACACATACTGTGTACATTCCATAGTGAAAGTGTTAGTCACTCAACTGTGTCCCACTCTCTGCGAACCCATGGACTGCAGCCTGCCAGGCTCTTCTGTCCATGGGATTTTCCAGGCAAGAATACTGGAGTGGGTAGCCATTCCCTTCTCCAGGAGATCTTCCCAACCCAGGGATAGAACCTGGGTCTCCTGCATTGTAGGTGGATTCTTCACCACTGAGCCACCAGGGAAGCCCTACACTTCATAGACATCATGTCTAATTCAACAGTTCCTCAGGAAAGTATTAAGATGCAGAAAATAAGTTACTAATCTCACCCAAAGACATGAAACTAAACGAGTGGTCAAGCCACAGTTTGAAACATGAAGCCATGAAACATTCTCCAAGGCCCCCAGCAGCACTGAAATACATTTGAGAAGCTTGCATTATAGGGCAGAATCTTCCGTCACTCACTTGAAAGGTCTTGGCCAAAAGTGAACTTTTAGATACTATAATCTAAATCCTCAGCAATAGGTATAAAAATAAGTAATTCACTGATTTTTCTGGAGACTGTTTGTTAAACATAAAGAAACTGCTTTGAATTGATTTTAGGGCTACTCATGTCCAAACTACATTCACTGAACTCATTGACCTAAACAGCATTGCCTTGGGTGATGCCAACAGCAAGACACTTCTCTGTTGAAACATCTGTCTCTGCTGACACAGCAGCTTTGTGCTATAAAAAGAAAAGAAAAAAAAGTTAAGAACAGCCAGAAACCTTTTTTTTTTTTTTTCATTTTATATAGTGAATGATGATGAATAAGAAATAGAAACCAAGACAAAGTTTAGGGAAAAGAGAAATCTTAGCAGAAAGACTGAAGACAATCTGCTGATTGAAGCATAAAATTAAGTATAAAGTAATAACTTATTTCAGGAAAAATACATTGATTTTTCAGAGAAAGATTTACACCAGCTTAAAAATTACCAAGAGAAATATTTAGGCTACTGAAGCTTTGAAAATTAAAGGAAACTGGAAACCAGGTGTTACAAAGTTAACATACCGGAGCAACCTTCAACCCAGCGAACCAGCAGTGTGAAAGAAAAATTAAGGAATTAAAAGAGAAAGTGGTTTTTAGCCTTGAAAAGACAGTCAAGAAGAAGAAAAGAGAAAGGTTTTAAGTCAGAGAGAATTTTAAAAATACAAAATTAGAATAATAATTAGAGACATCCCTGGTGACTCAGATGGTAAAGAATCTGCCTGCAATGCAGGAGACCCAGGTTCCATCCCTGGGTTGGGAAGATCCCCTGGAGAAGGAAATGGCAACCTGCCGGGGTCCAGCCCCAGCAGGATCCAGGAGGTACCCTCAGGATGAACGGCGTCGGCGAGAGAGAGAAGACACGTGAGACCAGCCTTGATAGGGCCAAGTCTGTGTTTTACTTTTTGACAACCGATTTTATACCCTTTCACAGAACGTTTTCAAGGTACAAGATGCTTACTCATGATTACACAGGATTAGTATTACATCATTTTGTTTTTTAGGAAAAGCAGGATGTTTTTTGCTTTCTAACTCTATAGTAATTCTTAGCACATGATCTTCTGGTCTTGGGGCTATTAACATTTTATGCAGGTCAGGTGATTGTAAACCTATTTTCCGTTTTTATGGTGACCTTAACTGAAAGGTAGCAGTCTCATAGGGAAATAGTACAGAGTAGAATTATATCCTTGTTAATACAAAAATTAATCCTTCTGCAAAAGTTGTCAGTTGCATTTATCTAAGAAGTTTACCCCATACTGACTCTGTGACTTTGGTGAGGCAGCTTCTGCCTCGCACTCCTGGCTGACAATTAACAACCATCTCATTGTTACCACACTAGGGCTAAGTCCTTATTTCTCTAGATCTTTAATTATATTAACAATGGTTTATATAACACAACCTTAGCACATTAAAAGCAAAAACACAGCAAGCAAAACACAGCAAATCTCAACCCAATAACCACCTATAGAATAATTTTTCTTATGTTTTCTAATAGGACTCCTTTACCCCTTAAAAAGGCTCTATGTCTATTAGGGCTTTTATATAATCAAGTTCTTTATGCTATTTTATGATTAGGATATTATAAGCAATCATGCATATTAGTACCAAGGTCATAAATGCATTTGGCTAACAAACAGCAAAGGAGTTTAAATTAAAACACTCTTTTCACCCTAAATAATCTCATAAAATACCACCACAAAAAAACTTATAGATTAAAGTTCTAAATTGATTCTTATTTGAAAAGAAATCTGGGAAGGCCTTCTGCCTATGTTACAGAAATTAGGGAGTAGTCTATTAAAGCAAGCATCAGAAGAACAGATACCTTCTTTAAGGTGAGTGCCGGGGGGCAGCTTTGGGGCAGGTTTTTGGAATCCCTGAAAACCTGATCCGCCTTGCCCGTCAGGCTTTCTCCCCATGACCTTGTCATGGGTGGGATCTCGTGAGCTAGCCTTTTCGGAATCCTTGAAAACCTGATCCGCCTTGCCGGTCAGGTTTTCTCCCTCATGACCTTGTCATGGGTAAGATCTCTTGTGCTGGCTCCCGGAAGCAACCTACTCCAGTATTCTTGTCTGGAGAATTCTGTGGATAGAGGAGCCTTGTGGGCTACAGTCCACACAGTCGCAAAGAGTCAGACACAACTGAGCAACTAACATAAATGACTATTTCCCAAAGCATATGTGGTAGTTCAAAACATTACTTTAAATAATGATTTAAATAATTTGCTCTTTAAACAGCTCTTAGTGTTTATCTGGTGATTCTCTTTGAAAGTACTTCAAGTATGTCCAGGGACTGTGGAAGACTTTGTTTACAAGCCTAGCTCCCATACCCATCTCCTGTGGGCACTGGATCTCTGGGCATCTGCCAAAGAGGATCCATCTGACATTTGGTTGTATGGTTTTAACATTTATTTTTTTGCTAAGTAAAATGCAAATAAATCATCTCTGGGGCATGACAGGCCTCCTAGGATAAATTTGGCCTATTATACACTTAATTGATTCAATTTGCCTTTGATTATTTGGCTGGCATTTTCATAGAAAACAAGTCTAGTGCACAGATGACCCAGTTCTAAAAAAATTCTTGCCACTTAATATAGAGCAAGCTGACAGAAGCAATCCTTTCAAAAGGCCCACATTGCGGCAAAATGGTAGAAAATTTAGAAAAGCGGTTATTGTTAGCTTCAAATTGTTATTCGATGACGGTTGTGATAACTTTACTAGTATCTGTTGGGCTGAACCAACCCCTTCCATCTTGCCTAATACTATGGTGCGCAACTGCTCTTTTCTGCTTACTCATGGATGAAGTTAAATCTCAGATGACTACAGGCATCTCTGTGAAAGGTGACCTAAGTATCGCAGGCAATTAACTTCTTTTAGCAATTCTGTTATAAAAAACGGAAGTCAGCACTGGCTAATTTAAACACAAAAATAAGTTACTGAAATGCTCTCAGGATACTCTTTTAGTCAAATAGAAAGTTGTACAACTAGTTCTGGGAAAATCAGGTCCCACCTGAGTGGGACCCAGAGTGGCCCAGAGGTCTAAGTATCAAAGTCTTAGGAAGAGGATGTATATGGCCAAAACTGGGTTGTATGCCCAACTGCCAAAGAGGATCAGGAAAGGGCGCTAGTTCTGGAATGCTTCTCCAATCCGCTCCTCATTCATTGTTAGGATGCTCTTTCTCAACTGAAAATCTCATTTTATCACTTTTTCAAACTCTCTTAAACATTCCTACAGGGGGGGATGAAGCCCAGTTTCCTTAGATAGCACAATCAGACCCCGACTAACTCTCCAGACTTGACCTTCCTGGTATAAGGAAGAGCTTGAAGTCTGCACTTGCATGTAGTCTGAAATCTACTCAACCTGATTTTCTGTAGGAAAAGGAGGCTGTGTCCACCTACCTAGCTAGAATTCCTCTGATGGTGGCGCTCATGTGTGCATGTTTGCTCAGTCCCTTCAGCTGTGTTGACTCTTTGTGACCATATGGACTGTAGCCTGCCAGGCTCCTCTGTCCATGGGATTGTCTAGGCAAGAATACTGGAGTGGGCTGCCATGCCCTCCTTCAGGGGGCCCTTCCCAACCCAGGGATCGAAACTAGGTCTCCTGCATTGCAGGCGGATTCTTTACCGCTAAGCCACGGGGGAAGCCCCTGATGGTGACATGCCCTATGAAAATCTCTAATCCATCCTGAGATTTCACACTCCCTCTGACAAGCCGGTGAAGATTATGCAAACCAATCAGAGACTCATTTTCCTTTTTGGCTCCCAGACAATGCTAATCAATAGTGAAATCACCCAAATGAAAGACACAAAGGAAAAAAAACAAAACAAAGCATCTTAAGGATCTACTCAACACAGATTACCTGCCATTCACTGTTACAGAGACAACCACGTTCTGGGACAGCTTTGAAATGGGGTTATTGAATATCACTCTAAACTCTGTGCTCACAGCTGAGGCCTCGGCTTTCCTTGTCAGGAGAGATTTCCATTATCGTGGTATTGACTGTGCTATAATTTGATTTGGCTGTGTGAACAGGATACTTAGGTTATAGGAATTGCTTGATAAAGACTTGTTGGCTAGTGACTGATATAAGATGAATGAAAGAAGATACTCATGCCCCAAACATTACCCAAATGAGTGATATGTCTGAAACATCTTAATTTATACCATTTATCACTTTGTTGTAGTTGTTCAGTCAATAAGTCATATCTGACTCTTTGCGACCCCACGGACTGCAGCACACCAGGCTTCCCTGTCCTTCATTACATCCCAGAGTTTGTTCAAATTCATGTCAATTGAGTTGGTGATGCCATCTAACTGTCTCATCTTCTGTTGCCCCCTTCTCCTTTTGCTCTCAATTTTTCCCAGCATCAGGGTCTTTTCCAATGAGTCAGCTCTTCACATCAGGTGACCAAAGTATTGGAGCTTCAGCTTTAGCATCAGTCTTTCCAATGAATATTCAGGGTTGATATCCTTTAGGATTGACTGGTTTGATCTCCTTGCTTTCCAAGGGACTCTCAAGAGTCTCCCCCGGAACCCTAATTTGAAAGTATTAATTCTTCAGTGTTCAGCCTTTATGGTCCAACCCTCACATCCATACAATGCTATTGGAAAAACCATAACTTTGACTATACAGATTTATCACATATCCAATACCAAACTTATTTACAGAAAGCAAAAACTTGGTGGTATAAAGCTCTCATCCTTCATAAATGCCAAGTATATGGTTCAAATGCAATAGTTAGTCTTTACTGGAGTCTTCCTCTGGGGACATTCCTTTTGCTCATCTCCAGGTTGGAGCTCTTGAGTGCCAGGGTCAGTCTTTCGTCTCAGGGTAGGTCCATGGCCCAGTCAGGTCTTTCCTACGACTTTCCTTAGATCAATAGGGAAAGAACTGGTCATTTTAATCCGAGATTATGTGTTAAAATTCTGCCTGATAATTAAGTCAATCAAGAGAATACCAAAGGGAAGTAGGAGAAAGGGCAACTGGTGCCCTTATTTGACCTTTGGATTCTGGCCTTACCTGAAGCCCAGGGCGTTTTTGAACTTTGCTTGAGCTAGTATGAGTTGAGCTTTCTATAACTTGAAATTAGAAGTAAATATTAACTGATATATATGGATTAAACACTAACTAATCATTACAGAAAAATAACATTTACTCTAAAACAGTCTCATTTTAGCTCTTATTCTTTTGTGATATGAAAATTTCTTACCAGAAGAACAAACACGGATCTAAGCATTTAATGTATAAATTTGTATTTAACATAGGAAGTAAATATTTTTTTCAGTTCAATTCAGTTCAGTCACTCAGCAGTTTCTGACTCTTTGTGATCCCATGGACTGTAGCACACCAGGTTTCCCTCATCCATTACCAACCCCCAAAACTTGCTCAAACTCATGTGCATCAAGTCAGTGATGCCATTCAACCATCTCATCTTCTGTCGTCCCCTTCTCTTCTTGCCTTCAATCCTTCCCAGCATCATGGTCTTTTTAAATGAGTCAGCTCTTTGCATCAGGTGGCCAAAGTACTGGAGCTTCAGTTTCAGCTTCAGTCCTTCCAATGAATATTCAGGATTCATTTTCTTTAGGATTGACTGGTTTGATCTTCTTGCAGTCCAAGGGACTCTCAAGAGTCTTCTCCAACACCACAGTTCAAAAACATCATTTCTTTGGTGCTCAGCCTTCTTCATGGTCCAACCCTTCCATCTATACATGACTACTGGAAAAACCATAGCTTGGACTAGATGGATCTCTGTCAGCAAAGCAATGTTTCTGCCTCTTAATATGCTGTCTAGGTCTGTAACAGGTTTTCTCCCAAGGAGCAAGCATCTTAATTTCGTGGCTGCAGTCACCATCTGCAGTGATTTTGGAGCCCAAGAAAATAAAGTCACTCACTGTTTCCATTGTTTCTCCATCTATTTGCCATGAAGTGATGGGAGGTGATGGAGTGGTCTTTGTTTTTTGAATGTTGAGTTTTAAGCCAACTTTTTCACTCTCCTCTTTCACTTTCATCAAGAGGCTCTTTAGTTCCTCTTCACATTCTGGCATAAAGGTGGTGTCATCTGCATATCCGAGGTTATTTATATTTCTCCTGGCAATCTTGATCCAGCTTGTGCTTCATCCTACCTGAAATTTTGCATGATGTACTCTGCATATAAGTTGAATAAGCAGGGTGACATTATACAACCTTGACATATTCCTTTCCCAATTCAGAACCATGTCTGTTGTTCCATGTCTGGTTCTAACTGTTGCTTCTTGACCTGCATGCAGGTTTCTCAGGAGGTAGGTCAGTGGTCTGCTATTCCCATCTCCAAGAATTTTCCACAGTTTGTTGTGACCCACACAGTCAAAGGCTTTGGCTTAGTCAATAAAGCAGAAGCAGATGTTTTTCTGGAACTCTTTTGCTTTTTTGATGATCCAGTGGATATTGGCAATTTGATCTCTGGTTCCTCTGCCTTTTCTAAATCCAGCTTGAACATCTGCAAGTTCTCAGTTCATGTACTGCTGAAGCCTCACTTAGAGAATTTTGAGCATTACTTTTCTAGCGTGTGAGATGAGTGCAACTGTGTGGTAGTCTGAACATTTTTTGGCATTGCCTTTCTTTGGGATTGGAATAAAAACTGACCTTTTCCAGTCCTGTGGCCACTTCTGAGTCTTCTGTATTTTCTGGCATATTGACTGCAGCACTTTCACAGCATCATAGTATAGGAAATGAAGTAGCTCAGCTGGAATTTCATCACCTCTATTAGTTTTGTTCATTTGTTCATAGTGATGCTTCCTAAGGCCCACTTGACTTCGCAGTCAGGATGTCTGACTCTAGGTGAGTGATCAAACCATTGTGGTTATCTGGGTCATGAAGATCTTTTTTGTATAGTTCTTCTGTCTATTCTTTCCACCTCTTCTTAATATCTTCTGTTCCTGTTAGGTCCATACATTTTTTTTGTCTTTTATTGTGTCCATCTTTGCATGAAATATTCCCTTGGTATCTCTAATTTTCTTAAAGAGATCTCTAATCTTTCCCATTCTATTGTTTTCCTTTATTTCTTTACATTGATCACTGAGTAAGATCATCTAATCTCTCCTTGCTATCCTTTAGAACTCTGCATTCAGATGGGTATATCTTTCCTTTTCTCCTTAGCCTTTAACTTCTCTTCTTTTCTCAGCTATTTGTAAGACCTCCTCAGACAACAATTTTTCCTTTTTACATTTCTTTTCCTTGGGGATGGTCTTGATCCCTGCCTCCTGTATAATGTCAGGAACCTCTGTCCATAGTTCTTCAGGCACTCTGTCTATCAGATCTAACACCTTGAATATTTGTCTCTTCCACTGTATAATCATCAGGGATTTGATATAGGTCATACCTGAATGGTCTAGTGGTTTCCCCTACTTTCTTCAATTTAAGTCTGAATTTGGCAATGAGGAGTTCATGATCTGAGCCACAGTCAGCTCCTGGTCTTGTTTTTGCTGACTGTATAGAGCTTCTCCACTTTGGCTGCAAAGAATATAATCAGTCTGATTTCAATTTTGACCATTTACTTTACTGTCTCTCTTATGATCTGACACACACAGATTTACCAGACTGCACAATCTTAGACAACTAGTCATGTTCAGAACAACTAGTCATGTTCATTCCTTCTTGCTTTACTCTGCCATGCAAATTTGCCTTCTAGAACGCCATCCAAACTCTGACGTCTTTCCAGAATGTCAGTAGTCATTGCTTCATTGTGCAGTGGTGAAAATTTTCCAACTATTCTACACTCATGTTCCACAAACAAATTCCTATAATAGTTATAGGAATGTGTTTGAACTGACTCAATGGTCTCCCCAGAGTTCATTAGATCTGGGTTGAAATTCTGACTTTGCCCTTTATTAATTGCTTTATGTAAACCAATGTCTCACTTTCTTTTTTCTGAAGAAAATGCCGTAAGCCTATTACCTACCTCAAAGAGTGGTTGTGGGGTCTAAATGAGCTGAAGTGCAGAAAGCATGGTTCACACAGGGACTGGCTCATGGCAAGTGCATGGCCAATGCCACAAACAGGACAAGACTGTGTTTCACACCAGCACTGCCCATCTCTTAGTGTGACCCATTATACCTGCCCTTATTTCTGATACTTTTAGTAATCACCCTGAACCAGCATCAACTCACTCCTTCCTGAAGTCTTTGGGTCCATTTTTCTCATCTCCATCAGCTACCACACAAAACTTGAATCATTGTATTTGCTGGAAGAATGCCCCAGAATTCTGCCTACCACATCCCTCAGTGTCTGCCATTGACTCCTCAGAGCTGCTAAAACAGGAAGCTTGCTCCTGAAGAGCCCATAGGGTTCCTCCTGTCATTGTTTATTATCTGAGAGTCTGTTTCTCTTTTGTCAATCACCTCACAAATAATGTATTAAATATAATCTGTTCTTGTTGTCTAGTCACTAAGTTGTGTTCAACTCTTTGTTGTAGCCCACCAGGCTCCTCTGTCCATGGGATTTCCCAGGCAAGAATACTGGAGGGGGTCATCATTTCCTTCTATGATTGTATATTTCTATAAAGCAACTATATAATCATTATATATGAATATAATGAAAGTCAAAATAAAAAATAATATTATATTAAATATTATTTATATTAAATATAAAATAATCATTTCATTACATAAAATATATTTTTCAAAAATAATATTCCAAACATATGTATTTATTGATCATTCTGAAAATATTTTTAAATCCTTTCCATTAATTTCTATTATTAATACCAATAGCAGTGACATATTTAAGACTGTTACTTTATTTTCCTCTGTACTTCCAAATGCTTTTAGTGAGTTTGAACTACGGACTTGGATACTATTGACATTGATAATGAATTGCATTAGTGCATATTATGCTGACAAAGTATATGTGTAAAGAAAAGGCTCTGGAAGATTTATGGATGTGGGTTAATGAGTAAACAAGTGAAGGGATGGTCAGCTGACTGAATAAACAAACTAACAGATAAACAAGTGAATGAATATAGTCCCCCTCCCAATAGCAGCCCAAATTAGCTCAAGTTCTTCTGCCCCACGCACAGGCTTAGTGAAGCCAAACAAACCGAAACATTGGTGTTTGGAGCACAGGAAGGTTTATTGCAGGACCATGAACGAAGATGGGATGTTCATGCTCTAAAAATCCTTCCAGCTCTCAGAAGAGTGTCAGCAAAGCACTTTTAAAAGACCTGTGAGGGAGGGATTTGCAGGGTCTGTGATCAGCTCATGCATGCACAGTTCTTTGATTTGGCTGATGGTGACAGAGTGATGTCACAGGGGTTAACTTTATCAGTCCTTAGGCTACAGGAGGCCTGGGGCTATGTGCTCATCGTATCAGGTAGTTAAAATCTTCTGTTTGGTGGAGGATTTTCTCATCAGGAAATCTGCATCAGGTAAAATCAGTCCTGAATATTTATTGGAAGGACAGATGCTGAAGCTGAAGCTCCAATAGTTTGGCCACCTGATGCGAAGAGTCAACTCATTAGAGAAGACCCTGATGCTGGGAAAGATTGAAGTCAGGAGGAGAATGTAACGACAGACAAAGGGATAGATGGATGGTATAACCAATTCAACAGACATGAGTTTGAGCAAGCTCTGGGAGATGAAGGACTAGGAAGCCTGGCATGCTGCAGTCCATGGGGTCACAAAAGTCAGACATGACTGAGCAACTGAACAACAACATGTCCATTGAGTTGGTGATGTCCAACTTCTGTTGTCCCCTTCTCCTCCTGCCTTCGATCTTTCCCAGCATCAGCATCTTTTCCAGTGAGGTGGCTCTGGTTAGATGACATCACCGACTCGATGCACAGGAGTTTGAGTAAGCTCCAGGAGTTGCTGATGCACAAGGAAGCCTGGCGTGCTGCAGTCCATGGGGTCACAGAGAGTTGGACCTGACTGAGTGACTGAGCTGAACCAAACTGTTATCTAGATTCTTCAGAGAGGAGCTAAAGCAGAGGAGAAGGGAAGAGGGGTCTCCCCTGGGAAGGCCCCATAGGATCCTGGCCAGTTACACCCATACTAAGTGATAGTTTCTCTATTAATGACTTACTTGGATATTAATTCAATCGCTCCTCACATCAACCTTAGGAGGTGAGAAAATTTAATTGTGTCTCTTTATTCAAATAACTGAACCCAGTTCATTTAGGTTACTTGTGTGAACTAAAGATGCCACCTGCCATATTAGGAAGCAAGATGTTGCAACTGTCAGCCACACAGCCACCTCCCCACTCTCCCCACTCTCATGCCAACCCCCTCCTGCCAGTGACCCCTGGGGGAACTCAGGATGGAAATATAATGTCTGCCATCAAATCCTCAGCCACTGCAGTCACCCCTAAGAAGGTTTTGTTAGCCAAATAAAACATAACTCTCAGCTTTTAGGTTGTGCTTTTTTTCAATTGACACTTGTAAAATGTTACAGCAAGAAAACGACTTTGTTCACATGATTTATATGACTCAAAAGTCTTTCTTTTTTCTACCACTTTAGTGTTTTTCCCAGTGTTGAAACATGATAGATATCTCCACCCACCAGTACACACACACACACACCCCACACACACACACATATTCCATTTCACACCAACAGAGAGTGACTGTGTGTCTCAGAAACAACAGCAGAATAGCTTAATGAAATGAGCCTCAGAGTCAATTTCCTTTAAAGACTAGTTTACTTAATAATCCATGTAAATTTTGCCCTATATTCCAAAATAAGAATGTATTTCATTATCTATCAAGAAAATGTGGCTTTGCTCTTGTTGTTCTTATTTTTCCCTGGATAGTTAAATAAAAATCACTACCCCCAAAGAAGGGCCACATTTACACTATGCTTCTACAGAACCCTCTCACAACAGCCATACCAACCAGATGCATTCCATGTGAAAAGCATGATCACTCAACTAAAGCCAAACAACTTGAAGTGTGAAGTCAAGTGGGCCTTAGGAAGCATCACTATGAACAAAGCTATGGGAGGTTATGGACTTCCATCTGAGCAATTTCAAATCCTAAAAAGAATAATGCAGTTAAAATGCTGCACTCAATATGCCAACAAATAGGGAAGACTCAACAGTGGCCACAGGACTGGAAAAGGTCAGTTTTCATTCCAGTCCCAAAGGGCAATATCAAAGAATGTTCAAACTACCACATAATTGCCCTCATCTCAAATGCTAGCAAAGTAATGCTCAAAATTCTCCATGCTAAGCTTCAACAGTATATGAACCAAGAATTTGCAGATGTTCAAGCTGTATTTAGAAAAGGCAGAGGAACCAGAGATCAAATTGTCAACATCTTTCCCAACATCGGCATTTTTTCCAGTGAGGTGTCTCTTCGCATGAAGAGGCCAAAGTATTGGAGCTTAAGCTTCAGCATCAGTCCTTCAAATGAATATTCAGGGTTGATTTCCCTTCGGATTGACTGGTTTGATCTCCTTGCTATCCAAGGAACTCTCAAGAGTCTTCTCCAGCACCACAGTTGGAGGGTCTATTTTGATAGAGGGTCAAGGAATATGGCATCACTTTCTGGCCTCTGTGGGGTGCACACTCAGGGGCTGTATATATCTAAGATTCAGCCCAAGAGTCCTGAGGTCCCGAATAAAATGAAAAAGCACAGAAATGGAAGATAAAAATAGCTAGTGTGAAATAGCTAGTATTTTTTTGTTATGCCATTGGTGAGGTGTAAGGATGGGATGTGTGAATGAAAAGCTTTGCCTCCACATCAGCAAGCAAAGGTTACTGTGGCCACTAGCCATTGCTGCGCCCCACCCCCACCCTGTCCCCGGTGAGCCCTGAGGGAACTCAGCATGAGAAAGAAACAGGCTACTGGCCCTAGGTAGCTAAACTGCATTTCAAAGGAATGATCTCAATGAGCCCAGACTCTTGCATGTTTCCATGCATAGAAAAGTGCTAAATTCATTAACTTGAGTATCTGATTTTCTTTAATTAATGGTAACATTTTGGTGTTCTGACTACCTGGTTTTTGTTGCAAAACTCCTGTGTATCCCAGCTCCTCTTCAGAGCAGTCCCTCAGAGCTATCTGAGAGGCCGCCTCCCAGGCTTGAAGTCCTGAGAAAGTCTGCCAAATAAATCGTAACTCTCAACTTATTAGGTTGTGCATCTCTGACAGTCAACAGATGATTGCCAGAATCTCTTTCCCCCCAAGGCCTGATGGGTCCGTTCATGCAGAGGGGCTTTCTTACCATAGCATTCCCACCTCCTCCTTTCTGGAGGGAAAAAGGTTTTTACTGATGAAGTAAACAGAGGAATAGGACATGTAGAGCCCTCCACTTCCGTCCCTTTTGCTCTCCGTAACCTCTGTGCCCAGGAAGCATGGGTTCTGGTCTGTTCTTTCATGCTGTTAGTGTTACAGTGACAGTCTTATGGTGTGAGGGTACCTGTGATGGTCTAGCCCTCCTGTAACTGGTAACAAATGCTTTCTGAAAACTGTTGTTTTCTGGAAGTAAACTATATGGAGAATTATTGAATCTCTCTTATAACAGTAAGTCTTAGTCATGTCCAACTCTTTATGACCCCATGGACTATAGCCCACCAGGCTCGTCTGTCCATGGGTTTCTCCAGGCAAAAGCACTGGAGTGGGTTGTCATTTCCTCCTCCAGGGGATCTCCCTGATCCAAGGATCAAACCCATTTCTCCTGTGTCTCCTGCATTGCAGGCAGATTCCTTTATGCTTGAGCTATCAAGTGGGTATACCTAATTCAGTGGTTCAGTTTGACAAAATTCATTTCCCCCTAGATACATGTCACATTCTTCAAAATCAGTGTTATTGTAAATTAAGAGCATTTTGGTCAGCCATCTGCCTTATTCCCCAGCTGGTTCAGAACTTGGATAAGAAGATGAGTGCTACTCATGGTTCCCTCTCAAGCTCTAGCTTCTTTGTGGGGAGTCAGAAGCTTCAAGAAAGAAAGAATGGATTCTATGGATCAAAATAGCACATAGAGAGATGTGGATGAGTTTGAGACACATGGCTTTGGGTCTTGAACTTCAGTACATAATGTATAAGTGGGTGGTTTTGATTTTGCAGCTTGAGAGACTTATATTGGGCCATTAAGTTGGCAGCAACCTGAGTTTGCAATTGACCTTTTAGTCTTGAGAGCTGATAGATGAGTCCAAGTTCAGTTGTGGGTCACTTGGGATTCTTTCCATGACAGAACACTGCAGTTTGATGGTGATTCTGTTCACAAGCAAGCAGCTGTCGATAAAGTCAGGGCTATGCTTGTTAAGCTGAAAGCAAGTGGTTTTTGGATCTTACCTGTTTGTGACAAATCCAAGCACTTCAGTGGAGGCTCAGGCCCCAGAGACCAGGCCAGATGTTGACTAGGAAATTGACCCTTGCAAGAAATAGCCTGACTTATAAAAATACGCAAGCCTTTTCGTAAGTTTTTCTTCAGACAGCATAGCTGAGACAAAGATTTATTGTAGAGAAGAATATTTTTTCCCTATATGAGCCTTTCAGACATTAATTGAGGAAGGAGATAGATGGACTCCAAGTTAGGCAATTTACAACCAGGCTCCCTTTTACATTTTCAGTTAGAAACAATGACAGAACAGGGTAAATAGCTGGACTTTGCCTCCAGTGGATACTGGCAATGGCAGGGGCAGAGTGGAGCTGAGCCCCGCCCATATAAGAGATAAGGAGACCACATATTTCTCATTCTAGATATCAAGGAGGTCTTCCTGACTTCAGTTCAGTTTAGTCACTCAGTGGCGTCTGACTCTTTGCGACCCCGTGGACTGCAGCACACCAGGCTTCCCCGTCTGTCACCAACTCCTGGAGCTTGCTCAAACTCATGTCCATCGAGTCGGTGATGCCATCCAACCATCTCATTCTCTGTCTTTCCCTTCTCCTCCCACCTTCCATCTTGCCCAGCATCAGGGTCTTTTCTAATGAGTCAGTTCTTCACATCAAATCACCAAAGTATTAGAGTTTCAGCTTCAGCATCAGTCCTTCCAATGAATATTCAGGATTCATTTCCTTTAGGATGGACTGGTTTGAATCTCCTTGCAGTCCAAGGGACTCTCAAGAGTCTTCTCCAACACCACAGTTGGAAAGCATCAATTCTTTGGCACTCAGCTTTCTTTATGGTCTAATTCTCACATCCATACATGACTACTGGAAAAACCATAGCTTTGACTATACAGGTCTTTGTCAGTAAAGTAATGTCTCTGCTTTTTAATATGCTAAGTTTGTCATAACTTTTCTTCCAAGGAACAAGTGTCTTGATTTCATGGCTGCAGTCACCACCTGCAATGATTTTGGAGTCCAAGAAAATAAAATTCCTGACTGCACATGTCCAAAAGGTTCCTCAAGGATCAAAAAGGGAGGGGGTGCCATCCCATAGAAGGTGGTATCAACCCAGCCATAAGCCTCTTCACTAGAATTCATCTTGGTTAAGAGATGGGTATGCACACAGGGGAGGACCCTGAGTTCAACCAAATATGGACCCAAAGCCAAGCAAGGCAGGATGATTGGCCAGAGGGAATCTGGAAAAAATGCCCCTTGTAAGTGATTCAGGTTACCACTAGGCTCAACTCTGAGTCTACCCATGTGTCTATCCACATGTAACCTTTTGCCTCCTAATATACGCTTTCCTTGTTTCACTGCTTTCCATCTCTGTGGAAACACGTCTCCACAAAGCTGACAGGCCAGGGCCTTGTCACCAGCCACTGACACTCATGGTCTAGTGGCTAGGACTCAGCACTCTCACTGTCGCAGTTGACTTCAGCCTCTGGCAAGGAACCAAAATCCTGCTTCAGGCCGCTGCAGGCTGAGGCCACCCGAGATTATATTGAACAGGAAACTACGTGCCTCTTTCAAAAGGCAAGGCCACCAAATACTCTGGTCTGTGACGCATTGGTGAGAATCCAGCTCATTTAACTCTAGGTCTAGGAGTCCCAAATTCTATTCTGCTTATAGAGCCAAAGGAAAGAATTATGGTAAGATCAACCTCAGATTCAGGTGACTTCCCCACAGGTTCAGAAATTGGGAAACACTCCAAATTAAGAGAAGCAGGTAAGGAAAACAAGGTAGTCCTCCCAGCAAACACCATCTGTGCTGAAGAAGTGGGAAGGCTACCTAACCAGTGGGTTAACTGTTACCATTTCAGCTAGATCATTCTGAAGACAGAAAAGCAGCAAGGCTAGGGGAGCTCTGAGGACCTGGCTCTGAATTTCAGGACTATTAAGAGTGATTTCAACTCAGGAAGCAGGAAGCAGCCATCCCAACTGAAACACAGGTGAGATTGAGGGGGAACTTCACAGGGAGGCAGGTTTCACAGGCCTATCCTATGTGGTAGAAGAAGTCTAGGACTTAAGATGTTCACTAATGGGCTGAACTGTGTTCCCCTAAAATCCATATGTCAATGTGCTGACTCCCAGTACAGCATAATGTGACCTTACCTGAAGATATGGTCTTTACCCAGGTAGTCAAGTTAAAATGAGGTCATTAGGAAGGGCCTTGGTTCAATATGTTCGTGTGTGCTAATTCGCTTCAGTAGTGTCTGACTCTTTGTGGCCTTATGGACTGTAGCCCGCCAGGCTCCTCTGTTCCCGGGATTCTCCAGGCAAGAATCCCAGAGGGTTGCCATGCCCTCCTCCTGGGGATATTCCCTACCCAAGGATCAAACCCCTGTCTCATGTCTGTTGCATTGGCAAATGCGTTCTTTACCACTAGCACCACCTGGAAAGCCCAGTTCAACATAGCTGGCCTTATAAAAAGAGGAAATTTAGAAAGAAAAATGCATAAGCAGAGAATACCAGGTGAACATGAAGACGACCATCTAGAAGCCAAGGAGAAAGACCTGAAATAGATACATCCTTCGCTCATAGTTCTCAGGAGGAACCAACTCAGCCAATATTTTCAACTTGTAATCTCCGGAACTGTGAGACAACACATTTCTGTTGTTCAGCTACCTAGTTTGTGGTACTTTGTTGCAGCTCTCCTAAGGAAATAAGATGACTTTACAAGGATGTATGGATATTTAGCCACTGGATCAAGCCCTCACTCCATCCAGTCTTCTTGAGTGCTGAGAAATAAAAATTAAAAGATCTCGGATAAAGAAAAAAATAAATTCAAATTAAACCTTGTGATTGGTCCTTCCACTACTGCAAATTTCTGAGCTTTGCAAGAAGGTATCAACATTTCTAATGTGCTCTACGAGTATACTTGTAGAGATTTCCTGCTAGATAAGGTAAGTGCAAAGTATCTAGGTTTACCTCTTGCTGAGAAAGTTCTTCCAATTCAGTTTAACTTTACAGGTCATGGAGCCTGGTTGGTCACTGGCTTAGGCTGAAAATCATCTTGGAGAAGCTAAGAACTAAGATTTTGTCCTTTTACCCTCATTTTATTGTTGTTCAGTCGCTAAGTCATGTCCAATTCTTTGCGACCCGTGGACTACAGTACACCAGGCTTCCCTGTCCTTCAACATCTCCAGGAGTTTGCTCAAATTCATGTCCATTGAGTCAGTGATGATATCTAACCCACTCATCCTCTGCCGCTCCCTTCTCCTTTTGCCTTCAATCTTTCCAGCATCAAGGTCTTTTCCAATGAGTTAGCTCTTCATATCAGGTTGCCAAAATATTGGTGTTTCAGCTTCAGCATCAGTCCTTCCAAAGAATATTCAGGGTTGATTTCCTTTAGCGTCTTTTAATTTCATGGCTGCAGTCACGGTCCACAGTGATTTTGGAGCCCAAGAAAATAAAATCTGTCACTGCTTCCACTTTTTCCACTTTTATCTGACATGAAGGGATGAAACCTTAATTTTACTCTTTGGTTATTGTCATTATCTCTGCCTGTGAAATGATTTAAGGTTTCCATAGGAAATTAACAAAAGTGTAAGTGAAAGTTGCTCAGTCATGTCTAATTTTTTGCCACCCCATGAACTGTATAGCCCATCAGCTTCCTCTGTCCATGAGATTCTCCAGGCAAGAATACTGGAGTGGGTTGCCATTCCCTTCTCCAGGGGATCTTCCAGACCCAGGGTTCAAACCCAGGTCTCCTGATTTTCAGGCATATTCTTTACAGTCTGAGTCACCAGGGTGTCTAAAGCTTGAGACATCTAATATTGCCAGTTTAAAATTGGAATATACTTATTTCACGACTTCTTTGACAATCTCAGTGAGATTGACTTGCCTCAATGTATTTTGGGGTCAGAAATATAATAAAGAATAAAATTTTAGCCTTGAACAACAAATGGCCATAAGATTTAATCTGCCTAATACACTGCATTATCCCCAAAGTTCTGGGGTTGGGGAGAATCTACACCCACCTCTCAAGGATCTAGGAGAGTAACAAAAAGCAGGAATTGGTATTGGGAAGGGGACTCACAGACCAGCTCACTTTTTAAACCACACAGCACTAGGAGTAAGCTAGCCTTTCTAGACTATTTAGAAAGCACTACAGTAGGTATTTAAAAAACAGGAACGAATTCCATTAGAAAAGATTGTCTTTAAAGTGACTCTATTACTGGGAGACAATTAGATTAGACATGCTTCTCTACCCTCTCCACAAAACAATGGCAATGGTCTTCCCAGGAAGCCAGATTGACTCTGTCAACCTCCTGCAGGCACGGCAGCTGTTTAAATTCACAGCCAGTTTTTAAAGAAGAGTTATAAGATACTCAGCATTGCCTGTGATCAACAGAGGGAGATGAGTCACATCTCTGGAATTACTGGGCCCAAACTGAAGCACATCGCAAGAAACATGAAACATCATTTAATGCAAAGTCAAGTGTCCTCACTGCTCACTGAAACCATTTACTTCTAGTTACAAGCGTTCATCTTAAGGAGACCTGCTGAGGTTGGCTGGAGTTCTACAAAAACTTCTGTTTGCACTAGTCGACAAGGGGGAAGATAACAATCTGCCTGAAGTGTAAAAGGTTACAAAATGGTCCCTGGATCCAAATTTGGCCAACACAATTCAACTGAGCTACCCAGCATCCACATGATATGCCCATGAAGGCTGGCTGTCCCGGCACCAGTCCACCCTCCATGGAAAAGACCATAACTGTATAGATGTGCTGTGAATTTCAACCAACATTTTCCCCAACACAAATCAGACCAGAACATGCGTCTCAAAAACACCCAAAGTGTTGATGTTTTTGTGTCTCAACAGTGGGAAGGGTTGAAAGTGGATGAAAGGAAAGATAGAAGAATACAATGAGGCCATCAGCTTCCAGCGTGGCAAATCCAAACCCCTTCCTTAGCAGAGTAAAGCAAACATATATGCGAATAAAAGCAGCAAAAAAAATTGCATTTCAAAAATGACTTAGCAAAAAGCTGCAGGTATGAGGAATTCAATTATATCCAATTATAACAATATAACACAAAATAAATAGGGTGAGTAAACACACATTTGCCAGAAAGTGTGATGGTCATGTGAAGGTGATTCTGCTGCTGCGGTTCCAGAGCTGGTCTAATCACCTAAAAAGAAATAAAAGTGATTTCACTAACCCTGAATCCTTGAATTTTCTTCCAATCACTTTGATCTGAGAGATGATCAAATAATTAATCACTGAGAGAAATAATTAAAAAATAAAAGGTCTAACAAATTGTCCTTTTTCAGGTTTAATGAGAAAGATTACGAAGCATTCAATCTGAACATTAAATTTTTAAAAAAGAAATACCTGAGGTTTCTTAATTCAAGAAAGATAAATTTAGAAATTAAAAAAAGACTGAATTAAAGTAATGGATAAATAACCTGTTTCAATATTCAGCAATCAACATTGACATAAACTTCCATTTTTTTCATGTGAACAGAAAATCTAGTGTATATGGTATTAGTTGCGTAACACACATTACCATTTGTATTTTTGCTTTTTACTTAATGTTATGCTATTAGTATTTTAATGTTGTCTTCCTGGCCACTATTTTTTAATAGCTACAGAGAGAGCATCCCTTTAATAGATATATTTAATTTCTCTCATATCATATTGACTAGCTATCTTTTCTTTCCTTATTGTTTTCCCATTAATATTAGTATGATTGATAAATTTCATAATAATAAGCACGTATACAGTTAACCCTATCTTTTCTTTCCTTATTGTTTTCCCATTAATATTAGTATGATTGATAAATTTCATAATAATAAGCACGTATACAGTTAACCCTTGAACAATATGGGTTAGAACTGCATGAGTCCACTTACATATAAATTTTTTACACTAAATAAGTACTACAGTACTATGCAACCCAAGCTTGGTGGAATCCATGGAGGATCAACTGTGAAGTTACGTGTAAATTTTCAACTGTGTGGAGGGTTAGCACCCCTCACCCTTAAGTTTGTTGTTCATGGGTAAGCTGAATACTGATCAGTATGTGAGATATATTTTATATATTAATTACTTTAACCCAAGGGAGGGGACCTTGTGAAGTGGGGACCTTGTGAAGACCTTTTATCCCCATTTTCCAGATGAAGAAACTGAGGCACAAAACATTCACCAGCTACTGCCCTGAGTCCATGCTTTTGGTCATTACTGTATATCGACTATGTGTAGAAATAATTTTTTTATTTATTTTATTTAAGATTGTTTTTAAGATAGATTTTTCTGAGAAGTATAATAAATAGACAAGAACACATGAACATTTCAAAATTCTCAAAGTATGATCGCTGAATTGCTTACTCAACTGTTACAAATATTGTACCATCATTTTCTCCTAAATCTCCATGTTGTGAAATCGTGTATTCAATTCTAGAGATTCAAGACTCTGTGTGTGTGTGTGTGCTCAGTCCTGTCTGACTCTTTGTGACCCCAAAGATTGTAGCCCACAAGGCTCCTCTGTCCATGGGATTTTCCAGTCAAGAATACTGGAGTGAGTTGCCATTTCCTACTCCAAGGGATTTTCCCGATCCAGGGATGGAATCCACATCTCCACATCTCCTGCACTGCAGGTGGATTCTTTATAAGCAGCACCACCGGGAAGATTCAAGACTATCCTATCTTTCTTGTGTTTTCCTTTAATCAACAAGAAATGACTCCCCAATTTTTCTATCAAATATTTTTCTAACAATTAACTATACTCATCTAACTTTAATGCCATCAAGTTAAATTATTTTTTGTTATTGTAGGATTTTTTTGACATTTGCCTAGTTTTTATTTGTCTGGTCTTTTACTTTAGCCTTCCAGTGTCTTTTTGTTTTTGCTCTACCACTTATAAGCAGTAAATTATTGAATCAATTTTAAATGTCCTACAAACTCATATTGTTTTTCCACCACTTTTATACCACCATACCTCTGGTATCATTGAGGATATCATCTATGTATTTATAATTAAAATTGATCTACAAATTGATGAATCTCCTTCTAATCTTGTCATTTTGGATATTGAATCCCTTGGACTGCAAGGAGATCAAACCAGTCAATCCTAGAGGAAATAAGTCCTGAATATTCATTGGAAGGACTGATGCTGAAGCTGAAACTCTAATACTTTGGCCACCTGATGCGAAGAACTGACTCATTGGAAAAGACCCTAATGCTGGGAAAGATTGAAGGCAGGAGGAGAAGGGGACGACAGAGGATGAGACGGTTGGATGGCATCACTGACTTGATGGACATGAGTTTGAGCAAGCTCCAGGTGTTGGTGATGAACAGGGAAGCCTAGGGTGCTGCAGTCCATAGGAACACAAACAGTTGGACATGACTGAGTGGCTGAACTGAACTGACCTGACTGAGTTCCATTTATTTCTTAAAATTAATTTGAAAAGTTTTCTGATTTACTATGTTCTGGGAAGTTTAAATGTCATGAGAGTAATCAACTCCCTGAGTAGCTGAAAGAACTCAAAGTAAAACTTTCTGGACCTAGAAAAATTGAAGGAGAGGAGAACATAGTACATTTCTTAATAATGAGTTTCAATGTATTTCATAGTTAACATGTCAATTCAGATTTTAAAAATTCTTCTTAAAGCAATTTTACAAATTTGTATCTTCAATAAATTGCCTATTTAACTGAAATTTAAACATGTATTAACATAAATTTTAAATAATACTCTTTCATAGTGAAAAAAAGAAAAAAGAACGCCTGCATTTCCGGTTATATCTACTTTCAGATTTCTAACCCAGTGTATCTATGGTTACTCATTCCACCTCTCAGTTGTTAGCCCACCATATTGAATTTTTCAGAGCAATGGGACTTTAGTTCATATATTTCAATATTTCTTGTCTTTTATTTATTTATAAACTTCATTAATTTTTGCTTTGATCTGTGGTAATGCTGTTTATTTTTTCTCCCTAGTAGTGTGGTACTCTTGCTTTTCTGAGTCTCTTGAATTGAAAATTCTTCTTCGATCTTTCTTATTAAACAACAAAGCATCAGCTACATTCCACAAATATTGATGTGCTATGTGATTATAATCATTGTATTTAAAACAGTTTAATGTGGTTTTTTAAGTATGTTCACAAACTTTGTGACACTCTCTTCAAAAGGTGGAGTCTCATTTGCCTCCTGTTAGGTGCGGCTGTTCTCAGGGAGGCACTTAGAATGAATAGAATAAGGTGGAAGGGACAGGGGTAACTTCTTGACATAGGTCATAAAGTCTTCCTACTCTCTCTCAGAATACTCCCTCTCGGGGTAATCAGCAGCCATGTTGAAAGCAGACCTGTGGAAAAGGCAATGTGACAAGAAACCAAGGCTTCCTGCCAACAGCCATGTGAGTGACCATCTTGAAAGTGGATCTTTCAGGTCCAGAAAAGCCTTTGCTGACAGCAACCTGGGCTCCCACCTTGACTGAAGCCTCACTAGAAACCTTCTGCTAGAGCCACCTAGATATGCTGCTTCTGAATTCTGACCCTCAGAAACTGTGAAATAATAAATTTTTACTGTTTTAAGTCTCTAAATTGGGGGGAGGGTAAGTAATACATCAAAAATAAATCACAGCTGTTGATTTCTTTTTTGACATTAGAGTTTTTCTGACATACACAGCATTGGATACATTTTTATCATGGTTCTCGTTATAAGCCTTTTTCTAATGCTTTCTTGAAAAGAAAGTAACATTTACACAATTTTCAACTATTTAAGATTTATTAAGTTTTCTATTCCATGGATGGAGGAGCCTGGTGGCCACAGTCCATGAGGTTGCAAAGAGTTGGACACAACTTATACTTACACTTAGCAACTAAAACTTCCACTTTTCAATTTCAAGTGTTCTATGGCTTAATACATAATCAAATTTTGTAAATATTATGTGGGTGCTGAAAAAAGTAATGTGCATCTATGTTTATGATACACTGATAAATTATATTATTCAACCCCTATGGAAACTCTTTTATATTTTATTTACTTCAAAAACTGAGATTGCAATGATAAAATCTCTTGTACATATGGTATTTTATTTCATTCCATTTTGATTTTGAACAAATTTTGATCAAATTAATGTTTTTGTGAAAAAATTTCTTAGTAGTTATATATTCATTTTAAATTGAATTTGTTAAAATTCAATGTAAGGGAAACTTAAGGGAAACTTGAAAAATTAGTATAATGAAAAATCCCTATTGATTTTTATTATATTTATTGCATTCTTAATATTAATGCTGTAGTACTCTACTTTTACATTTTCCTGATACAACTTTCCTCACGTTTCACACTTAACTTTTCTATCTCTGTTTTAAAATTGTCTCTTGTAAATATCATTTAATTACTATACTTTGATCTGAGAGTTGACTTTTAATTGGGGGATTTAATCAATTCACTTTTGCTTTTTTTTTTCACTTTTGCTTTTATCATCATTTAGTTCTAAGCTTTCCTTTTTTCTTTAATTGTTCATGGATATCTTTTCTTCTGTCTTTTTATACATAAATTATTTTTTGCCTTTGTTGCTAGCCATTTTGCTTAAATTAATCAATGTTTTTGAGGGTCTCTATGCTAGTAATAATTTAAATAGCTCCCTTTAAATTTTTCATAAGACCTCCTTAACTTACGTTTATCTAAATATCAAAGACCAAAAATAAAGTGTTCATTTTTGGTTCTCTTTATGTGAGATCAATAGTTTAGTACACTTCCACTTTCCTTCATCTATTAATCTATTTGAAGTTTTAGATCAAGAATATTATATTTGTTCCATGACATGGAACCAGACTGCACAATGAGATGAAGTTTTAAAGAGTTCTTCTCCCTTATAATGAGTGTCACTTTTTTTATAGTTTAACTTTTTGTTTTAGACTTCTGAAAGTTGATCTTTTATTTTTCCCATCAAGGATTTTCTAAGAGATATTATGAAAATCTGTATTAGAGACTGCCAGTGAGAGTCCATTTCTCATTTTCAACAAAACATCTACTTAAGACTATTTCAGAACTCCTCTTCTCTATCACATCTACACTCATTCTTAGTAGATAAACCCTTCTCTTATTTCACACACACACACACACACACAGGATATCATCAGACAGGAATGCTTTCTATTTCCTATAAACACATTAGTCTCTTTGTTTTCTTAGTTGCTTTTTATTCTATCATTAAAATAAAGTTACATTTTCTTTATCTTCTGCAAAAAAATAAAAAGTGAATTCCTCTTGGCGTATATATGTGTATAGTACATATTTCAAAATAATACACTTTTAACATCCAGTGTCAAACTGGATGTTTGACATGAGGTTTTATTGTGTTTTGGTTTATATAATTTCATTGTAAAATGAAAAATGAGTGATTCCTCTCAAATGTGAACATGGCTTGAATATTAGATAAAGTTAAGGAATTTTGCTGGAATTATGTCATTATATTTATGGTTTGCTTTAAAAGTCGTCTTGTTAGACATGCATGTTGAAATACTTACTAATAAAGTATATGATCTTGGATTTTTTTTTGTTTTACTAAATACCTGGTGTTGAGGGATAGAAGTTGGGGAGGGTGGGTTGGAATACAGAAAAAAACAAATTGGACTTGGGTTGATAATTGTTGCAGCTGAGTGATGGGTATATGAAGTTCATCATGGTATCTTTTTTTTCTTTTTTATATATACTTAAAATTTTCCAACATGATAAGTTAAAAATAATCATCTGAACAATAATTTAAACTATTATACCCCTACAATTATATAAACACATACAAAATTGATCTTAAAATCACTGCCCATTCCTTACTGTAAAACTTCTTTTCTAAGTTTCTAATCATTTGGTGAACAAGTTTGACTCTCTGGAAAATCTTTTTCAGGAGTTACTACAAGTAGTATGTTTCAGACAGGCTGGTTAACATTAATAATGTCAATATTTTAATATTAGATGAATATTTATTAATGTTTCAGTTAAGTTCAGTCACTCAGTCAGTACGACTCTGCGACCCCATGAACCACAGCACATCAGGCCTCCCTGTCCATCACCAACTCCCGGAGTTCACCCAAACCCATGTCCATTGAGTCGGTGGTGCCATCCAACCATTTTATCCTCTGTCATCCCCTTCTCCTCCTGCCCTAAATTTTTCCCAGCATCAGGGTCTTTTCAAATGAGTCAGCACTTCGCATCAGTTAAGCCAAATAAGAAAACGTGTCTGTTGTCGTCATCATTTGATCTGGATATTTCTGAACCCAGGAAAATTTTACACTGGCATCTGGTTTACTTGTATAAAGTTACTTTTGACTTGATAAAAATCTCCTTTGATTTAGAAGTAACAGGGACAAGCTCTTGACAATTGCTTTGAACAATTGTCCCACTGAATTGCTAAGTCAGGTCTTATAAATCACTAGAGCATATGCATTATGACCTAGAATAGTTGTTGAAGTTATACAAGTGCATTTACTCCTGTTCATAACCTCTGCTTGCTGAGCCAAAGCAAGTTGACATTTTTTCCTGTAATGCTACTAAGACTTTCTTTTGTTGACCCACAAATCTCAACACTTGAGTTGACTAGACCAACACAAAGCGTGGAATCGTTTTGTGAGAAGCAACATTAGCACACTATACTTCTTCATTATCTTATTCCATAAAATCCTAGAAACCATAAGTTTTTTATTTTTCTCACTGTCCTGTATTAGTTTTGATTTGCTAAAGAAAAGTTACAGAAGTTGCAGATGTGTGTGTGTGTGTGTGTATTATTGATGGTGGCCTTATAAACCTAGTCATAGTGGATCTGCTGGAGGAGGATAAGAAGATAAATACCTGGACTGAGAGGTCAAGTCTGAGAAACTCATGGCCAAGAGAAGGTTAAGAAGACATAGTGACTAAATGTAATGTGGTTGCCAGAAATTGACTCCAGAACCAAAAAAAAAGGGGTTGAATAAAAACTAAGGAAATCTAAATAAAGTGTTGATGAGTTAACAATAATGCATCAGTTTTGGTTCATTCATTGTGACAGATGTACCACACCAATTTACTATGCTAATAGGGACATTAAGTGCAGGGAATATGATCCATCCTAAATTTTTCTGTAAATTTAACACTGCTCTAAAAATAAAGTTTATCTTTTAAAATGTCACCTGTTTAAATAATTTTTATTCAAAAACATAAAAATAAAAATTGCCTTACATACAAAACAAAGATGCCCTGTTAGTCTCTGGAACTACTTTCTGCAGAATCAAAGAGGAAGTTTATCTAATTTGTCAGCAGTGTTACCTCCCCTCCAAATCTCTGCCTAAATATTAAACTATTATTTACCAAATAACTTTAATTTCAATGAGGTAAAATGTTTCTAATGACTGTATAAATACTTTATTCTCCATATACATAATTGCCTAAAATTTTTCTAAACAGAGTCTAGATAGCAATTTCATAACTGTGATTCCCAATCCCATGTTGGATTTCAGGCACTGCTGCCAATGTCTGCTGGTGAGACC
The DNA here is from genome assembly GCF_019320065.1 of Cervus canadensis. Classification (NCBI taxonomy): domain Eukaryota; kingdom Metazoa; phylum Chordata; class Mammalia; order Artiodactyla; family Cervidae; genus Cervus; species Cervus canadensis. Next base: position 18,292,528 of record NC_057409.1, on the reverse strand, counting down.
TGCCTTTCCATTTCCCAACCCCAGCACTGATGATGTTTATGGCAATAATTTAACAGGTGTGTGCATCAAGTCATGAAATAAGGTTGCTTCTTGATCAGCAACAAAATCCCGACAGTACGAATAATCATGGCATTGATTTTAATAGTAGCATTTCCAAATAGATTTTTCCAGAAAGAACAGAGCAGATAAAGAATTTCAACTGTTAAAATAAAAAATAAATCCTTTGTGAAATGCAGTCAGAAATCCAAGCTGAATACCATTACCAGGCTCTCCAGGTAGGGCCTTTGTGATGCTCATTTATAGGACTTTATTTTTTAAGAATATCATCTTATGCTTCTGGGTCGGGAAGACCCCCTGGAGAAGGAAATGGCAACCCACTCCAGTATTCTCACCTAGGAAATCTCATGGACAGAGGAGCCTGGTGGGTTACAGTCCACGGGGTTGCAAAAGAGTAAGACAGGACTTAGTGACTAAATAACAACAAGCAATGGTTCAAAGAGAGGACAATGCTGTCTTTCCTGAAAGACAAAATTATCATGGAAAAATTCACTGCTATTTTAGGATGCTTACAGATGTTTATCACTTAGCTTAAACCTATCTGTAACGCCTTCACAATCTGTGACCAAATCTCATAGAAAAGAAATCTTTAGATAGTCTTTTCATTCATTTGCCTGGAGATAGCAAATTCTTTTTAATGAACCATAGAGGTCACTCTCATAAGAGTTTGTAAGACCAGCATCCACTACTAATTATTAATAATTTACTTCCTATTACAGGCAAGTTTGGCTGTAGGGTATAGAGTTTTAATCTGATTTCTCTATTAGCAAATGTTGTGAAAGATCTGCTCATAAACATGATCGAATTGGCCTCTTGCCACTATATTTTAAGTCCTCAGAAGACAATCTTGCTTGCTGTTTATTTTACAAAAGCAACCTTAGATGTTCGATATCTTAACTGGGTTGTTTTCAAAGTTCATTCAGGTCTTTCCATACCGTCTTACCGGTGAACCTGCACGAACTTTTGGGCCAACTCAATATTGCCAAATGGGCTGCCCTGATGGCTCAGACAGTAAAGAATCTCCCTGTAATGCAGGAGACCCAGGTTTGATCCCTGGTTTGGAAAGATCCCCTGGAGAAGGAAATGGCAACTCACTTCAGCATTCTTGCCTGGAGAATTCCATTGACAGAGGAGCTTGGCGGGCTACAGTCCATGGGGTCGCAAAGAGTCAGACATGACTGAGCAACTAACACACACACACACACACACACACACACACACACAATATTGCCCCCTGAGAGAAAAAGCTGTCTCTTCAACATATTGATTCATGAAGTTGAAATAAATTTTGTTTCCACAAAGAATCTGAGTTAAAAGAGTCTGTTAGGAAATGAACTGCTCTGTTCCTCAATTTACTTGACTGAGTTTCATTTCAAATTTCTTACCATTAACCATGGAGAATAGAGAGAGGTTGGGGATCAGAAGGTAAAGAAAGAGGAGAAGGAAAGAGGGAGGAAAAATAGAAAGTTGGGGAGGGAAAAAGGATGGTGTATAGAGAGAGGCAGAAAGGGAGAAGTGTAGACCATGGAAAGCAAGCTGAGAGGGAGTGATCATCTTAAAATCATTATCCAATAAACTTCTTTGCAAAGTTATTCAAACCAAGAACTAATATTCTTGCTCATAGAATTGATCTATTTCAGCCTCAGGAATCAATATGGTACCATCTACTCCTGTGGCATAAATTCATTGAAAAATGATGAACTTAGAAGATTCCAGACACAGACTTCAGATTCAAATACTTCAGATTTCAAATGCTCTAGCTGAGTCTGAATGCTTATTTACTTTCTATTTGCAAATATATGGCCACCATATATACAATCCTTTTTAGGGAGGATATGGGAGGGAAATCTTTGCCTTTAAAAGCAGTGTTATAATTTAGAAAACTTGTCTAGATAATAGATAATAGATTTTAAAAAATCACCAGAGACTACATGAAATCTTTTAACTTCTCTTTCTTAAGAATGTTCACCAAAGAAATTGGTTATAAAACCTGTCCTTAATCAGATTTACAAATTCATTGAAGTTAAATGATAACATGTGAGAATTTTCAGATGACAAGTTCTGGAAATCTAAAACCCTAAGGTCTTCATGTTACTCTACCATTGACTTTTAAATGAAAACACCAACTACCCTTTCCCTAAAAGTAATCATCTCTTAGCTATTCTTTCAAATATGTTAAGGACTCAACTTGAAGGGTGTTTTCACTTTATTAATCATCCAAAGAAAGGTAAATGTGTTCAAGCTTATGTGACCTTGTCTGCTTTTTCAATAACCCAATTCCATGACATATCAGGTGCACATTCTTCTTAAACGAGTTTCCTCAGCCACAAAATGGCAATATCACAGTAAAAAATTTAGAGGCTTTAATCCAATTAAAAAACCTCACAATAAGGCTTCCTCATATGTATGTTGTGTAAACCAAACTGTATTCACCAAGAACTTGGTGTTCCTTTCTTTCAAAACCCTTCCATTTTTAAGTGAAAGAAACACACTACAGAGTGGAAATCAAATAGAATCTGAAGCTGAGAAACACATAATTCCACATTAAAATGGGATCTATGAAACACAATGCTTGGTTCAGAGTTGCAATTGGAATGTGTCATCTGGCAAACTGCACCCTCCTATCAGAGGTGGAATAGAACCTGTAGAAGCTCATCTTTGAAACTAAATGGGAAAATGACAGCCGCAGTAGATTATCACTAGGACGAAAATATGGTGATTTTTCTTTAGTCCTTCTCATAATTTCTTAAATAATCTGATGATTTTGATGTTCTTTCTATGGTCAACCGATTCATCAGAGTAAGTCCATATTTGTACATATACAGATCCTCACCAACACCACACACACTGACTATTTCTAATTCTACAGGCTCCCTGGATGGTCTTCAATGGTTCTGCTACATCAGTGAAGAAGAAAGATGATTTGACTGACAACAGACCAGGGTAAATTTATAGGTGAGCATGTCAAATCAAAATGAAATGCTTTTAAAGTACATATCATAGGTAAACATTTAATTAGTATCTTCTAAATTTTCCGTTGCTATGCTACACTAGGGATCTCCCAGGTCGCTCATTTTTAATGATATGAGCAAATTTTTAAGATGTCTGCAGTGACTGGTTGACTTATTTTTACTTATAATCTAGTACTATAGTTTCAGAAAACACACACGCACACACACACATGAGTGCATACACACATATACATTTGAACATCTAAGCATCTCTCTTTGATTAGATGTTAGAAAGATTCGTGTGACTCTACTCATTTGTAATAGGTTTCTTTGTTCTGACTACAGATTTGCTGCTGCTGCTGCTAAGTCGCTTCAGTCGTGTCCCGACTCTATGCGACCCCATAGACGGCAGCCCACCAGGCTCCCCCGTCCCTGGGATTCTCCAGGCAAGAACACTGGAGTGGGTTGCCATTTCCTTCTCCAACCCATGAAAGTGAAAAGTGAAAGTGAAGTCGCTCAGTCGTGTCCAACTCTTTTTTTTTTTAAATGTTTAAAAAAGTTTTAATTAAAGATAACAATTCCATGAAAGGAGAGGATAAAGAATGGGATGACAAGAAGTATTTGGTCTTAATAAGGCAATACAAAATAGATCCATTATCAAAGACCATTTAATTTTTAAAGATCAACAATACCAAAAGCATAAAGTGGAGTATAAGAAAATAGTTTTTTATAAGTATGATGTAATTAAAGCTGTTTACAGTTATTCTCTCCCACAGGAGTTAAGCATGAATTTACAAAAGAATAAGAGATGAGAAAAACAAGCACGTGTGGCACACAGGGTTAGAGGAGCCAGCATGCAAAGTCTGTGGAACTCGAGGTTTCACTGCAACAGGAATGGGACCAGATGCGGGTGGCCTTTTTTTTTTCCTATTAGGAAGAAAAAAAAAAAAAAGACTGCAAAGGAAACAAACACAAAGTCGTGTAACTGCCCATTGCCCAAGACGACAGCACTATAGAAAACAGTTGCAAGTTAATTCTTAGAGACGACTAGAGATTTTTCAGTGTTTACACAAAAGTACATAGTACATTTTTTTTTCTTTTTTTTACAAAATAAAATAAAGGTAATGTGCCACCATAATGTGGAGGAAAATTTTTGCAGCAGGTCACGAGGGCTCTATTAAGTCATTTCAATTTTTGAGTACTAGAACTAATCACTTCCCTATAGATGGATATTAAGATGACAATTCAGATTATTTTTCAAACTAATCCTGAGAAAAATCTGTTTACAATTTAAACAGTAATGTTATGTAAAAAGTATTAACAAATCCACTATTACAAATATCAATTTCCTATATGGTCATCTATATATACACACAATAAAATGGTAAATATATGCAAAAATATTTTAAAAAAAAACATGCACAGATCACTTTCCCCTTTGAAATTTGGACTTCTTATATGATACCTGTGTTTTCCTTCCCCACCCCATCCTCTGAATTTTTTTTGTTTCTATCACCCTACCCACACTGAATACTACTCCCTATAACTCTGCATAAAGCCAATGAGAAATATATTTATTTTACATTCAAGCTTTAAATCTTAAAATGACCCTGTTATAGCATATGACTTATCAAATGAGCAGCCTTTTTCTTCCCCCCTTTTTGCTTGCTTTTTGTTTTTGCAGTTGTCAGTCTTCATGATCCATTTCGTGTCCGACTCTTAACCCTGTTCTATTTCCTCTCTTTCATTGACTCTATCTCCTTTTTAAACTCTTCTTGTGTTAGTGGTATTTACTTTAATTTTACTTTCACTTTCTATATTTAAACCATTTCACATCCTTTTAGAAATAGGCATGATATATGTATGTACCTGTGTGCCTGAGCAAATGAACACAAACAGGGAAGAGCAAAGATTACAACTTGTTTACAAGACTGAATTACATTTACTTTTTATTGAATGATAGTTGATTTACAAGGTTGTGTTAATTTCAGATGAAAGGCAAAGTGATTCAGCTATACATACATATTTATCTATATTTTTTCAAATTCTTTTCTCGTATAGGTTATTATAAAATATTGAGTGGAGTTTCCTGTGATATACAGTATGTCCTGGTTGGTTATTTTATATATGGTAGTGTTAGGTAGGTAGAATAGGACACAGGAGTCCAGAATGGCGGTGGCTAAAAAACAAGGAAGGGAAAAACCTGTGAAAATAGAACAAAGGAAGTTCCAAGGACCGGAGTGAGGACCTCAGGTAGGACAAACAGCACTCCTGGCTAGCCCAGTTTACATAGGGCAGGTCCAGGGGGAGGGAAAAAACATATAAAAAGAGGAGCCAAAGGGCTGGGGGTTTCTCTTTCCCTCGCTCTCTCTCTCTCTTTCTCTCTCGCTCTCTCTCTCAGAGTCTTTTGGGTCAGCATGCCCTTATGCCTCGAGGGTGTATTTTCCTTTATTTTCTAAATAAAACTGATCTGTTAATCCCAAACACCGAATTCATTCCCGTCTTTCCCCCTTTGGTAACCATAAATTTGTTTTCTGTGTCTGTGAGTCTATTTCTGTTTACATATAAGTTCATGTGCATCTTTTATGTTTTAGATTCCACATATAAGTGATATAATATGAAAACATCTTGTTTTAAATAATCCCTCATGCATTAGATGCATTAGATGAATCTAATCTCTCCTTTCATAATCCATACTAATGTTTAGTAACCCTCTATGAACTGGAAATCCTTTTTGACACATTGTGTTGTATTTAAAAAAATTACATTTTTGTAAGCAGAATATCTTTTAAGTGTATTGGTGAAAGATTCACCTTCACTTAAAGGAAGAGCTAAGGAACATTTAAACATTGATCACATCTTCCTCCAAAGCCAGATTCTTAGTTTCAAATATTTGCAGAGAGGCTTAACTTAAAGTTAACACAACTATAAGGTGACTATATTATTCCAGGTGGTGTTAGTGGTAAAGAATCTGTCTGCCAATGCAGGAGACACAAAAGATGTGGATTTAGTCTGTGGGTCAGGAAGATCCTCTGGAAGAGGGAATGGCAACCAACTCCAGTATTCTTGCCTGGAAAATTCCATGGATAGAGGAGCCTGGCAGGGCTAGAGCCCCTGGGGCCACAGAAGAGTCGGGCATAACTGAGTGACTAAGCACACACTTATTATTCAAGGGGGTTCAGTTGCAAACAACAGCAATTGATATTCCATCCACATGTAGCCCAGCATTATAACTATCCCCTATGATGCATTTTTTTCTTTCTTGTTTTACAGAGAGGTATTTCCTTTCCTGAATAGTGTTAAGGCACAAAACTTCCTAGCTATAGAGTCTGTTTCTATCCTTCCGTATAGCTAACAGTGGTCATGTGATTACATTTTCAAAGATCAAATGCAAGAACAAATTGTCTCTATAACTTCTACAGCCTATTTAAAAAAAAAAAAAAATCCCTTGCTCTCCACTAATCTCCTCCCCCTCCCACAGGGTGGAATGTGAATATGGTGCTGGTGATCCAGCTTCAAACCCTAAGACTATAACACTCTAGAGATGTGAATATCAAGACAGAATCTAATTTCCTTCAAGAAGTTGGGGAGATGAGTTGTCTGATAGTTCTGCATTACATTCATCTCAACTCACATAACAAACAACATATTTGTGAGATTCTTTACTACAAGAGCCCTGTGTGTGTTAGTCGATCAGTTGGGACGATCCCCTGAAGGAGGGCATGGCAACCCATTCCAGTATTCTTGCCTGGAGAATCCCCATGGACAGAGGATCCTGGAGGCTACAGTCCATGAGGTCTCAAAGAGTTGGACCTGACTGAGAGATTAAGCACAAGACTATTTGTTCTAGCAGCCTTGGACTTCATATCCACATACATTGCTCAGACTTTTTGCTATACAACTTAACAAAGAATAAGATGTTCTTTGTGTGTGAGACTTCCTCAGATACTTTAGACACACTGCCATCTGACTTCACCCATAGTTTGGACAGAACAAGAGGTAGGAGACACGGAATGGAGAAAATGGGAGTCTTGCCAAATAGACAAAAGGGACGTGTGGTATCTTTAAGCCAATTCAAATAATCTCTTTAGACACTGAAAATGAGTTTGTTTCAGGTGACTCAGTAGGCTCAGAAGCCTTGTGAAGTCTTAGGAACCCTAATTCTTCCAGATGCTACCATTCAAATTCCCAGAAGCCCATTGTCTCTCAGTGCATGCCCTAAGAGATTTGGAAATTGTATATTTCACCAACGTGGTAGTTCAACAAAGCACAAAATCTTCTCTCCATTTGTTTTCGCCTTAAGGACTCAGCACTGCAGATATAAAAAATAATAAAACAGATTATTTTAGCAGTCATAGAAAGTTCTCAGTTTTGAGTTTGTGCCTTGAGACAAGAATATAATCATTGAATTTATGGTTCTTTGTAAAGTATCCAGTGCTGTTAGTATGAATACTCCACCCTGCGTTCTTTGGATAATGCGTGTCTTTATACTAATCTATAGCAGTGGTCATTACGTGGCCTTCCATGGATATTCAATTCCAGTTCACAATGGGCAATGATTTAATAAATTATGTCGAGACCATATATCATAGGCTGCCAGGTCCCTATCCTTTAATACTGGAAGACACTAGATTTACATTGCTTTCAACACTTTCAGTTCTATGAAAGCCAGATAATAATCTGAGAGTCCCTAAACTCTATAAGGAAATGAAACTCACTCCCTTAATAAGGCTGCACTATAAATCTTTGCATATATATATATATGTATGTATATTCTTTGTTACAAAAAATAGAACTAAGTTCTAATTTAAACAAAATACCTTGGCTGACAGAATATTGAGGAACCTGTCCATGGTCAATTGCTTTAATGTCCTCAATTCTTCAGCCTTCCTTGTAGGCACAGCCTTAGCCTTTGCAGTATCCACTCTCTGTGACTTGGCAGTTCCTTCCAAAAGAGTAGGTGTATATTTTTCAGCACCACTGATATTGGGCTTAATCACGTGATTTAGTTGACCAGTTGAATGCTAGCAGATATACTTGCTATGTGCTTGCTCAGTTGGGCCTGCTATCTCCATTACTGCTCTCACCTTCATAAGGATATGCATTCAATAGCTGCCTTTCAAGTGAAGATGAGGAAAATGTAGACTAGATCTGCACTTAAGCACAGCTTAGAGTCAAGCCCCATTAATTCCAGCCAAGAAGAGCCAACCTTCTATCAATAGGAGTTTGAAACAAATGTCCATGTTAAATGCCACTGTTGAATGTCAGCATTTTTGGGGTGGAGAATTGTTCTCCAGAATACTACGGATATAGTTGATAGAAACATCATAAACTAATTAGAATGACAAAGGAACCAAGGTTGGAGTACAGACAAGAGCCACAGGAATTTAGGAATGGCCAAGACTCCACTACGAAAAAATCTAGGCTGCTACTGTAGGTGCTGTTACCACTGGAGACTGGCTGCTGTCTCACCGTGCTCCACACCCCCCAGGAACACACGGGGAGTCCACCGTGCTGTCAATTACACCACTGCTCCAGAAAATCATCTCCAGTGACCTCTGTTCTCATTTGCCTCTCTTCTGTATTCATAACCCAACCTGGAGCATTTAGTCAGCCAGTCAATGTCACATATCTCCACTCTAACACCAAGAACTTGGGAGAAGGAATATCTGCTTCCTTGTGGTTTGTCCCAATCTTGTGACCCATGTCAAATATAAAAGGAATTTAAATTCTGGGTAGCCAAAAAAAGACAAACGTCCATTATATGTCTTTTTACCTGAAGGCTTCCCTCATAGCTCAGCTGGTAAAGAACCTACCTACAATGCAGGAGACCTGGGTTCAATTCCTAGGCTGGGAAGATCCCCTGGAGAAGGAAATGGCAACTCACTCCAGTATTCTTGCCTGGGAAATCCCATGGACAGAGTAGTCTGGCAGGCTATGGCCCATGGGGTTGTAAGAGTCAGACATGACTTAGCAACTAAACCACAGATGGAAATGCAGTGGAACCCACAATCCTGTCTTCAAGCCAGACCATATCTCAATACAACAGCAACAAAGAGAGCTGAGATATATTAGCTAGCTGTCAACCATTGTGCTAAAAGCATGATCCATACTTTTGTCATGGATAATATATTCTGCCTATAGAAATGAGGAAAATGAGGCTCAAGAAGCTTCCGTAACATATTCAAAATCACACAGCTCATAAATATGGTAAAACCAAGAGGTAAACCAGGCTGATGAGATCATAGGACTCTGACTGTTAAATATTGTGGTGTACTATTTCTCAAGTATTAAAGAATCATTTCTAGGAAATAATAAGTTCTCTATTTTCTTAAGACTAAGAGAACTGGGGACTCCATAGCATCATCAATATCCTATCCTAGGTCTTAATTCCACAACTAATTATTAGTTTTTAATTTCATCCATGCTATATTTTAAGCCAGCTTTCTTTTTCTTCTGCTTACAGAGGAAATGGGAATTAACTGGTCCTACCCTGAATATCTGAAAACCTATTATCAAGCTTTCTCTCTACTTCTCTTACCCAGATTGTTACAACTTATTCCTGTCTTTAAATAGATATGATGAATTATCTTTACTTGCTTTAATTAATTCTGAAGGGTTAAGGCTACAAGATTTTTCTAGAGAGAGGAGTAACTTTCCCTTTTCCCTAAGTCCTGAATACTCATGGAAGTTTCTTGAGATTGGAACTCTGTGTGTGTGAGAGAATGTGAGTGTGTGTGGATGTGTGCGGCAGGCTCTCTTGTTCTATTGCTTTTGTTATCAGTAGAATTTCTGAGAAGACTGACCATCAATTACAATGTTTTTTCTACTGATACATTGACAAAGTACCAAAAAATGGTTACATGATGGAGAAGGAAATGAAAAAAACAGCCTAGTAGACCAGATTCTCCTGGCTGAAATGCTTACTTGGTCATTAATTAACAGTGTGTTATTGACAATGCATACAAGTTATCTGACCATTTATTCCATTGTTTGGGTAACAGGATAAAAAGAAGAAATGCCACTTGGAGCTCAGAGCTTAATGCAAGTGGACATCAGTGCTGGCAGCTATCAGCATTGCTATTGTTTCAATATTATTCTCGTTTTTATTGTAATGGTGGTGAAAATAGCTGTGGATCTTTCAGACACACTCACTGGAGCCCACTTTTTAGAATCTCTTTTCTAATAATAATATCAATAATAAAAAATAATAGTCACTTTTTTCAAGAAATTAAACTTCTACTAAAAGAATAATAGTAATATTTATTCCTGAAATTTTAAACCCATTGTTTTATAGCATCATTTTCAGAGACACTTTAGGAATAGATATATATACACCAATAGATGGATAGATAGATAGGTATTAATGCAAGCACTATAGAGTTAGCCATGCTATCCTTTCTTATATTACCATCAAATTACTAAGCTGGTTATAACCACTAGTGACTTAACTGGGATCTAGTGAAAACCAGGTCCAGAATTAAAATATTTCTCATAATGTTCTCTCTTCTTGCCTCAGCTTGCTGGTGTTTCCCACCCTTAAGTTGGAAATCCTATTTTGAAGAGTTCCTTATAATATAACCCCTAAAATATAGCCCATAAGAGGCAGAAATGAGTTCACAACAGTTGGGTGAGAACATTTGAGTGGACATCAGTGAGAAAACACCAACATGTGTTGGTTGGAACTATTTTCCCATGTATTAGTTCAGCACCTGAAGCATAAAAAATATGGTAGTTTCGCGACTTGAAGTCAATGTGTTTCCAACAATGCTATAAATTCTCTTACTGACAACCCATCATATTAAATAATGGAATTACTGAGTAATAAGGGGCCAGATGACTCAGAGTGTTTTATGGTTAGGGGACTACATGTCATATTGTGGCAGTACAGAAAGTCAACTTTATGCAAGTTTGAGATTTCTCCTCTTTAAGATATTACCTTACACTTCGACTGCCAAGTCACAAAGAGGCAGGGAATGAGTGATGTCAACTTGAAGAACTAGGGAGTGATTTTCCTTTGAATTTCATGACCTCCTCATCAGCTGCATAAGCAGGAAGTGAGATGATTTGTATTCATGGAAACAGACAGAATTCCATGTTATAGGCAAGGAGAAAAATGACCATGGTCTGCTTACACTAATAAAGGTTACTAGCTACCTTGAGCCTTTTCAGAAGCAAGTAGGATATAGATCTTTAATATTTTAAGAAGAAAAATGTTTTAGATACCATAGGTAAGTAATAAATCAGTAGTAATACTAAACTTTTTGAGTGGGGTTGGGAAGGGGACAAAAATATGATATAATTACTGAATCAGAAATAAGCTAGTTTGCTGAAAAACTTCCAAAAGGGTCTAAGGGGTTCATGCCTAGGATCAAAAATAGTCAAAGAGAGAGAATTATAAATAAAAGTTGTTTGTTTTTTGCTTTTTCCTGGATAACATTTTCTGAGTCTCTGTGATCCTAAGGACTGTAGCCTGCCAAGCTCCTCTGTCCATGGAATTCTCCAGACAAGTGTACTGGTGTGGGTAGCCATTCCCTTCTCCAGGGGATTTTCCTGATCCAGAGATCAGCCCTGGGTTTCCTGAACTGTAGGTGGATTCCTTACTGAGTTACCAGGGAAGCCCTTAACATTTTCACTTTGACTATATGTTATTATATACCTTCTACTTTTATTTTTTGTGTAAAGTAAGATGCAGTAGAAAAGATGCTCTCAGATCCCATTTGTTTGTTTCCTTTTGCAATGTTAGTAACAGAGCTGAATTTGTGCAGCAAACAAAATAATTTTCCTCCAACACACATTCCATTAGACATCTGGAAAGCATTGGAGGTCACACTTCATGATCCTCAGATGAAAGAATTGATATGAATGAGAAATGATCGTGTTCCTCCAAGGAATGAAGGGATTTAAAAATGGGTTTTTATCTTCTTTCCTAGATGTATTTTCCAGTCTTTATTAAAAGCCAACAAAATAGGCTCAGAATTCAACAGCAGAGAACATAAAGAAACTGGGCTTGTACTTCTGCAATCAATCAAATAATCACACTTTACCAGAAACTTCAAAGGATGTTTATCAATGCTCACCTTCCTCTCAGAGTTTTACCCTCAGTTCTTCTGCACAGCCTTGACAGGAAGCAGTTTTGGTACTTCCATCACCACCTGAATTACAGGCCCAGCTGTCAGTGACCTAACAGCCCATTCATCCTGCTGTAGCGAGAGGTATGTCAGTCAAGTTTTCCATTGCACAAGGAGCAAGAGGAGAGGAGTGGGACTGTTCAAGCCTGTCCATCATGGGTCTACTCCTCGCATGCTCACTACTGAAGGGTTCTCAACTCTCAATTGACCATGAATAAAATTACATTAATTTGGATGGCCCAGATTGTCTCCATCTTTTGCTAACTTCTATTCAAAATTTAGCAATTCCTCCATTTTATTTTCAATCTAAAATATTATTCTAGAAACTTCTGAAAATGAAGTGCTGTCTTCTATTCTATTTTATTTTCACTCTCTTTTATGTTCTCTCTCCTTTTCTCTTCATTTTTTAATCATATAATTTCAGCCAACACAAGGGAACCCAGCCAGTTATGAATTCAGTTCTTTTCTGCACTTTCCAAGACAATTGAAATACCAAAGCTTCAGAATCATGTTCATTTTAAAAAACTTTCAGTGTGAAGGCTTTTGTTGCTTAATTCAAATAAGAACATTATACTGTGGAATGGCCTTTGACTAAACTCTGTCCAAATATTGATCAACACATGATTTTAAGTAGGATGTGCTGGAATGCATCGTAGATATTTGCATCACCGATGTGATAACATGTGGCTGAACTGCTTGGTAGGAAAGGACTATCGAGCATAGAATCACTCTAGTTGGCTAGTTACAATGTACAAGAATCTGTTAAAAAAAAAAATTGTGACTATTCACTGTGGAGGGGCATATTTTAAAGACACTGAATATCATGTACTAACATGATAAAAATCATTCTTAGAAGAGGTCAGCAGTATTCTCCAGGCTCCCCTTTAAAGAATCCATGGAACAAAATGATTAAGAATTCCTGCTCTGATTAAGAATTCCTGCTCAGACATGATTTGTTCTGTGCCTTTCTTTGGTGGGATAATGGAAGGGCTGGTGAGGCCAAGCACATACCTGGATTAGGGCCACCTGATGTCACATGGACATGTGACAAGTGCAGTCACAACAGGACCCCAAGCTCAAAGGAGAACTTTGTGTTTCGGGCTCATGCTCTGCAGTCACCATCTTGAAATTGTGAATTTTGATTTTGTAAAAGAAGTTCATTGGGAGAATGAAGCATGCACCACAGACTTGGAGTCTTAGCTCAACAGATATGATCTGTTCTACACCATATCTTTATCTTCCTACGTCCCTGAGGCAGATTCTTATCCATCCACTCTCTCAATGCTGTCCTGTTTTTTAAACAAGAGGTATCACATTTTCATTTTTTTATGTTATAATTTGTGTGTTTATTAACACTTATTTTATTGAAGTTTATTTACAATGTTGTATTAATTACTGCTATACAATAAAGTGATTCAGTTATACATATAAGTACATTCTTTTTTTTTAATATATATTCTTTTCCATTGTGGTTTATCGTAGATATTGAATAGTTCTCATGCTATAAGCAGGACTTTGTTCTTTACCCATTCTATATATAAAATAATACATCTGCTAACTGCAACCTCCCAGTCCATCCCTCCCCCCCCCCCACCACCACTTGGCAGCCACCAGTCTGTTCTCTATGTCTTTGATTATGCTTCACAGGTAGGTTCATTTGTGACATATTATAGATTCCACACACAAGTGATATCATATGTTATTTGGTTTCCTCTTTCTGACTGACTTAACTTAGTATGATAATCTCTAGTTACATTCTTGTTGCTGCGAATGGCATTATTACATTCTTTCTTATGGCTGAGTAGTATTCCATTGTATATACATAGGAGGTGCCACATTTTAAATAAATGTTTCATTGTAAAATCATTTTATATTTGCAGAGAATAGTTTTATACCTGAAGGAAATGTATAAAGATGGTACAGAGAGAACCCATATAGCCAATACCTAGTTAATAAGTAGAGGAGGTGGTATTTGAACCCAAGCGCATGGGGTCCCAAGATCCACAGTTATATAAATCGATGAAACCAACATTTTATTCCTCACTAAGGGCACTGGGAGGCCATCTATATGTTGTAGGCCATCTAATTATCTTAGGGTTCCTGTAACTCAGCTTCCTCCTCCACCTAAATCACCTAATACCACTCTTCTTACATTCTTGCCTCTGTAAGTTGTGTTTTGTGTTCTTTTCCATATTTACATTCATAGCAGCATAGGATATCAATACATGCAGTGGCCCTGAAAATGTGATTAGCACACTCTGGCTCTAAATTAAATTCTCTAATGCCCCTTTTTTGGAAATTCAGAAATCTCCAGCATCCATCAGAGAAGGGATGTGGAAGGTCACTTTAAAGCAAGGATAGCTCTGGGTAAACCTTTCCAGAAAAATGATCTAGTAGATTCCTTATCGTTGTTGCTGTTCAGTCTCTGTCATGTCCAACTCTGCGACCCCATGGAATGCATCATACCAGACTCCTATCCTTCACTATCTCCTGGAGTTTGCTCAAATTCATGTCCATTGAGTCAGTGATGCCATCCAACCATCTCATCCTCTGTTGCCCCCTTCTCATCCAACCATCTCATCCTCTGTTGACCCCTTCTCCTCCTGCCCTCAATCCTTCCCAATATCAGGATATTTTCCAATGAGTCCATATCAGGTGGCCAAAGCACTAGAATTCAGCTTCAGCATCAGGTCTTCCAGTGGGTATTCAGAACTGATTTCCTTTAAGATTGACTGGTTTGATCTCCTTGCTGTCGAAGGGACTCTACAGACATCTAACTCTCCCAATTCAACTGATTTTCTCTGGCAAGTTCTTCTTTTCCTGGCCACCTAAGTATTTAATAATTTGTTTTATTACAATAAGCAATAAGTAGTGGTCATCAGTCTCATGTGACTAGTTGACACCTGTTTCAATTAAAAATTTATATCCAGACTCACGAGAGTCTATAATCTCTGTTGAGCTCCCACCAGTGATCAGCAATGAGAAGCATGAACAAGGCTGTCCACAGAAGCCCAAAAGTCCTGCCTGGCCTGGCCCCGTCAAGACTGAAGTACACATTCCCCGCCATGTGTCACCGCCACATGAAGAGAACTGTAATTGAACAGTATGATGAAAACTCAGCTTGGCATTCATTCTGCATCCAGGATAGAAGAATAGACATCTGTCATGTTCTACCTGTAGACTGGTTGGAGGAGAGTTAAAAAACAGCCCTAAGTACAGCAGTGGAAAAGTTTCTCTAGGTTAACCATCCATTTTTCACCTGTTTCTATGGTTGAGTAAGGCTGATCTCTCTTACAGTTAGAAAAATAGCCAAGAAAGCTCAAGATGTGAGTTTGAGCCTTTCTTCTTGGGGGTTTGCTTTGAAGTCTTTCTAGCATTTCAGTATCCCCCAGGGCTCTGAAATATCTTGTGTTTCTTGAAGCTGCACTGAATCTGGAATCCATTACATATTCTTTTTCTTTTTAAAAATTTGGTGGAAAATCATTTAATAACAGGTAGGATGCAAAGTTAAAGCCATGTTTGCTAAGTCTGAAACACCAGAAAAAAAGCAAAGGTGGATAGTCGAGGGAAGCTATTTTAATTAAACATCTTTCTCAAAATCATCCAATTTTTATTTCCCCTTTTAAATGTTTCCAAATTATTTCTTTTCCATCATATATATATATATATATATATATATATATATATATATATATATATATCTTGTTGGGAGCAACATGGCTGAGGTCAAATGAGTGATGTGATTTCTGGGAAAGAAATGGAGACATACTGCATGAAATTTACACTTGGAGACCTTGGAATGAGAATTAGGACAAGGTTCCAAAGCTGATATCTTCAAGAGAAAATGTTTGTTTTGATATGCTGTTTCCATAGCATATGTGTGGCTTGACCTTATAGCTGAAACCACCTTAGATCTTATGTTATTCTTCATTCAGTGAGAGAATAGCATCAAGCCACAAATATCACTTAATAATAAGGGAAAATCTTTGTATTACTCTTCCCCTAAGGTTTCTGTCTTTTCAGAAGTTCAAACACACATTCAGAACATGAAAATATTCTACTCCATGTTAACATTTGTTGTTGTTCAGTCGCCAAGTCATGTCTAATTCTTTGAGACTCCAGGGACTGCAGCATGCCAGGCTCTTCTGTTCTCCACTATCTCTCAAAGTTTGCTCAAATTTATGTCCATTGAGTCGATGATGCTATCTAACCATCTCATCCTCTGCTTCCCCTGTCTCCTTTCACCTTCAATTTTTCCCAGCATCAGGATCTTTTCCAATGAGTCGGCTCTTTGTATCAGGTGACCAAAGCATTGGAGTGTCAGCTTCAGCATCAGTCCTTCCAGGGAACATTCAGGGTTGATTTCCTTTAGGATTGACTGATTTGCTCTTCTTGTAGTCCTACGGACTCTCAAGAGTCTTCCCCAGCCTCACAATTCAAAAGCATTGATTCTTTGGGGCTCAGCACTCTTTATTGTCCATCTCTCACATCCACACATGACTACTGGGAAAACCATATCTTTTACCATAAGGACCTTTGTCAGCAAAGTGATGTCTGTGCTTTTTAATATGCTGTCTGGGCTTCCCAGGTGGCGCTAGTGGGAAGAATCCACTTGCCAGTGCAGGAGATATAAGAGACTTGGGTTCAATCCCCAGGTCAGGATGATCCCCTGGAGGAGGGCACAGCAACCCACTCCAGTATTCTTACCTGGAGACTCCCATGAACAGGTTACAGTCCATGGGGTCACAAAGAGTCAGACATGACAAGTGACTTAGCACACACCTATGCTAGGTTTGTCATAGTTTTTCTTCCAAGAAGTGTCTTTTAATCTAATGGGCTAGTCACTGTCTCCAGTGATTTTGGAGCCCAAGAAAATAAAATCTGTCACTGCTTCCACTTTTATCCTTGCGTTTGCCATGAAGTAATGGAACCAGATGCCTTGATCTTAGTTTTTTGAATGTTGAGTTTCAAGCCAGTTTTTTCACTCTCCTCTTTTACCCTCCTCAAAAGGCTCTTTAGTTCCTCTTCACTTTCTGTCATTAGAGTAGCGTCATAACATAGGGCTTGTTAATATTAAAACAGACTCCTTGGGATTTCCCTATAAGCCCAGTGGTTAAGACTCCAGGCTTTCACTATAGGAGACATGGGTTCCATCCCTGGCTGTGGAACTAAGATGCTGCATGCCACAGGGTATGGCCAAAAATAAATAAAAAATAAAAATTGATGCAAAAAAAATTGGTGATGAACAAAAAATCAAAATTAGAAAAAGACAAAAAACAAAACCCAGATCCCTAGTCTTATGTAAGCAATAAAGATTTGTCCTTTTGTTTCCTACTTTCTTCTTGAAAATGTCCTAAAAGTGGCAATAAAAATGAGAGAGTGTTAAGATGAAATGCAAAATCCATCACTGATGAGACAAGATAAAATTGATAACTATGAAACACATTATAAGTGCTGCCAGATTCAGTGGAGATCAAAGAAGCAGCAAAAGGTGTGGCTCATGGCATGAAGTTTTGAGAAGCAGGAAAGAACAATGAATGAAGAATCACCTGGTAAATCAAATAATCCCAACTCTATTCACCAAGGAGACAGGTGATGGAAAGAGACAGACCTTCCCCTGTTGAGGAGCCCTGCATAAGCTCATGTCAGTGAACTGGGAAGTAGCAAAGGCCACAGCAACTCACATAGACAACCTTGAACTATGAGGAGAACCCGCACTAGCTTATGACAGGGCCTTTTGCTATTTTATTAACTAAATTTCATGAAATAGCTGATCAAGAATAATTGTGTCAGTCAAATCTGGGTAATGATAATCATTAGTACTATGAATCACAAAGTAATACGTATGGCTCACACTATTTGGAAGCAACATGCTAGGAACGTTACTTATATTTTATCTTCACAATATCCCTGAAGTGAAGTAGCACTTCACTTCAGAGACTATCAGTCTCGCAATCATTTTGACTCTTTGTGACCCCATGGACTGTAGCCTATCCAGCTCTTCTGTACATTCAATTCTCTAGGCAAGAATACTGGAGTGGGTTGCCATTCCCTTCTGCAGGGGCTCTTTCTGATCCTTGAATCAAACCCGAGTCTCCTGATTATAGGCAGATTCTTTACTGTCTGAGCTACAAAGAAAGCCCCTACACACAACCCTATAAGTTAGGTATTCCTATTATTTCCACTTGAGAGATGAGGGGACTGAAGCACATAGAGGTTAAATGACCTAGTATGCTGTGTGCTCAGTAGCTCAGTCGTGTCCGACTCTTTGTGACTGGATGGACTCTAGCCCACCAGATTCCTCTGTCCATGGAGATTCTCCAGGCAAGAACACTGGAGTGGGTTGCCACACCCTCCTCCAGGGGATCTTCCCAACTCAGGGATCGAACCCAGGTCTCCCACATTGCAGATGGATTCTATATCAGCTGAGATACCAGGGAAGCCCTAAATGACCTAGTGGGTTTAAGTTAATTCCCAAGGGTTGAGTAGCTAGAAAGGAGAAGTCAAAACGCAGACCCGGACAATCTGGCCCCAGAATCCACACTCCTAACTACACAGGTTCAGTTCAGTTCCGTCACTCAGTCGTGTCTAACTCTTTGAGACCCCATGGACTGCAGCACTCCAGGCTTCCCTGTCCATCACCAACTCCCCGAGCTTGGTCAAAACTCATGTCCATCAAGTAGATAATGCCATCCAACCATCTCATCCTCTGTTGTCCCCTTCGTCTCCAATGTTTTGGTCTCAGGATCTCATTACACTTTGAGAATTACTGAGGATCTCAAACAGCTTTTATGTTTGTAATTCATTTAAAATAAATAATAAGCCCATTAAATTTTATCATGAATTTTAATGCAATGTAGCTATCTTTTACAAACCAAAATAAAATAATTAGTGAAAAGATGGCACTTCTTTACATTTTTAAAATCTTTTAATATCTGGATGAATAGAAGAAAGCTGGATTTTAATACATGCTTCTGCATTTAATCTGGTAAGATATGTTGCTTTGGTTGGCACATATGAAGAAAATCTGGCTTTACACATTATGTAGTTGGAAAAGGAGCAGTTATTTTAATAAACCTTTTCAAATAATTGTGTGTATTCTTCTTTAATACTAAAAAACTTACAAAGTTGTAGTTTCTTAAAAGGCAGTTGCAGTGTGGAATATGAAACCACAACAATGAACATTTCTTACTCTATTGTATTAAAATCCATTGATCTAACTTGCACTTTGAATGACTCCTACCCATGCATGATTTTGTAACATGATGCACTGGTCATCTGGTTCATTGAGTAAGACAGATCTTTTAAATGTTGACTCATTTCATTGTGCAATATTAAGAAATCATATTGTTAACATTACTACTAAACTCATCAGAAATATTAAGTGTTGGGAAGTTGTCAAGCTCAGGATGACACAACAAAGTTTTTCCAAACTTCTAGTTTTTGCTTGAAAATCTGACTTTTTTATCGGCAACAAACACTGTCACTTATCTTCCTTCATGTGACAGTCTTGATTTATTTTTGAGATAGTATCTGCCAAATGCTCAGATCTGAATAATCTTAGATATTCTGTCAGTTATTCTTTCATGTAAAGCTGATGTTCCATGAAAAAGGAGCTTATTTTCTTTGAGACAACCATCAGACTTCATACTCAGCAGAAGTACTCTATGTGTAATTCTCATTTCATTGTGCAGGATATTTTAAAGACATGTATTTAAAGGACAAGACTTAACAGAATTAGCAATTATTTATGCCTCATTAAAAACATTTTTACAGAAAGCTTAAACTAGGAGTTTTTTAAAACTGTGAACTTATCAATGTGAAAACTACAGTGACAAGCAATACATTTTGTGGCTGTTGCTAAGGGCCAACAGATTCAGCCACCATTGCTTTGGCACCATTGGTATAAATAATGAAAAGGCAAATAAGATTTTAGCACTATTACCAAAATAGTTTTGACCTTGCAGAACCCCTAAAAGTTTTCAGGGACCATCAAGAGTCTGAAAACCACCCTTTGAGACACACTGAGGTATATTATACTCCCTATAAAGTTTAAAATGAGCAGGTACAGTGTACATACAAAGGTATTACAGAAGAAAAGAAGGAATGTGTTATGAATAAATGTTTGTGTACCTTCAGATTTATATGCTGAAGCCCTATTCCCCAATGTGATGATATTTAAAGAAGGGTCTTTGGGGAAGTAATCAGGTTTAGATGAGGTCATGAGGGTGGAGCCTTCATGATGGGATCAGAGCCCTTAGAAGAAGAGATGCCAGAGAACCGTGTCTCTCTGTCTCTGTCATGTGAGGACTCTGTGAGTAAGTGTCTGTCTGCAGGTCATGACAAGAGCTCTGGCCAGAACTTGAGCATGTCAGCACCCTCATCTCAGACTTCCAGGCTCTAGAACTGTGAGAAAATAGATCTCTGTTGTTTAAGCCACCCAGTCTATGGTATTTTGTTACATCAGCTTAAGCAAGGAACAGAAAAAAAAAAAAAGGCAGATGAATATAAACCCACCAGAATTATGTTTCTAAGCAGTAGATGAATATTAATATTATAACTAAATGTATTATCATTAATTTAAAACAGAGAAAAACTTAGCTATTGCCTCTATAAAACAAGAGTTCAAATCTGAGATAAAAGAATTTAGGAAAAATATAGGAAGACCAAAAAATAAATAAATAAGTAAAAGGTGCCTAAAACTGAAAAAAAAAAAGAAGAAGAAAAGAAGAACAAAACTAATCTTAAGTCCTTTCTGTAACAATATAAAAGAAAATTGAGTAAAATATGGGCAATGCGAACTGAGAAAAAGTAATCAAACAAAATTGAGACAGAGACAAAGTTTTAAAAGTTTAATTGATTACCTTAAAGAAGAAAACTAATATGGTAAAAGAGAAAAAAGTGTTTAAAGATATATTTAAAGAAAAATTTTCCCAAATAAAAGAAAATGTGTCTCCACAGATTGAAGGCATATACTATGTTGCAGTAAATACTGGAATAGAAGGTCAACACTGAATTTAAGGGTATGGAGAACAAGTTATCTATCTTCTCAATAAAGAAACTTTAGGAAGCCAAGAAAAAATTCCAGTCACCATTTAAAAAGAAATTTCATGGTCCACATATCATCTCATTCTGCATCAGGGTATAGAAGAGAATCAGTTCAAGAAGATAGTTGAATACTCTCTATAAAGTTCTCAAGGAAAGAATGCATTAAAAACAAATTTTATACAAAGACACACTGCCATCCAAGGGTAAAGGGAACAAAAAATCTGGACATGTGAGAACTCAGAAATGAAACAGCTCTTCTCTTTTTAAAAAAAATTAATTTATTTATTTTAATTGGAGGTTAATTACTTTACAATATTGTAGTGGGTTTTGCCACACATTGACGTGAATCAGCCATGGGTGTACATGTGTTCTCCATCCTGAATCTCCCTCCCACCTCCCTCCCCATCCCATCCCTCAGGGTCATCCCAGTGCACCAGCCCTGAGCACCCTGCGCATTGAACCTGGGCTGGTAATCTGTTTCACATATGATACTATACATGTTTCAATGATATTCTCTCAAATCATCTCACCCTCGCCTTCTTCCACAGAGTCCAAAAGACTGTTCTTTACATCTGTGTCTCTTTTGCTGTCTCACATGTAGGGTCATCGTTACCATCTTTCTAAATTCCATATATATGCATTAGTATACTGTATTGGAAAACAGCTCTTCTTAAAGGAATTTCTTGATTAAAAATATCCTTAGGTAAATACGCTATTTGAAGGAAAAAGTAATTAAAAAGTGATCCAAGGTGAGCTTCAAATATTCTGAATTACAGGACTTTGTCAAAAACGAATTATTGCTGAAGAACAATTTGTACATCATAAACTTCAACAATACAGAATTAAAATGATTAGATAGAAACTGAGAGAGGAAGTTGGAGAGAAGGTGGGATGGAGGTTATATGAATATGCTGCTTTCCAATTAAGTTATAGTCCATGTTCAAAGAAAGAGTATTAAAACCAAAAAATCAAGTGATAGAGATAAAAGTGTATGTTTAAAGAGGAAAAGGTAAACATTGAAGAAAATAATATATTCCATTAAGACTAGATAATTTTGAAGGAGAGAGGGAAAGGAGAAGGAACCAAATATTGACAAATTTCATTATCATTCAAATTAAGGAATAAATTATGTGCAATGAAATAGATGATTGCATTAGATAATATATTTAAGAGAGAAACCAACAGAATAAAAAAAATAAAAACCTGTTACAAAAAAATACAAAAATAAAGAGATCAAACAAACCGATATACTCAATTTCTGATAACATTTCAAATCAGTAGGATGGAACTGGAGTTAGACTGGTGGGTCAGCTGGCAGCCATATGGAAAAAAATTAAAATGAATCCCTACCTCAAATCTTACACAAAAATGAAATCTAGTACCAGAAAAAGTTTATGTATAAAAAACAATAGTGCTAAAAACAGCTTGGGGAACTTTTTCTTATTATTTTGGCTCAGGATAACCTTGCAGGGAGAAATCCAGGGGAATTAGTAACTGACATCACCCTCTCCCAACCTCCAATCTCTAGCCAGTGATCCCCATTAGCTAAAACCAGATGCTGCCAGAGGGCAAGTGAGCAGATGGATATAATCCTTCACTACAGAGAAGACTGGAGAGTGGCTAGAACAGGAAACAGTCCTGGACAAGGGTGCCAAGAATACACAATAGTGAATGGATACTCTCTTCAACAGATGGTGTTGATTAAACCTTATATCCACATGTGAAAGAAGGAAACTAAAGCCTCATCGTACACCACACACAAAAATCAAGACTAAAAAGTCTAGATTAACGACTTAAATGCAAGAACTGAAACTGCAAAACTCCTAGAAGAAAACATAGGGGGAAAGTGTCATGACTTCAGTCTTGGCAATGATTTCATGAATATGAAACTCTAAGTGCAGGCAACAAAAACAAAAATAAACAAGTCAGACTACAGCAAACTAAAAGGCTTGTGAGTAGCAAAGGAAATGATCAACCAAGTGAAAGAGGCAACCTACACTGTGGAAGAAAACATTTGCTTGAAAATACATAACTGAAAAGGGTTGATCTGTAAAGTAAAATAAGAAACTTCTGCAACTCAATGGAAATACTTAAAAATAGCTTTTCCAACCCTGTTTCAGATGGATGGATGGAGGTTTCCAGATGATGATGATTATTTTTTTTATGATTCTTTCTTTTTCTTCCTTTCTTCTTATTCTTTTCTTTTTCATTCACCACTAGTACACCTAGAGCCAAGTATTTTGAACCTGCACTTAGTCAAGCGTTCAAAAGATTTTGGGACATTGAACTTATCAATTTACCTTTCCCTTATTTATTCACATTTTTTATATGTGGTATAGTTCATACCTCTGTAAGATATTAAAACCTTTGGGGAAGGGAGTAGTATATAAACAAATTAAAACCTTTGGGGAAGGGAGTAGTATATAAACAAATTTTAAAAATCCACTTTGTACATTTGTCTCTAAAGCAAGTCAGCATGAACTCTGGAGCCAGACTGCCTGGGTTTGAATCTAAGCCCTATCACTTAGGATCTGGGACACCTTGGGTAGGACATGTAAGTTTCCTGGGTGCCAGTTTCCCCATCTGTAGTATGAAAGTGTGAAACTGAAAATATTAGTCTCTCAGTCATGTCTGACTCTTTGTGATCCCATAGACTGTAGTCTGCCAGTCTCCTCCGTCCATGGAATTCTCCAGGCAAGAATACTGGAGTAGGTTGCCTTTCCCCTCTCCAGTGGGCCTTCCCAACCCAGGGGTGGAACCCATGTCTCCTGTAGGCATTGCAGGCAGATACTTTTACTTTTTCAGCCACCAGGGAAGCAAATAAATATTAGTATTTCCCCTAAAGTCATGGTGGGGATTAAATTAGTTACCATATGTTACACAGAACTTTGTCTATCACTTACAATATGCATAATAACTAATATAAGCACTAACTGTGGTTAATGTTGAACTTCCATATTATACTCAACAGTTAGGGCTTTGGTTTAGAAACGATGTCCAAGAAATCATAGTTTGGGAAGAGCAGAGGGTTGGTATAGAATAACAAATGATCTACAATTCTGATTCCCTGGTGGGTCACAAGATAAAGATTCTGCCTGCAATGCAGGAGACCCGAGTTCAATCCCTGAGTTGGGAAGATCCCCTGGAGAAGGAAATGGCAACCCATTTCAGTATTCTTGCCTGGAAAAGCCCATAGTAGGAGGAGACTGGCAGGCTATAGTCATATAGAGTTGCAAAGAGCTGGACACCATTGAGCGACTTTACTTTCACTTTCACGACGTCTAACATGGCCCATCCTTCTCTGTGTGGGAAATTAAAGCCTGAGAGCCAAAGAGGTTAAGTGCATGCTCAGGTCACCCTCCCATCTCTTAGTGGCAGGGCAAGCCACCCATATGCTTGAGTGGCCCAAGGCATATACGCAGTGGACTTGCTATCATAAGAAGCAGGAGGCTAGCCTGATGGAAAGAATTCTGGCTTCCAGCCCTGACTTCATCACTAGCCCAAGGATTGTGGACAAGTCACTGGATTTCTCTAGATCCCCATCTAAGAGCAAAGCAGTAAACAATCTTCCAGACCTTTAGTGTTCTCACAACTTGTAACTCCAGTCGTTACTGTTCTCTTTGGGTGCCTGCCTGTAACTAAACTGGAAATAGTTGCAATTAGGTAGAAATAGAGCTTCATAAAGTGAGAACAGGAGATTTAACATTTCCTACAACCGGGCTTTGACCCCGCTCTGTACTCCTGTCCAAACTTTCCCATGAAGAAATCTCTTTGAAGTCATTTTGGCTCTGTTGATTAAGGAATCAGTTGTTCTAATCCCCAGACTTTGATCCCCAGATAGTTTCAAGCAGATGAAATCTCTGTCCCACAGTCACTGACCACTCTTAAAGACAGCCAGCTAAGACTGCTGCCCCATCAGCCACGGCTCAGCTACTTTAGTGAAGCTCGTGGTGAACCTCAGCAAGGTGGTCCAAGGCCACAGTCATCATACTCTAAGGCCAAATCCTTTATTCATTCAGAAAGTATTTATGGGTCCCATCTAAGCAGCAGGCATTGCGGTAGGCACTTAGAGAACTTACAATCTAGAGAGGAAAAGACAGCCATTATTCCTAGAGTCATGCCAATAAAAGCACAATAACAACCGTGATAAGTGCTCAGAAGGATATACACATGGTCATGCAGCTAGAGTGTAGACTTTTGACCTTTCCTTCAAAGGCTAAAGAAGGGTTCTCTGTGTCACAGGGGCTGGGTGTGAGACTGGAGTACAGCTAGTGGCACTGTTCCAGGCAACGTGAGGGACATGTGCAAAGGCCATCAGTGTATGAGGAACCAGAAGACGACTAGGACCCTGAAGCCCAGAGGACTGAGTCATTTCATGGTGGGTTTATTTAAGGATAACCCTACAAAACAGATTTCTCAGTTACAGTAATACTCAAGCCTCCCTCTGCCCTTATTCCTGTATCTCATCCAGCACATGGAAGCAGCCACATGGTCTTGCTTCAAGCTGTCTTACTTTGAAATGCATGAAGCACTTGCCGGAAAACTTAGCCAAAGGTTACCCAGAACAGTTATTTCCAAGAGCTTACATTTCTTACATACCCTACTAAAAAACTACTTTGATGATGCAATTACCAACATCTTTAACCTAGGATAACACAATCATACTGACACACATTTCCACAAATTGTTTTGTTCCAGATGGCATATTTTCCAGTAGAAATGACTTGTGTATTACCTACTGTTAGGGAAATAGCTCACACCATATTGTGTCTTCTGGGAAAAATTTTCACCAGGGAAACGAATATTGTGCTTTGTATATTTTTCCCCTTAAAATCAAAGAATTAAAGAGCAACAGAAAAATTCTAAGGTGAATCATATGTGAATATGATTATACATATATATTCATAAAATATATAAATATATATGTAATGAATATAGTATATATGTATATGAAAGGTATTACATACATATTAGCAAGCAAACAAGAGTAAACTTTTGGAAGGAACATCCATTCCCTAATCACATTAGCTTGAAAAATTTGATCTTGACATAATGATATATTGAGCCTATCAATTCCTTTTTTCTCTGTTATAAACATGTTTTCTTAGATTATAAAATGAAGTTATAAAAGAGAATACTACTAGATAAAGCCAGAATCTTCCTTGGAAATAACAATCTGGTTGTAAATATCAGCATTCTCTCTTAAAATTGAGAAATCAAAGATAAAATGATGAATAGATAACACTAGAACAATAGAGCCTTCTCAAGCTTATTTGTACAAAATGCTAATCGCAGATTGATGTAAGAGGTCCTGAAAATTGTATTTTTTTTCCCTGGCTATGCTGTGAGACTTGTGGGATCTTAGTTCCCTGACCAATTATGAAAACAGGTCCCATAAGTGAAAGTTCTAACCAATGGACTGCCAGGGAATTCCTCCCCAATTGTATGGTTTTAAAAATTAAACAGTAACTATGATACAATGGCCCCCATTTTTAATGAAGTCATGAAAATTAGTGGCCTATTATTCAAGATTTATTAGAATAAATGGTATGTTTGACCACATAGCAGTGTAAGACTGTGGCTGATTCATGTCAATGTTGGCAAAAACCATCACAATGTGTAAAGTAATTATCCTCCAATTAAAGTAAATTAATTAATAAAAACAAAGAATAGTGCAAGAAATGACACATTTATAATAATGTGTGAGAAACAAAGATCCCAGTTTTAAGATCCAACTATGCCCAGTACAGTTTCAGCTTTAGTACTTTTTTATAGTTTAATTTTATATAGTGTTAAAGGACAGTAGCACTATAGCCCTTAAGTTACAATAGATTCTGCATTTCCCTGAACTTCTTGGATGAGAAATGAAACATTTTAAGGAAAAATGAAAAGAATGATGTGTACTATAGATACCTATAACCACAACAATTTATAAAACATCTTTGACATATTATAGAAGATCCCCTTTGTACAAAGAAATGGGAAAATGCCATATGCACCAAGAATTGAGTGTTGGTCTAGCTTTGTGTAAAGTGGGAGAAATTATTTTATATCTCTAGATCTCAAAAGAGTTTAAAACCACATGGTATTAAAGTAGATAATACAGAAATGTGCCCAAGACATTGGAATATCTTTCTTCTCAATCTTCCATCCTTGAGGAATAAAGCCTTTGAAGGGGGCTTCAAGGTGTAATTTATTTCACCAGGAAGAAAGGTGTTGGCCTGATAGAAATGGCCAAGAAGAGAGCTGCTATAGAAATACCTTTGTAACTAAGCTGAATGGAAGATGCCCCATGCCAGGCCCTGAGCTAAGGGTCTTTACTCACCTGAGAATCTCGAAAAGACATGCAGACTCAGGAGTCAGACTACCTCCCTAGAACAGTGACATTAACCTCTCTAAATTTAACTTCCCTCAACTATAAAATAAGGATAATCTTACTACACTCTGCATATGGGTTTTGTGAGACATAGCACTAGAAAATGATGGTGAAAGCTTAAATCTTGATACATGGTAAGCATTCAATAAATGCTCACTTCTATTTTTATCTCACTTAAATCTCACATGATTCAGGTTCAGGATTCAGATTCCTGATGTGCATAGAAGGAGAGGAAGACTGAAATGAATTTTCTGATTTGGCCAAGGAAATATATTTGGGTGTCTCAGGGAAGAGATGAAAAAGAACCATCAAAATGGTACAGGGCAAGTCAGACACTTTGGTTTTGTGAACAGGGTCCATGTTGGTGATAAGCCACCGCGGGAGCTCGCTGGTGGTACAAGTATTGAAAGTGAGACCATGAGAAGACAGTAATGACTGAAGCACCAGCAGCTGAACAGACAGAGCCACTGGGTCCTCAGGTCTGAGCATAAGGCACTTGGATCTGTAGGAAGAGTTTGGGACTCCACCTGGGAGACCCAAAGCTGAGGAGGTTGGACTGTGGCAGTGGAAGTGATGGGAGAGGGTCCTTGGAGTATCAGAATGTCCTGACCTCAGGCCTAAGTCTGCTTTCTAGTAGGTGTGGGCTTCAGCCAACTTGCTGAAGCAGGTTCAAAACACATGCTTCATACATAATAGGGGAATAAAAATTCTCACCACTTAGGGGTTCTGTGAAGATTAAATGAGATGATGCATAGTGTTTGGCACCTCGTTTATGCTCAAAATATCAGATCTTATTATTTCAGTTATTTCAAAATGCTCTTCTCCCTTCAAACTCCACCTTCAGCCCTGGTAGAGTCAATGGAGCTATTAGTGGACAGTGTTGAGCCTGAAGGAGGTAACTTACTAATTATCAGCTGGCACCTGACCTGGTGGCTCAGACAGTAAAGCATCTGCCTGCAATGTGGGAGACCTGGGTTCGATCCCTGGGTTGGGAAGATCCTCTGGAGAAGGAAATGGCAACCCCCTCCAGTACTCTTGCTTGGAAAATTCCATGGATGGAGGAGCCTGGTAGGCTACAGTCCAGGGGTCACAAACAGCTGGACATGACTGAGTGACTTTCATTTCCTTTCCTTTCCTTTACCTGACTCTCACTCCAGCAATGTGTTCAGGAAATGCGTATTTCTGTGCTTTCCTTTCCTAGGGTATTCTGAGCCTAAAAAAGAAACCCTAGAATAAATTACTTCCAATCCCAGGTCCTAATGCTTAAATGTTTCCTAAGACAATCACCAATTGAGACTAGCTATTTTATAGTGTCAGCTGGATTTGCCTAAAAACAAAAAAAAACGTTAGCACAACTAAAACCATTAAGTTGGAAAGAATTGCAAGGCTCATTAAATTTGCAGAGAAAAGGAGAAAGACAAAGCTTTCCAAGTCCTCTGATCATGGCCCATTGCGGAGAAAAAGGCAATTTATAACAAGGGATCTTTAATCAAAATATAACAAAGTCTGACCTTTAAAAGAAAGAATTGAATAATCAGCCTGGAAAATAATTTTTTGTAACAAATTCTCCCAGCTGCACAGAAGTCCTTTGGTTGCTGGCCAGTGGAATACTGGTATAGGCTTATCTCAGCAGAGTGGCATTGAAGCTGCTTTTTAAATACTGGGGAAAGGTGAGGAATCTGATTCTGCACTGTGGTACAGAGCACATGCTTACAAAAAAAGAGAGGTACAACCGCATGACTTGGAGCTGCAGATGTTGAAATGCACCAGAGTCCCCGAGTTACTGGCAGATCCCAAATTCTGGCCTTCAAAGTCTTCTTTTCGTGATCTGGGGATTTTAGTTGGATTACACTGAGATGCCTGGAAAACACCAATTCCCAATGAAAAACACAAGGGGCTCCATGAGGGCATTGGCTTAGATCAACTTTGGCCTGTAAAACTTGGCCTTGAGAGTTGGCTAATGTCACACATGCAGAAAAGGCCATCCTGCCTGTTTCAGACTTTCTTTTTTTTTTTTTTTTAGTTTTCAAACTTCTTTTCTCTCACAACCTCATTTCTCTCACCAGACAACCAAAACCAACGATTACCAGATACCGACCTAATGAAAGAAAACAATTACAAAAGAGAAATGGAAGATGGGGAAGGACAAATACAGGGGAATTTCATCTCCGTGAAATGCCTGTGTATTTAAGAACCATGTTAATTTTATTTCACAAGGAAATTCAAAGCATTTAAATGAAAATATGCTTCAAAGAACTGTCTGCTCTGACCTTGACAACCCAACCACAACCCTAACTGGCCAAGAGAAACCAAGCACAAAGTAGGCTTCCCACAGGGGCCGGAGGAAAAGTGTTGAATTCAAAGCAGAGCAATCCAGGTTCTTCTCCTCTGAGTCGTGAACTCCAAACACAACTCGATGTCATTACCTCCCTTATCATTATGGGTTGAATTGTGCCCACTCCCAAATTCACATGTTGAAATCCTCATCCCCAGTATCTCAGAATGTGACCTTATTGGGAAATAGGATCATTACATATGTAATTAGTTAAAATGAAGCCCTAATACAATATGACCAATGTCCTTATTAAAGGGGGAATTTTGGAGACAGGTAAACAAACATACTGGAGAAGGAAATGGCTACCCACTCCAGTATTCTTGCCTGGAGAATTCCATGGACAGAGGAGCCTGGTGGGCTACAGTCCATGGGGTTGCAAAGAGTCTAATATGACTGAGCAACTCACACACACACACACACACACAGAGGACAAAGACCATGTCAGCATGAAGACACGGAGCAAGGTGATGGAGCAGAAGCCAAGGAATGCCAAAATCACCAGGAAACCACCAGAAGCTAGAGAAGAGGCAATGAACCAGATTTTTCCTCACAACTTCAGAAGCAACTAACCCAGCTGAAACCTTGACCTCAGCTTTCTAAATTTCAGATCTGTGAGACTATAGTTGTTTAAACCACCCAGTTTGTGGTACTTCGGTATAACTGTCTTAGCACATAAATACACTTACATACCTAATGGAGTTGTACAAGTCCTCTGATTAATTAAACCCAATCTACAAGCCTCTCTATGTGTCAGCCACTGAGATGGGCTCTGTGGATGCAGAGGGCATCAGGCCATGATTCTCAACCTCTTGGAATATGTGATCTCAAACAACAGTATCAGGCAGGCATGGTTATTTAGCACTTGATATGCTATAGAGTGCAAATTATGTACTGAAAACCAGAGTTTTAAATAAGAATGTGAAATATCTCATTAATATATTTTGTATTAATTATGTGTTGAAATGATAATATTTTAGATAGTTGGGTTAAATAAAGTACATTATTAAAATTAATTTATCCAATTTCTTTTCAATTTTTTAATTTGACTATGAAAATATTTTCAATTATACGTGTCACTGTCAGGATAGATCAATAGGACAGCATTGCTCTAGGAGCTCCAAGATCAAGGGGTGGAGTAAACCCAGAACCAAGTAATAGCCTTGTGTCAAGGTGGTTGTGAAAGTATCTTTACAAGTCTGCAGAAGCCTGGAGGAAGGAACAAATCAACAGGGGAGCAGGGTGTGCCAAGGCCCAGGGTCTGGCCCTTTGGGAGAACTGCAAAGGACTCTTTAGGCTATCCAACCGTTCTCTGTGGAGGAGTGAGAGGTGAAAATGAAAACCCTGAAATAGTGGCATCAACTGAACACTCACAGGGCACCAGCATGGGGCTGAATGCTTCCTACCTATTTTACTAGTTTAACACTCATTGCAGCTGCATGAGTTAGGTACCCATTATTCTCACTTTATAGATGAGAAAACCGAGGCCTGAAGCGTTAAGTTCATTGCCCAGGGCAAGGCAGGACAAGGGCTTAATTCTGAGCCTGGACTAGCAGGTAAATACCAGCTTGCTCTTGAAGGAGCTGTTCATCATACTAATGTATAAAATTAAGGTAGGTGCACAGGAGGAAAGGAGAGAGTGGGGACATTCATTCATTTATCTCATAGACAATGAGGAGGCTACAGAAAGTTTTAAAGCAAAAGTCTGGCATGAGCAGATTTGACTTTGAGAACAGTAGGAACTCTGGAGTTCGTGAAGAGTGGTGGGGCTGGAGATTCTGTGTTCACATAAGAAGCCGGTTCCTTCTCCTAACGCAGAAATAAGATAACCCAGAGAGCTTCCTGTTACCATGGCCTTTGAGGGATATAGTGCTCTCAGGAGACACTTGGCAGACAGAAGACAAAGTGATCTGAGGACACAGAGCTGGTCTGACTGAGGCCAAGGGCAGGTGATGCAGGGCTCTCTCCTGTCTTCCTCAGAAGCTGCTGGTCTTTGACATCACCCACCCCTGGATGACGCTTCCAGTCATGGGAAAGGCTTGTATCAAGGGCAGGAGAACAGAAGAAATAAATGAGACTTCTGCTTTGGGGGTCCACCTCAGCACCAGAGTGATGCTAGGTTTTACCTCCAGGTTCCAGGCCTTTTTAGCTTCCCTGGGGTCCCCCCAAATGTTTTTTTTCCCCCATTTCTGAGGCTTCCTCATGTGTGGGATGTATCACATCTTTCCTCCAATAGTAATAAAGAAGAAATGACTCTCAGGAAGCAATGCTGTTGATTGTTTAAAGCACAACTTTTCATACAGTGGTGCTTAGAATGTAATGCCTCAAAGGTTGCAATTGTTTTAATTGCCCCCTGGTTCTATCTACCCACAAGCTCCACTCTGTGGGTTTTTACCGTCAGAACCTCATACACCACACCGATGGGGCAAATAATGATGATCAGGTAGTTTGTTGATGTATCACTGCAAGTGATACACACATTCACAGATCTGGATAAAAACTATTAAATGTTAAACTTCATATACAAACCAGCCACTAAAGATAACTGGTAATAATTGACTTTTTCATTGACTTTTTATATGATCCTGATGAGTTACTGAGCTTCTTAAGGGGATTCACAAAGACTTAGCATCTTGATAATTTAAGGGAAAAAAAACTAGTAACAGAGTAAATTATTAAAGCTTGTGATCAGAAAATAACTTCTATTTCAATTGTTTTGATACTGATGTTTCTGAGAGACAAAAGAAGAGTTAGTCACTCAAGGATTTTTTTGGGGGGGTCATGGTTAAATTAAACAATTATACTAATTAAAGGTAAAGATGTATGTAAATACTGTATATTTTTTAAAAATAGGCATTTTATTACCATCAAGTACTCTGAATTCTAGAATTGCATAAACCATCAGTTGCTTTGTGGAGAACCCACTTTAATAGAGAAGAATAGGTTGAAACCAGCAATCAATGCCTCACTTTCAGTCACACCAGCTTCTACTTATGCTGAAATTATGCTATGTTTAGCAAATTGTTATTTGAATATGTGGAAACAGTGTTTTCCGAAATAGGCAAATACTTTCAATAACAACGTTAATTAATCTTATTTATTTGTTTATTAAAAATAAGCTTAAAACTTGAGCTTTTCAAAGCCAAAATCACAGACTCCTAATTGGTTTTTGCTAAATTAATGAAGTTTTACTGTGCTAATTTCTAAAAGTGTGGTCTAAAGCCTAGGAAAAGCTGTTGCAATTAAAATAGAGAAAGGCAATAGATAACTTGGTGAAAGACTGAATTAAAGGTCTAATTCCATCCTAATTTCCCAATTAAAATGTTTTTATAACAATAATAACATCTACATGAAGGTAATCCAATTATGAACATAATAACATTTATTATTATACTTTTTCTATGCAAAATTGGTATCAGAACCATTGTGTTCAGGCCTGTGATGAGCCTTGGTCTTATTTGATCCCAAGTTTACATTAAAAAGTTACCTTGGAATGGAGTCAACTCTTGGCTCTTCTTTGCAAGTAGGTGTTACCTTAAATGTTTCTTTTAAGCTTTGCCCTCCAAAGACAAAAAACTCTGGAATGGTAATCAGGCCATGTAGTGACAGGGTTGAAATCAAGCAGGTCCCATGTAATGTCACATTTTATTTCACAAATCTGGTAACGTTTTCAAATGACTCAACCTCAGTCTATTATGTATGTTTGGATAAATGGATAAAAACATTAAGAAAACAGTTGTCAAATGAAGTTATAGGTATGAAAGTATGGCCCATTATTGGGGATTTTTATGAAGGACTTGGAATTACGTGTAATACATCACTAGTTCTATTTTCAGAATACACCAGCACCTTCTTGTAGCAGCCTCTAAGTCAAGTTACTGAAAAGCAGGTCCTTGAGAACATTTCTGAAGGAAAATCATTACGTTTCCTAAGCAAAAAAACTATTCAGATTCTGCTTCAATGCCTACATTTGGGTGCAAAAGCAAAACCCAAGCTAATCTTACGAGGACATGCCATGAGAAACAGTTCCCCAGATCTCTCTGTGAATGCCAGCTTTGCTCAAGCATACACGAGCATGTCTTAGATTCATTTTTAATAAATATAGTTTATTTTCAAATGTCCAAATGAAGATGGTTTAGATATCTTCTTCCTGTTAGTGATTCGCTTTACCCATCAATTGTTTTTCTTTCTAAGTTTCGTTTATGTAATAAACATAGTTCTTCTCTGGTGACTATTATCAGCTGGAACCTCTTCAAAAAAAAAAGCAATAAAAGTTCTTAAGTTGAACAAGGCATCCCATAAAATTACTCCAAAAGCCCAACAGGAAAGCTTCTTAAAGATCAATAAGAAAAAAAAATAAAATAAAAAAAAGGATCAATAAGAATATGACAATTAGGGGACTCTTTCCCTTCACTGCAGTTTAGTCTAAGGTATAGTGAAGAGATGAGAAGATATCACATTTTTAGGAATGCCTAAGAAACACCAGGCTATGGAGAATTGGCATCACATTCCATCTGACTGGGGAAAAAAAATAATAAAAGCAATTTAAGATCATTGGCAGGGTCTGATAGTCTTGTCAAATTTTGCATCTATGGACCATGAACCAAAATAAGTAATCTCAGATTCATAATATATGCTCTTTCCTGCTAAAATCAGAGACAGTCTAGGATGGTGTGATGTACATAATTCAATTGAAAAGTAAGAAAGGCAGGAAAGGAGGAGAGTCAAAATGGAGAAAAGCAGATAGGATAAAAAAAGTATTTTCTGAAGTATAAACTTGGGGGGGGTAGTTAAATTCATATGCTTCATACTATCAGAAAATTAAGACATCCTCCCCCGTCACTCTCTCTCTTTCCTGACACAGAAATAAACAAAGTCAAATATATGACAAGAATTCTGTAATCTATTAAATGCAGGTGCCTCAAAAAACATTATCTGTCCACTTCCCTGGGATAGTGTTTGCTCTATTTCAATCATACAGCTCACACTGAACATTCTTCCTCTATCTATAAGCAGCCACAAACTTGTTCTGGAATTAGGTAAGGAATGATGTTTGCCTTTAGTAAAAAGCCCATTTGCTCACCTTTGAAGGACATGGGCAAGGGTCTCTAGGGTTCCTTCCAGGGTTTTGTGCTGGAACTTGCAAACCAAAGCCTCATAAAAGATTTTTCCTTCTGTCTATCCCTCCCTCCATCCTGCTAACAGAAACTTACTGAGTTCCTCTTAGGTGATCAGCCCTGTGATAAAGCAGGGGATAAGATGTGAATAAAAGAGAAAAAAAAATCCCCATCTTAAAGACATTTCCATTCCAGAGGCTTATAAAGCTATTACATATTATACAAATAAATGTATAATTGCAAACTTCAATGAATGACATGAAGGGAAATTCTAGGATGCTATAGAATCCTGTAATAGAAAGATCTGATTCAAAGTTTTAACATACCCCAAGAAAAACAAAGGGCTTCCCTAATAGCTCAGTGAGTAAAGAATCTGCCTGCAGTTCAGGAGACCGGGGTTCGATCCCTGGGTCAGGAAGATCCCCTGCAGAAGGAAATGGCAACCCACTCCAGTAGAATTCCTGTAGAATTCCGTGGACAGAGGTGCCTGGCAGGCTATAGTCCACGGGGTCCCAAGAGTCAGACACGGTTTAGCGACTAAAAAGAGAGAGAGAGAGAGAAGAAAAACAAAACAAAGCATTCATCTTTGTTCTTCAGGGTAGAGAGAGTATTTTGTCCATTGACCACAGCCAATAAAATACTGATGCAAAAATATCATATTATGTTATCTGTGCTCAAATAAAACTTCTTGGGCCTTTGTTTGCTTTTAAAACTTTTTCTGTTGCTATAAAAAATACTTCAAAAATGAATAGCAAAAATGTTTATTTCTAGTGGTTTAGTATGCTAATTTAAAATAAGCTGGAGGGTTTTAAAAGGAATGAAAATAAAATATCCAAAATAGAGCAACTACCCTGGATCAGAAGTTAGTGGGTCTTAGTCCCCATTAAACATGCCCAAGCTGGGCTGCTTTGGTCAAGGTATACAATGTCTCTGAACCTCAGTTTCTTCATCTCTAAATTAAATACCCACCAACAGGATCCGTCTGAGGGGCTTACGAGTTGATGTTCAGAAAAATGCTTCGTGACCACTGGTATAGAAAATGTAGTACAAAAATGGAGGAAACAAAGGGTTAAAAAATAATGCAAGTCTGAATCTCCCCTCTGAGGGGAAGTGGTATTGGTTGTCCCAGAAGACTTCTTTAGTTATTTGAAAGATGTCGTCCTGTGTTTATCTCTAAATTGCTTACTAATCGCTAAACACATGCTCATGCCAATGTTATCAGAGCCGATTACGTAGCATGTCACACTTGGTACCCTGAAAAAAATACCAGCAAATGCTTTCTGCAATAAATAACCATGTGTGCCCTTGCAATCCAAATTTTACTGAGAGAGGAAAATGGCACTGTTTGGAAATATATGCTGGCTGGATTCTTTTTTTTTTTTCCTCCCCCTCTTCAAAGCATATTCAAGGACAATAGAGTGAACCTGAAAATGAGAAAAGTTCAACTTGAAAGAAAATGCCATTTTCCTTGGAGGAGTGAGGGAGTAATTCTTCCTTGAGTTCTTCTCATTAGCAGGCACCCATATTTTCACTTTCAAAGCCTTTATATTTGTGACTGATCCCATGAAGGGCATTGCTCAAGACACACAGGCTCCAGGGCCATCTGCCTTATTTGATTAATGGGGCTATTCTGAGAAATCATGGCCTGGAGGAGACATTTTTAACCAGTTCTGTCAGAAGGAATCACTCCGTATTTACCTTCCACGATTTCAGTGCAGGTTCTCCTGAGAGGTACGTGAGATTTTATAAATAGCCATCATTTGCAAAATGTTCCAGAATATTCTCCTCTGAAATAAGACTATCACACTAAGTGATTCTTTCCATTGTTGACATGTTACCATCTCAATGAAGGGGCAGTCATTATCTATAGGTATAGTATTCAAAAATAAAGCAAGATGCTTTTAAACACCATCAAGGAATAAGTCACTGATGATCAAATTCTAACATAGGTTTAGAGAGAATTCCCTATTTATTCAATTTAATTTTTTATATTTATCTTTAAATTGGAGTATAATTACTTTACAACATTGTGTTAATTTCTGTAAACAACAATGTGAATCAGCTATATGTGTACATATATCCCTTCCTCTTGAGCCTGGTGGGATGAATTAAGAGAGCATCATTAACATATACACACTAACTACCATGTGTAAAACTGGGGCTTCCCTGCTGGCTCAGATGGGAAAGAATCTGCCTGCAATGCAGGAGAGCTGGGTTTGATCCCTGGGTTGGGAAGGTCCCCTGGAGAAGGGAACGGCTACCTATTTCAGTATTCCTGCCTGGAGAATTCCATGAACGGAGGAGCCTGGCAGGCTACAATCCATGGGGGTCTCAAATAGGAAGACACGACTGAGCGACTAATGCTTTTCATGTGTAAAACAGACATCTATTCAATTTGATCTGTTTTGTCCCTCAGGTTTTCTTTACTTAAAAAAGGAATGCCATATAAAATATGAAACTCCTCAGGTTTTTTAATGCAAACATATTTTTTATTAAAGAATGAATGCATTTATGCTAAAGAGTAGTTTACATTTGTCATGAAGCAGCAAGCAGATCTCCAGGAGGTGTGCTCCCCTCAATACAACTCCATGCTTATTCTACATGCCTTAAGATGGGACCCACGCTCGGGGGCACACGTTACACACACACAAATGCATAAACGGACACACAGATACACAGACCAAAACACCGACACCACTGCTCTCTGGATTCTATAAACTCTCATTTAAGGCTTCTGTAAGGTGTCCCAGGGCCCCTGACATGGTTACCAGGATTCAAAACAGACTCTCAGAAAGGAGCAGCAGCACCTGGAAAACTGTTCATCTGCTCTCGGCCTTAAATGTGTGGATTCTCACCAATACTTTCAGTCACTCAATGTTGATTCTTTGCGTTTGTGATATTTAAAGATCCATCAAACCAAGAAAACTCAGACTGTCTTTGTGAGAAGTTCTCATTAGAAATACCCAACAAACCAGCAACTCTGGCCCTAAGAGATCAATCCAATTGGAAGAGAAGGTCAGATTTCCCTTGCGGATGAACATAGGTTCTCTGGATAAGTCTGGTTTATAGAATCCGTTCCCTAGTCAAGTGCCATGTTGAGTGATGGGTCAACGCTTCCTTAGCGATACCAGCTCAGATATGAAGCTTGCCATGAAAGAGTCATCAGATAGGACCATCAACTAAATAAGTTACCATAAGTTGCAGCTGAAGAAAGGACAGCCCACATGGGCTTTGTATATTCGCTGATTACTCATTCCCTTTTTCCGAACTTCCTGTGGTGGTGGTGGTGGTGGTGGTTTGAAGCTCCCACTTTGTTTGACTGATTCTTTCATTGCGTTGGTTATTATTGTCTTCCCTTTTGATGTCCTGCCATGTAGGTTGAGACTGCAATCCTGTAGGGATAGTGTAGTGAACTGGAAGGGCAGAGAGGGTGGATGGGGCAGGCGGAGGAAAGGGGCTATTAGTAGTTGCAAGTATTCTAAGAAAATAGATGAAGTGAATACAATAAGAAGAGGGTGCTACTGGATACACTATGTAATAAAAGCATCGCCTTTAACTGTGAATTAACTGCCAACTATCAGGTTGTTAGTTATAAAGCTCAATAAAGCTGTGCTGACTTGCCTACTGAGGAGAGAATCTGAAACCAGCCAGGGGAGAGGAGCTCTGTGTTGTTCCTTTAGCCCAGAGGCCTCCTCGCCAGCAGAAGCACTCACCATCTCCCCCCACAACCAGGGATTCTATAGGTGCATCTAACATTTTTGTTGGGTTTCATAAGGCAAGTTGGAATGGTGCATTGAATAACAACCGCAGTATATTTGCCCGAGAGTGGCGAGAAACCGGCATGGAGAACTCCTACAATGGAGGCATTGGAAAATGAGCCAAAAAAAAGAAGAAAAGTCTAGAACTTCCCTCCCCATCCACACTCCCACCCTCCTCATAGTCACAGCAGCAGCAGATTTCAATGAAACGTAATTACTTTAATAATACATTTCTTTAGATTTAGAATTGCTCTTCTGAATTTAAAAAGCTTGGTCGGCCAATAATTTGGCAGTCTTTTCATCCCAAATTTGAATCATCGCTTATCCGTCTGTCGTCTTGAATTCCTTGACCAATGCTGCCTCTGCTGAAGCTCTCTCAGTTCACTCAGCCATCGTCAGATTCTAATTCCTGGGACACCTCTTCCGAGGAGCTGTTCCTGTGGATCCGGCCATCGCTCTTCATACTGTGGAAAGTCTTCCTGAAGGCCTCCATCATGGCGTGGGCCAGCTTCTTGGCCTCCAGCTTGCTCTCACACTCGACGGCATGGCAGTCCATCTGGTAGGACAGGTCGTCGTTGATCTCCCTGTAAACCCAGGCGAAGATGTTGGGGCTCACGTTGTGGTCGGCGGTGCAGTAGGCGATGCGGGCCACCTGGAAGGTATCCATGTGCACCGTGGCCTCCCCTTTGTGGTCCAGGTGATGGAGCCACACTTGGAACGGTCGGATTTCCAGGAGGGCATTGGCTGGAAAGACGTCTTCTCGGGCTAATGTGTGCTTCTTCCAGAGCTCGATGACGGGCTTTTCCGTGCAGCCTGACAAAAACTGCATGCCTGTGGTGGGCACCTTACCCAGATAGGTCACCTGCAGACGAAAGAAAAGAAAAAAAAGAGAGAGGTCAACAGTAGGCTCTTGGTTCTAGCTCTTCACTCATGTTCCCAAAGAATCACAGTTTCACTCTAGCACAATGGAGAGATATCTTTATTGCCCCTTAAAAGAAGAACCGTTGGGACTTCTCTGGTGGTCCAGTGGTTAAAAATCTGCCATCTAATGCAGGGGATGTGGGTTCGATCCCGGACTGAGGAACTAAGATCCCACATGCCACAAGACAACTAAGTCATGTGCCACAATTACAGAGCCTGGCACCACAACTAAGACATGATGCAGCCAATAAATACATAAATAAATATTTTAAATATTTTAAAAAATAATGTCAAAATTTGTATTTTTTTCTCCCTAATAAATTGATCCCTTGACAAAGATACTGAAAATTTTAAATCAGGGTTAGATTTTTAAAATTTAATTTCTAGAGCACTACTCTCCCTCCCCCAATCTCCTTTTAAACTCAACTCAGAATGAATGATTATGATCTTTTACATGATTTGGCATTTCTTTGAAGTTATAAATCCACTTGAAGTTGATTTTTGACCAAACACACAAAGAATTTAATGATAAGAAAGAGTCAAAGGAATGTTGCCTCTGAAAAACAAAATCTTTATTAAACTTATCTCCTAGACAGATGCTCTTTGTAAATCTCTCAATGTTTGATTTCACTTAAGCTACTTATTTCTTAGAAAATGCCAAGGACACAAAAATTGTTCTATTTAACTGATGGTCTAAAACATGATTGTTTTCTCGCCAAGGTAATGTTTAAAAATGGAGCAGTAACCAGTTGTATTTCAATCGAAGCAGTTGTTTGTATCGGAGTATAATTGCTTTATAATGTTTTGTTGCAAAATGTATTCTGCTGTATTGCAAAATGAATCAGCTACCTCTGTGTGTGTGTGTGTGTGTGTGTGT
Source organism: Cervus canadensis (assembly GCF_019320065.1). NCBI lineage: Eukaryota > Metazoa > Chordata > Mammalia > Artiodactyla > Cervidae > Cervus > Cervus canadensis. Next base: position 18,251,960 of record NC_057409.1, on the reverse strand, counting down.
GTGTGTGTGTGTATCCCCTCCCTCCCATCTCCCCATTCCACCTCTTTAGGTCATCACAGAGCAGAGCTTTTCACTAACCATTCTACCCATAGTAGTGTGTACACGTAAATACTACTCTCCCAATTTGTCCCACCTGATAAAAATGAAAGATCTACAGAGAGGTTAAGATTAAAACCCAGGTTTATCAAATAGCTAGATGAGCAGTACTAAAACAAAGAAAAGTAAGTCCAAACGATTCAAATAGTATCCTTTAAAAAACTCATTCATAATATACCAAGAAAAGATGTTCACTCTCTCACTTTATTTTTCACTCATCAAGATAGACGCAGACCCTCTATCACCTGGCACATGCATTATGCAAACACATAACCTGGCATGCTGCAGTCCATGGGGTCACAAAGAGTTAGATAAAACTTAGCAACTGAACAAGAAAAAGTATGTAATTTGGCTCAAAATAAGAGGCCCAGATATAAACGCTCTTCCAAACACTTTTTGGAACAGACCAGAAAGAGGTCCAGAGAAATGGTGAGAACTGAGTGAGGACATTTAGCCACAATGATTCTAAATCAATGTTTCTGTTAAATGGATGATAAAGGTCACATACAAAAAGCTCAGGACACAGACAGTGAGTCCTGTTGCATGTTTCTGTGCTTCACTTCTCTCTTAGACAAGATTTCACCGTGTTGTCCCTTTAAAAAGATGACTTCTTAGAAAAGAAGCACAAATGCTGCCCATTCTAGACATATTTCTTGGGAACCTATTATGCACAATGGCAAAGTGCCAGGTGGGCATGGGGGAAGGGGATGATGGAGAGGTCAAAAATTAGTGGGAAGAAAGTAGCTGAATATTTGCTCAGTGCAGCATCTTTGAGGTCAGTGAGGTTGAAAATAAATCCTAGTTCCTCAGTTCACTGAGTGAGGGGTTCTGGACAAACTGCTAGCCCTTTGCACACACACAGATACAGCTATGATGTGAGGCAGATGGTGGAAAGGGCAGGCAAGCAGTACCACAAAGTTTCTCTCGTTGTTAAGTCATGTCCCACTATCTGCAACGCCATGGACTGCAGCACAACAGGCTCCTCTGTCCTCCACTAGCTCCCAACTTTGTTCAAATTCATGTCCATTGAGTCAGTGATGCTCTCTAACCATCTTATCCTCTGCTGCCCCCATCTCCTTTTGCCATCAGTCTTTTCGGCATCAGGATGTTTTACAATGAGTCAGATCTTCCTATTAGGTAGCCAAATTATTGGAGTTTCAGCATCAGTCCTTCCAATAAATATTCAGGGTTGAATTCCTTTAGGATTGACTGGTTTGATCTTCCTGATGTCCAAGGGACTCTCAAGAGTCTTCTCCAGCACCACAGTTCAAAAGCATCAATTCTTCTGGGCTCAGCCTTCTTTATGGTCCAACTCTCACATCCATAAACGACTACTGGAAAAACCAGAGTTTTGACTATATGGACCAAGGCAAGGCGATGAATCCACTTTTTAATATGCTGTCTAAGCTTGCCATAGCTTTCCTTCCAAGGAGCAAGTGTCTTTTAGTTTCATGGCTGCAGCCATGGTCCACAGTGATTTTGGAACCAAAGAAAATAAAATCTGTTATTGCTTCCACTTTTTCCCCATCTGTTTGCCATGATAGGACTTCATGATCCACTAAGTCCATGATCTTAGTTTTTTGAATGTTGAGATACAAGCCAGCCTTTTCACTTTCCTCTTTCACCCTCATCAAGAGGCTCTTTAGCTCCTCTTCACTTTCTGCCATTCAGTTCAGTTCAGTTCAATCGCTCAGTCGTGTCCAACTCTTTGCGACCCCATGAATCGCAGCACACCAGGCCTCCCTGTCCATCACCAACTCCCGGAGTTTACTCAAACTCATGTCCATCGAGTCAGTGATGCCATCCAACCATCTCATCCTCTGCCATCCCCTTCTCCTCCTGCCCCCAACCACTCCCAGCATCAGGGTCTTTTCCAACGAGTCAGCTCTTCACATGAGGTGGCCAAAGTATTGGAGTTTCAGCTTCAATATCAGTCCTTCCAATGAACACCCAGGACTGATCTCCTTTAGGATGGACTGGTTGGATCTCCTTGCAGTCCAAGGGACTCTCAAGAGTCTTCTCCAACACCATAGTTCAAAAGCATCAATTTTTCGGTGCTCAGCTTTCTTCACAGTCCAACTCTCACATCCATACATGACCACTGGAAAAACCATAGCCTTGACCAGATGGACCTTTGTTGGCAAAGTAATGTCTCTGCCATTAGAGTGGTATTATCTGAATATCTGAGGTTATTGATATTTCTCCCGGCAATCTTGATTCCAGCTTGTAATTCACTCACCCCAGTATTTCACATGATGTACTCTGAGCATTTAACAGAAGTGGTGATGGCACCCACCATGCTTAAGGAACACCTCTGGGAAGGAGTCAATGGATTTCAGGGCATCAGGGCTTCAGAGCTCAGACAGGAGCCCAGCATCTAGATGATGAAGGGCAGAAAGGAGCAGGAAGGTAAGTGCTGCAGTGGGGAAAGTCCTAACTTTCTTGGGCACATGGGGCACTTTGGCCTGACCACACATTTGGCCTAAGACAGCCCTGAAGAAGAAACAGATGGTCTATGACCGCTGGATAAAAACAGGCTGAACTTTGAAAAGTGGTCTTGCATACAGTCTGAGGAGTAGGGCTTTCTCTGCTCTGGATGGAATGCCACTGAGGGTCTATAGTCTAATGAGTACCTGGATATGATGGAGGCTGTGAAATTGGAAGACCTGACGGATGCCAGGAAGAAAGACAGGTCAGGAAGCTGCCTAGCAGAAGACTGCTCAGGCAGAAAGTGTTGCAACAGCACAACTAGGAAGCAAGTGTGGCCTGACTTAGGAGTGGAGGTGATGGAAAGGACAGGGGAGACACATGGGAACGATATTCAAAGATCAAACTGAAAATCCTTGGCAATACACCGAAGCGGGAAAATGACTGAGAAAGATCCTGCAAGTGCCTGCACTCTCCACGGAGATGACTGCAGAATAGTTCTTTGTCACTCTGGATTTGAGTCACATTGTAAAGGTGGCTTTGTGAGGAAATGCACAACATAAGGTTCTTGACTTATTGAAAACATGCTTTCTGTGTATGGTATTTATGATACCTTTATTATTTTTAACAACTTAATTTTTTTTAATTGAGGTGAAATTCACATTACATAATGTTAACCATTTATGATTCAGTGGCATGTGGCCATCAAAATGTTATACAACCATCAGCTTGGTCTAGTTCCAGAGTATTTTCATCACCACCAAAGGAGATCCAGTACCCATTAAGCAGTCACTCTTCACTTTCCCCTCGTGATCCAGACCCTGGAAACCACTTATATGATCTCTGTTGCTAGAGATTGACTATTGCGGAGAGTTCACACAATTGGAACCACAAAATATGTGACCTTCTGTGTCTGGCTTCTTTCACTCAGCATAATGTATTCAAGGTTCATCTAAGATGTACCATGTATCAATACCCCTTTCTTTTCTATGACATCTTTACTTTTGAAGTAGAAAAGCAAATGGAGGAAACTAGTTTGAGAGCTTGAAGTGAAAAGCATTCTTTCTTACTGTCCCCTGAGACTAGAAACAGCTATGTTTATATCTGTTATATTTGATAGAAACATTCTTCAGATGGAGACAATCTCCTTTGATGTGCTTTCATCTCTCTTCCTCTCTCTCAAACACACACAATTTAAAAAAAATTATACAGTGACTTCTATCGTGATATAAAGAATAAATTTCTAAACTTTGTTACAATAAGTTGTTTATGATTCCTTCCAATGAAAAGCAGTAATAGTAAAATTAGTAATAATAACATTTTGTCAACTAAGGAAAAACGTATTCCTCATAAATATTTATTATTTAAAAACTAAAGGTTTTAAGGAAAATAACGTTTTATTTTTGGAAGTTTGCTTGAGAGAAGCATAGAGCTGAGATGATTAGCTCAAAGAGTTTAATAAGACAACAATGAATGCTAGGTAATAATATGTAGACATATCTTAAAAAAACAATTTTAAAACACTGAGGTTCAACGTACACACAGATATAATCTCTCGGTACTAAATTTACGGGAAAGTAATCTTAGTGGCTTGTTTCTCCTATCACCTAAACAACTCACTAAGCATAAAGTACCACATCATTGTTTACATAGGTCTGCAGCCAAATCAAGCCACACACTGAATAGTAACAAGAAATCCTTGCATCACATTTTAGGCAAAAAAGCACTTTGTATCCATCAGATCCATCAACAGCCCTGTAGGTAAGAATGGAATTTTATTATCACTGACCTGGATCTTTCTTAATAGGAATACAATTGCTTTACACTGGGTTCGTATCTGCCATGAAACAAAGTGAATCAGCTATATGTATACACACATCCCCTCCCTCTTGGACTCCTTCCCACCCCACCCCACCCCAACTGCCTCCCCCACTAGGTCATCACAGAGCACCGAGCTGAGCTCCCTGTGCTAACAGCAACTTTCCACTAGCTATCTGCTTTACACATGGATGGGTGTATAGGTCAATTTTAATCTCCCAACCTGTGCTTAAAGACAGGACCTGTAGATCAGGTGGTAGTCCCAGGTATATAGTGTCTACCGCCAAGTGTTGGGAATTCAGCAATATTGTGATGATCTAGGAAAGCTGCACAGAAAAGACAGCCTAAAAAGACACTCGTTCAATTCTTAGAACACTTTATTATTATATGAAAATCACTGCCATGTAGCTTCACTTTTCAGCCATTTATTTATCTTTCCCATCTCGGAGCTGTAAGAGAAATTTTAACATTGCATGCACACCCTAGAAACCATGCATCTTCTGGAAGAAAGAACCACATTCTATTGTCTGGTGCTTTTGTAAATGACACTCCCTTCCATGCCTGGGCAGTTCTTAAAACTTCATTCTTGTTTTATAACTGCAGAAAATAAGGTTCAAAACCCCAAACTTCTCAGGTAAAATGGAACACAAAAAATAAGGAAATATATATGTATATGCTTCATGTAAATATATATTATATACTTTTACAAATATTTATTATATATTATCTGTCTATAGTCCATGGGGTTCCCCAGGCAAGAATACTGGGGTGGGTTGCCATTTCCTTCACCAGGAAATCTTCCCAACCCAGGATCGAACTCAGTCTCCTGCACTGGTAGGCGGATTCTTTACTGAGCCACTGGGGAAGCCCATGTATATATTATCTGGTATCTAAAACTCAAACACATATAATCTATTTACAATGAAACCAAAGATTCAAGAGGGAGGGGACATATGTACACCTATAGCTGATTCATGCTGATGTTTGACAGAAAACAACAAAATTCTGTAAAGAAATTATCCTTCAATTAAAAAATAAATAAATTAAAAAAAAAAAAAAAAACAACTTTCAATCTAAAGAGTTTCAGACTTTTGGCATCTTTCCAAAAGTTTCCTGTGAAGAGAGAGGTATAAACATGTTCTAACAGCACTAATCCTGAATATTCCATTAGCTTCATCTCGCAAAGTATCACTAAGCCTGCAGATGGAGACGGGCTAAGAGCAGATTATGTGATGACGCCTCTTGACTGCGATATTGACAAGGGCCAACGTTCACACCAACTGTTCGCTGGGGCACTGCAACTTACGTCTGCTCTTAACTGGGATTTGCCAAGGAGGCCAGAGGCTGCAGTGAACAGACATGCCCTTCCTCCAAGCACAGAATTAGCAAACATGCATCTAAAACACCAGAGAAATGATGATTCTCCGGTGATGGCAGCAGCTCCAGTCCTGCTGCTTGGCAATACCAGGATTTTAGCAAGGCTCTTAGCTGTGTCCTCTCTTTGATAAAAACGCACTGCATGGGTGCATGCTAGGTCACTTCAGTTGTGTCTGACTCTGTGCAACTCTACGGACTGTGGCCCACCAGGCTCCTCTGTCCACGGGATTCTCCAGGCAAGAATACTGGAGTGGGATGCCATGCCCTTCTCCAGAGGATCTTCCCAACCAGGGATTGGACGCTTGTCTCTCACATTTCCTGCATTGGCAGGCAGGTTCTTGATCACTAGTGCCACCCAGGAAGTCCCCCCAAAAAATACGCTGGTGCTGCTGCTGCTAAGTCACTTCAGTCGTGTCCGACTCTGTACGACCCCATAGACGGCAGCCCACTAGGCTCCGCCGTCCCTGGGATTCTCCAGGCAAAAACACTGGAGTGGGTTGCCATTTACCCTGCCCCAACCTTCCTAAACAGTCCCAGCAATGAACTCCTCTCTGCTTCCTATAAGGTGTGACCAACACAAAGCATAAATCAGAGAGTGTAACTTATGTCACTGGGTAAACCTTGGGAAGTCAATGAAACTCTACTTTGTTACCTCTGGGGAACTGATAGCTTTGTCTGAAATCCCATGAGATTACATCAATTTAAAAATATGTTAATAATTTTCGTGTGTGCTTAGTCGCTCATTTGTGTCCAACTCTTTGTGACCCATGGATTGTAGCCTGCCAGGCTCCTCTGTCCATGGGATTCTCCAGGCAAGAATACTGGAGTTAGTTGCCATTTCCTCCTCCAGGGGATCTTCCCAAACCAGGGATCAAACCCAGGTCTCCTGCCTTGCAGGCAGATTCTATACATCTGAGCTTCCCTGGCAGCTCAGACAGTTAATAATTTGGTATATCCTTAGAGCAGGGATCCCCACCCTCTGGGATCTAATGCCTGAAGATTTGAGGTGGAGCTGATGTCACAATAATAGAAATCAAGTGCACAATCAATGTAATGTGCTTGAATCATCCCGACACCATCCCAAACCTCCTCCCTCCCCCGTCCGTGGAAAAACTGTCCTCCATGAAACTGGTCCTTGGTGCCAAAAAAGGTTGGGAATTGCTGCCTTTCGGAAATATAGGAAAAGAATTATCTGAATAAGTTTCCCTAAAAATGGAATAAAAAGAATTCTCTAAGTAGGGTTTTTGAAAATTGAATGCAAAAATGACAAAATGATGTACCAAGACAGTCTCCCCTCAGAACGACCCCTTTAAATCAACCCGGCTATCATCCTAACTGGCCCAAGTTCCGGAATTCTGTCTCTGAGCACTTTCCCCTAATATGCCAATTATTTACTACCTGCCTGCAGATTTCCTAGTTCTCCCATTAAGTTCCCCAGTGTCTGGCATTCACCCATACTGTTGACTATAAGTCAGTGGGAAAAAAAAATCAGGCTTTAAAGTGATTTTCTCTTTAATTTTTTATATTTAGTTTAACAGAACTGTGCCTTATGGCTCTGCTTTTCAAGGGAAATAAATAAAAACTCTTTTAAAAATTAATTCTCTCAAAATACCAAAGATTTAGTGATGCTCTGCATGCAGCCGCGCCCTCTGTGCTTATGAGACCACAGAGGACATGTATCTCAATAAATAGAAACCCTGAAATATGGGGTTTTAGCCAGGTATCCTCTTATGTCAACACTCCAGTAGGGATTTACTCTAAATATACATATAGAGGGATCCCTTCTTGCCCCAGTCTTCCTCATGTGGGAGACTTGTTTTCACACCCCTTTCCAGGCACGTCCTCCTTGTGAGCGAGAACACAGGACTCAATGTGCAAGGCTGCCTCGAGGCTTCTACCACTGACATAGCTAAGCACCGATGGAGGGTCTGTGAATGAGCACCCTGTCATCTTGCCCGTCTATGAAAGAGTGAATGTTTTCTCCATGAATAAGTCCCTTCTGAGCCTCGTTCTCAGAAGCCGTGAGCTTCCAGAGTTGCAAAGCAGATGAGAAACACAGAATCACGAAATTATTCCCTAAACGTCCAAAATGGTAGACAGATATTTTTCAAGATAAGTTCCCGAGGTGCTGCGACAAAGGGACTTGGAAGAAGACGAGAAGATTCTTCAGGAGGAGTCACAACCCATTGGAAATAAATACTGGAATCTTTCCCATGGTTGCAGAAACAGGCTTTGGGCAAGAAACTTATTAAGAATGAATCATTCAGAGAGAAATAAACAAACAGAGAAAAAAAAATGAAAAGTTTTTCCCTCTGTGTCATTCAATGGCATAAACCAATACCCAGACACAGACGTCTGTAATGTGTGTGAATGGGCTTTGCCCAGTCCCAGTTGAAGTATTTGAGGATATTCGTGGCATGTGAAAATGTGGAGAGGCCATGAAGCCAAGGGGCCCGCCAGAGTGTCTGCATCATTAAGAGTGTCAGATCAGGAGAGACCAGTGTCCTCAGAATTTCTCCTTCCCATCCATGAGTTTTCCAACGCCCCAGCCAGCTCTCCATTCATGAATCACTGTTCCCACCTCTGTGGCAAAACAACCCTGGTTTCCCGCTGTGCATCCTACTGGCAGAGCCGGCACCATTCCATTCCTTCCTCTTGGTGGCCTGTGCGTATTTCATTCTGGCCTGAAACACCCTTGGTGAGGACCCAGGATCATCTCCCCTTCGACTGCACAGCCAGATGGAAAGGGTGATAACAGAGGTCCCTGAAGGAGGGTAGGAGATGGATGATGACCTAAGAAACCAAGCACCTGCTTTTCTAGTCTTCAACCTTCCAGGCTGGATAAGCCCAACTATCTGACTTCAGAGGCTCAACTTTGGTTCACTTTACTATGTGGCTTCTCTGAGAAGACACGTGAAGAACAAAGATTCTCCAGAGGCCCTTTCTTGGGATATAAAAGATCTTTTTGTACTTCGTTGTCTGTAGGAGACTTCCTTTCCCCTGCGGACATAAAATAACATGATACGAACACAGGATGGAGAAGACGTAACTGGGAATTCTAATCGCCTTTGGGTTATAGGGCAGAAGATGAGACAAAGAGCCGCTCACACTCCTGGGCCAAATTCCAGAGCCAAGCTCTTCTGTTCTCACATGAATTCCCTTCTGCACATTTCAGAGAAAAGGTAAAGGACAAAATCCTGAGATTTATGATGCAGGCTTGAATCTACTCCTTCCTGGCTGGTCACAGAGGAGCAAGAATCCACTAAGCACTCTGAAGAGTGGGGATGGATCCAATATGCCAATGACCTAACAATCCACGCTGCAAAGACCAAAGTGATGCTAACCATAACCTTGAACTTGTATAACATGCTTTAAACCACGAAGACACTATCAAAGACATTAATCAAAGGATTAATACTGCTCACGGTGAAACCTAGGAAGTTATTGTGAGAAAAATGAAAGTGATAAGCTTGGGCTTGAAAAGTAAATTTGTTTATCCTGTATGTTCATTTGATAACTATTCACTGAGCACCTACTAGAAACCAGGTGTATCAGTGAATAAAACTGATAAAAGCCCTCTGCCTTCTTGAGGCTGACACTCCAGCTAAACAGAAGATGCTTATGACTGCATTTATAACTCAAAGTTATGTAAACAAGGCTGGTATCAGGGAGGAGAACATGTATGGGCTTCTAAGAGTGCTTCTGATGATTGGAAAACTTCTTCTGGGTTTAAAAAAGCTTTTTCACTTCATACAGCATAACCTGGACCAAAAAAAGTCCCCATTTAGATTCTATTCCTTGGCCCAAGCTGCGCTGCATGCAGGGTTATTAGTCTTTACATTCACTGTAGTTTGGCTTCCTGAGATGCTACTGCAGTAGAGGATCAGGCAGGCTAATGGCTTCAGAAGAGTGCCAAGGGAGAGGGGAATCAGATGGGAACTAGGAAATCAAGGACTTAGGCGATACAGGGCCTGCCTTGCCTCTTGAACAAGATAGACTGGCAGCTAGAATGCTGTGGACACTTTACATTGAATGGACAGGTGGGGTACCTGGCCTCACTTGACACCTGTGTTTCATTCTCAGGATGACACCTGAAACATTCTCAGGATGTTTCAGGCATGTCAAACTGATTTGTCTTCATTGAAATCTTACAGTAAAATTTAAGTTGTTTTATTCTAGTATTCTTTGCTCTCTTCCTTTATTTGAGAGATCCAAATAAGTTTTCCCAAGAATTTAAACTCAAACTACTCACAATATATTGCAATAAATTTCTAATACATAGAATACACAGAAGAACTATACAAAGAAGATCCAGATAACCACGATGGTGTGGTCACTCATCTAGAGCCAGATATCCTGGAGTGCGAAGCCAAGCGGGCCTTAGGAAGCACCACTGCCAACAAAGCTAGTGGAAGTGATGGAATTCCGGCTGAGTTATTTCAAATCTTAAAAGATGATGCTATGAAAGTGCTGCACTCAATACACCAGCAACATTGGAAAACTTAGCAGTGACCACAGGACTGGAAAAGGTCAGTTTTTATTCCAATCCCAAAGAAAGGCAATGTCAAAGGACATTCAAACTACCACACAATTGTACTCTTCCCACATGCTAGCAAAGTAATGCTCAAAATTTTCCAAGCCAGGCTTCAACAGTATGTGAACTGAGAACTTTCAGATGTTCAAGCTGGATTTAGAAAAGGCAGAGGAACCAGAGATCAAATTGCCGATATCTGATGGATCAACGAAAAAGCAACAGAGTTTCAGAAAAACATCTACTTCTGCTTTATTGACTACGCCAAAGCCTTTGACTGTGTGGATCACAACATACTGTGGGAAATTCTTAAGGAGATGGCAATCTAAGAAATCTGTATGCAGGTCAAGAAGCAACAGTTAGAAATGGACATGGAACAGACTGGTTCCAAATGGGGAAAAGAGTATGTCAAGGCTATATAATGTCACCCTGCTTACGTACCTTACATGCATAGTACATCATATGAAATGCTGGACTGGATGAAGCACAAGCTGGAATCAAGATTACTGGGAGAAATATAAATAACCTCAGATATATAGATGATACAACCCTTATGGCAGAAAGGGAAGAGAAACTAAGGAACCTCTTGATGAAAATGATAGAGGAGAGTGAAAGAGCTGGCTTAAAACTCAACATTTAAAAAACAAAGATCATGGCATCCATTCCCATCACTTCATGGAAAATAAATGGGGAAACAATGAAAACAGTGACAGAATTTATTTTCTTGGGTTCCAAAATCACTGCAGATGGTGACTGCAGCCATGAAATTAAAAGATGTTTGTTCCTTGGAAGAAATGCTATGACAAACCTACATAGCATATTAAAAAGCAGAGACATTACTTTGCCAACAAAGGTCTATCTAGTCAAAGCTACAGTTTTTCCAGTAGTCATGTATGGGTATGAGAGCTGGACCATAAAGGAAGCTAAGCGCTAAAGAATTGATGTTTTTGAACTGTGGTGTTGGAGAAGACTCTTGAGAGTCCCTTGGACTGCAAGGAGATCCAACCAGTCCATCCCAAAGGAGATCAGTCCTGAATATTCATTGGAAGGACTGATGCTGAAGCTGAAGCTCCAGTACTTTGGCCACCTGATATGAAGAACTGACTCACTGGAAAAGACTCTGATGCTTGGAAAGACTGAAGGCAGGAGAAGAGGACAACAGAGGATGAGATGGTTGGATGGCACGACTGACTCGATGAGTTTCAGCAAGTTCCAGGAGTTTGATGGACAGCGAAGCCTGGCGTGCTTCTCCATCCTCACCCCTTCAGACTCCTGCGAGTCATCCCTAAGAAGCCCAGATGATTGTGGTTCAAAACTAGGGTTTTCTTCTCCAAAGTAAGTCTTGGGTACCATTCTGGCACCTATTTTTGGCAGCTCTTCCTTACCCTTATCAGGATAAGAGTAGACCCAGCTATCCTATGGCTAGACAAGGATGAGGACCAATTGTGGCCATTCTCCATAATACCATCCTGCAACATTTCTTGCCTTATATCTATTTAGCCAGGCTTGATCAGCTGACTAAGAGGGTGAGCATAGCTGCCTAGGGGAAGCCTGCCTCTGACTTTAGCAGAGGAGCCAGTGATGACCCAGAAAGGCTTACAGACTTACTCTTAATATTTTTTCCAATAGTAGCAACAATGTTGGCAGTGGAAGGTAGATTTTATAAAACGCATACCCTCTGGGGCACATTTATGCACATGCCTCTGTTTGGTGCTATTTATTTATTTCAGTAGCTTTCCTAATGTCACACATACTGAGAATACTTTTTTGTTGTTAAGCAGTTCTTCCCAATTATTTGCATGAGTTATACTGATAAAATCTATAAAAATATTAATAAAAATTTTACTGGGAAATACATTTTCTTTTTATTATGTAAATTTATGTCATGGTGGAAAAAACAAATTTACTAAGACCCAATATCAAGAAACAATTATGTGCTATTTTTGTACTCTAACAAAGAGATGAACACTTGCTTCAGCTGTTAAATACAGCATGTGTCTCACAATTAGAAACTTAAATGACAGATTTATTTCTGTTATTCATATTACAACTTAGTTCCACTGATACAGAGTGCTTTGAGATGCTGGGTCCCATCTTGCATTTATCAAGCATTCCCAATGTGAAATTTGCCCTGTCAATTGGCTGTTGGATGTGTGAAGCTTGGAAATATTGTCATTGTCACTGTCAAAGACAGAAGCAATTTATCTGGAAGGCACTGAAGTGTGCTTCAGAAGACAAAGTCACTTAATAAAAATGACACCACATTAAAACATACATTCCCTCATCTGGCCCCTTCTGGTAAGCTGGACCAAGGGTGGTTAAACCACTGTTCTACTCAGTGGCACAAGAACAATTTATTTTGTGACAAGTCTGATAGCTCCCCTTCTGCATTCTAATCAGTGGAATATACCAGAAAGAAAGAAATTCAGTAGATCTCTCTAGGGTCTAAAATGTTCACAATGAGAAAATTCTCTAAATGACAAATCAATATCAAGCACACTGCTTGAGGGTTATCTTGACAAATGGATCCAAGGGACAAACACTGGGGCCAGGTAAAAAAGTCACCAATTTTTGTCCTTGTAGCACTGTATCAATTCATTTTCCTTAGCACACCATTGCTTGGGAATAGACCAGAAAAGGTACCAAAGATTTAGAAATAATAATGTTGAGGCAACATTTGACTGAATAAAATAAACATACCAATCTACTGGCTATAAGTCTAGAGCTCTTACTAGAAGGCCAGGGGAGGCTGGAGATAAGAAAGTCACTCTGAGGTTGACTAAACATGGAATTACCAAGTATTCCAGAAAAATGAAGACTTACGTTCATATACATTCACACACACACTCCTATTTCTCATCAATGACCACTGAGACTCTGTGAGCAGTGATATGCAAGTAGCAAGGCACACACCTGAAACCCAAATCTTTCTTCTAAATACCATTTTCTACTGAAAGGAACCAGCCCTCCTCAGAAAAAAAAAAAAAAAAAAATTGTTGATTCCATGACAGGCACATGAAAGGTATGAGAGGATCTTAAATATCATACTGTGCCAGAAAGTAGGAAAGTGCTCAAAGAATGACAGAAATAGGTCCAAAAAACAGTTCAGTTCGGTTCCTCAATAGTGTCCAACTCTTTAGGACCCCATGGACTGCAGCTTTGCCAGACTTCCCTGTCCATCACCAACTCCTGGAGCTTACTCAAACTCCTGTCCATCAAGTTGGTGATGCCATCCAACCATCTCATCCTCTGTCGTCCCCTTCTCCTCCTGCCTTCAATCTTTCCCAGCATCAGGGTCTTTTCCAGTGAGTCAGTTCTTTGCATCAGGTGGCCAAAGTATTGGAGCTTTAGTTTCAGTTTCAGTCCTTCCAATGAACACTCAGGACTGATCTCCTTTAGGATGGACTGGTTGGATCTCCTTGCAGTTCAAGGGACTCTCAAGAGTCTTCTCCAACACCACAATTCAAAAGCATCAATTCTTTGGCGCTCAGCTTTCTTTACAGAAAAAAAAACAGGGCACCAGCTTTTAAAGGGGTTCCTTTTCATTCCAATCCCAAAGAAGGGCAATACCAAAAAAATGTTCAAACTATATGTATGTATATATATGTATATATGCTTATATATATATATAGAGAGAGAGACAGATTGATAGATAGCTATAGAAAGATATAAGGATATATAAGAATGGTTGCATAAGATAAATACTCAGTTTCTGAGAACTACTCCCCAAAGTATGGGGGCATCACCTCTTATTACAAAACTGGGTTGGGGGGTGTTGGTTGGGGGGGTGTTTCCTTCTCCAGAAAAGAGGAGACAAAACAAAACTTGCAACTCCAAGGCCTTAGCCAGAAGAGAGAAGCAACTCAAAGACTGATCCTGCAAGTTCCACTCGGGGGTGCTAACCAGGGCAGGAAGGGGCTGAAATCCCACCAGCTCTGTGGAGTCAAAGGGAAGATGAGAAGCAGCAGTGGCTGATGACAGAAGTTAAAATGATAATTTGTGCTATGCTATATTGTAACTTTTATAAATGTAAATCTTTTCATTTTCTACATGAAATATACTTTAACATGAATTCTCACAGATTTTGTTTTATGGATTTCTTTATGATTTTCTAAAGTAACAGCATTTTGGTGTTGCTGTTGTTCTAGGCGCTAAGTCCTGTCTGACTCTTTTGCGACCCCGTGGACTGTAGCCCACCAGGCTTCTCTGCCCATGGGGTTCTCCAGGCAAGAATACTGGAGTGGGTAGCCACTCCAGGGTATCTTCTCCAGGGTATCTTCCCGACCCAGGAACCGAACCCTGGTCTCCTGCGTTGCAGGCGAATTCTTTATGACTGAGCCAACAGGAAAAGTCTTTTATAAATGTGACACAAATTAATATTGTGATAGACAGTAGTGCAATTTTGCTGGAGTTTGGCTTTCACCACAGGACCCAAGGAATTAAATGCAAACTTGATTGTACATTTGCATTTTTCCAAGAGAGGAGTCATCACTTTAATCAGATTCTCAAAAGGATTAGCAATGCAAAGGAAGACACTTTGCCTATAGTAAATTCCTAGAAGCAGAACTAAGGCAGCAAAGAATATGAACGCTTTTAAGGTTTTGATGTAATTTTAAAATGCCTTTCAGAAACATTTTGCCAAATTTTATTCCTAATAGCTGTGTATGCAACTCTTTACACATACCAGACATTTCTCAACAACGGTGATCATCATCTCTAGCATTGTTGCCAATTTAACAGATGAAAAATATTATCCTGTTATTTTGCAAATAAGATTAATTTTTATATGTTTATTTCCTCCTTGATAAATGACATGTTCAATTTGTTGGCCCCTTTTTGCTTCTACAGAGGGTTATCTTCTTTTCAATATTTGTATCTCACCTTGTTTTACATCAGGCTTCCCTGGTAAAGAATGGTAAAGAATCTCAGATGGTAAAGAATCTGCCTATCTCAGTACCTGGAGAATCCCATGGACAGAGGGGTTACAGTCCATGGGGCTTCCACTGGCCAATACATCAGTCATTTACTTAAAATGCAAGACAATTCCAGAACACTAGAAACACACCCATGAGCAAATACAAGCAGCCAAAGGCACGTCAACAACTTCTGTATTACCTAGTGAGCCGTTATCAGTAGCTCATACAACTGATAACCAAGGGTTACTACACTGTAAGATTACACAAGAGACATCTTCTAATTTCTTTCCCAACTTTAACGTCTCAGAAAACCTGAAATTCATTTTCTAGCACTCAGAAAATGAGGAAAAGCTTTCTGACTGTATGCATTCTATTTTGAAATTCCATCAGAAATAGTTCAGTTGGTAAAGAATCCACCTGAAATGCAGGAGACCCTGGTTCAATTCCTGGGTTGGGAAGATCTGCTGGAGAAGGAATAGGCTTCACACTCAGTATTCTTGGGCTTCCCTTGTGGTTCAGCTGGTAAAGAATCTGCCTGCAATGCGGGAGACCTGGGTTCAGTCTCTGGGTTGGGAAGATCCCCTGGAGAAGGGAAAGGCTACCCACTCTAATATTCTGGCCTGGAGAATGCCATGGACTGTATAGTCCATGGGGTCGCAGAGTCAGACACAACTGAGGGACGTTCACTTTCACATTCAGGGGAAAACAGTAAAAGTCACCCCCAAAGAGCACACAAAACTCTAGAACAACTTGCTTCATTATAGTAACTTTCTATTGAATAGTCTTTTCCCAGAAGCACCTAATTCTCTAACAGTGTAGCTTACCATGCTCTTAGGAAAAAAAAATTGTGCACTAAGGTATCAATATAAACATATATACATTCATATCTACATGTATACATGATGTGTAACTAAACTCGTGAGTCAAAATCCTATCAATATTCATTACAGAAGAAGGAAAATATGAAAGAATGCCAAAAGAATAAGTCATTTGGCTAAAGAACTTTTCCAAGATAACAGCTCCTGTTTCTTTAGGTTATCTTTTTGTGAATCTCCAACAGAAGAGCATTCCCTGAAGCGAGACAAGAAATTGTGAGAACCAGCCTACCATACAAAAGATCCTGCAGCCCTATCTGTGAAATTGCTCATTGGAGCACGTGGTCATTAGCTTTCCGTCTCCCACCCCCATTACAGTGCAGGATGAGGGCCATGACTGATGAAAACCTTTGTGATTTCTCTAGCTGTCAAAATGCAGAGCTTCTCCAGCAGAGTTCTAAAATGGCAATAATTCTAAACTGGGAAATCAAGGACTCAGAACTGCTGAAGCAACAAATCCACTATTCTGAGGTTAGACCAACTATATACATATAGACAGTTTTTTATTCAGCTGAATCAAATCACTGGTCCTTAATGTTTTCTTCTAAAAAGTCCATCTTGAGACTTCCCTGGAGGTCCAGTGGTTAGGACTTCGCCTTCCAATGCAGGGAGTGTGGATTCAATCCCTGGTGGGAAAGCTAAGATCCCACAGGTCTCGGGGCCAAAAAAACCCAAACTCAAAACAGAAGCGATACCGTAACAAATTCAGCAAAAAATTTAAAAATGGTTCACATCAAAAAAAAAATTATTTCATAAAAGAAAAAGTCTGCCTTCTCAAATATTTACATAAATACACTTTCAGTGTACAGTATGGTAATTACCTAGTAATGGTGGGTTTGGAAGAGTCCCATGAAGCCGTAGCCACACTACTTAAGGGCTGTGTGGATACTGGAGAGTGTGCATAGTATCTCTGTACAGGACACTTACAGAGAAACACACCTGTCCCATCCCTAAGCCCATCAATGCCCCCACCTCGAACTAGAGTGAAGTTGCAGTTAAGCCACGGAATAAGCCACAATACCATGATAAGCTAGGCAGTGGTCTAAGGGTCGTAACATAAAACCAAAAGAAATCACATTCTTAAGTGTCAGTCACTGTGTTCTGAGGATCTCCTAATATTTCCTATAAAGAAAATAGCCATTGACTACACAGGATAGATTAGAAAACCATCAGACTGGCAGTGCATACAACACAGGAGAAAAGACTTGAAGAGAAACTAGGCAGGAAAGCCAAGTGAAACAGTGGTCTGATTCCAGTGTTCCTGGATTTCTAATTTTCTTTTAAGGTTCTCTACAGACACGCTCAACAATCACCAAGATTCCTGGGCTCTGG
The DNA here is from genome assembly GCF_019320065.1 of Cervus canadensis. Lineage (NCBI taxonomy): Eukaryota > Metazoa > Chordata > Mammalia > Artiodactyla > Cervidae > Cervus > Cervus canadensis. Next base: position 18,234,588 of record NC_057409.1, on the reverse strand, counting down.
AGGAACTCTAGTCCAACTTAATGACTATTTGATGTGCAAACTTCTTTTCCTCTCCATTTTCCTCTTACATGGAGGAAATAAATTCAAACTGTCTGTAAAATTTTGTAAAAAGTAAAGGAAGAAAAAAGGAAACACAGAAATTTATATTCCATTTAAGCTTCCTTGCTGGCTCAGAAGGTAATCTGCCCGCAATGTGGGAGTAATCCCTGGGTCAGGAAGATCCCTCTGGAGAAGGAAATGGCAACCCACTCTAGTATTTTTGCCTGAAGAATTCAATAGACAGAGGATGCTGGTAGGCTGCAGTCCATGGAGTCGCAAGGAGTTGGACACAACTCAGTGACTAACAACATTTTATCCAAAAAAAATGGAACAATAGCTTTTGATAAGCTATATATTAGCTAAGATATAATATATTAGCTAAGATAAGCTAATATATTAGCTAAGATACATTAGCTAAGATATTTGAATCCTTACTGTCATCTGAATCATGGATTTTATAGCAAGTAATTGGGCTAATTAACTGATGCACAGTCTTAGAAAACTGAAAATGACTCAATCTTGGTTTCATCACCTACAAAATGAGGATTCATTTAGCAAATGTTTGCATGTTTACACTGTCAGAGGTTGAGAATGCATCAGTGAGAAAAAAGACAACTGAAGTTAACAATCATTTGTGGAATAAAAGAAATAATAATACCTATAATATAGGATTGTGACAAGGAGGAAATTAAATGAGATGATGTGAATAAATGTATAGTGCACTGTGAACTCTCAGTTAAAAAAAAAAAAGTAGGGCTAGAGAAGGTTGTCTTTATGACTGTTACAAACTGATGTGGCTTACTGGGCCAGCCTGGATTCTCCTCTAGTTCCCAAATTCTCTTTTTTCCTGCTTTCTAGACCATTGGTAGGTAACGTTTCCCTCCTGTAATACTGGCCTAAATCCTTCCCATGTTGTCTACAGACAGACTTGGACTAAATAACTTCCTTCAGAAAAGCTCTAGCTGTCTAGTGATAGGTCAAGAGCATCCTTCAGTTTTCCAGCTCAATGGAAGGACAGAGAAATGTATGCACTCAGAGTCCCGCAAAAATAGGGAACCTTCCTGGCTTAGGCTCCCATTGCTGATCATGTCCAGAGGACATTGGTTAGTTCCTGCCCTCTGCTGCCATTAGCAAAGGATAATTTGGCTAAAGCAATTTGACAATATTATAATGTTAAAATACTCAGTAATAGAAATTAACCTAATGTAGAACTGTTAATACCTGTAGCTCCCAAGGTTACAATGGCCCAGAAAAATGTACACACAGGGAATCATCTTCTCAAGGCTACTGGGGGAAAAAAATTACATAAAAAATATACATCTATGTGTGAGAGCGTTCATGTATGAGTGTTCCTGTCCAAGAAGTTTTAGACTTTTTTGTGATGCTGGATATGGGGAGAAAATCTCCAGTTAAATTTTCTGTTTTAAATATTTTGTTGTTGTTCAGTTGCTAAGTCATGTCTGACTCATTATGACCCCATGGACTACAGCACACCAGGTTTCCCTGTCCTTCATTATCTCCCTGAGTTTGCTCAAATTCATGTCCATTGAGTCAGTGATGCCATCCAACCATCTCATCCTCTGTAATCCCGTTCTCCTCCTGCCCTCAATCTTTCCCAGCATCAGAGTCTTTTCCGGTGAATCAGTTCTTTACATCAGATAGACAAAGTATTGGAGCTTCAGCTTCAGCATCTGTCCTTCCAATGAATATCCAGGTTTGATTTCCTTTAGGATTGACTAGTTTAATCTCCTTCCAGTCCAAGGGACTCTCAAGAGTCTTCTGCAGCACCACAATTTGAAAATCTGAGTTCTTTGGTGCTCAGCCTTCTTTACGGTCCAACTCTCATATTCATGCATGACTACTGGAAGATAATCCTATTTTAATGAACACGTTTAGCGACAAGATTCCATAATGTTTCTACTTCAACTTGATTAACCATTAAGACTTGATTAACCATTAATCAAGTTAATTAACCATTAACTTTAATTAACCATTAATTAATCAAGTTAATTAATTAACCATTAATCAAGTTAAGACTTGATTAACCATTTCTCCTTGCTACCAAAGGCCTTCCTACCTAATGGCGGGAATTTGACTTTGAGAGTCTCTTTTCCAACAAATAGAGCTCAATAAAGCATTTGCTACTTTGAAGATAGATTTATGTGTTGGGCCATTTTCTCCTCCAGAAACCCTCCTACAGTAAATATATTTATTTGGCTATCCATTGTCTAATTTTTCCTGTGGAAGATGCTTATCTCAAACAGGAAGAAAAAAAAACCTGAATTTAAAACTCCCTGGAGGTTACTTGGCATTTAGTTAACATGAAGGAAAAAAGAATTGATAATAATTTCAGGAGCTGGCACCATGAGAAGACTGATGGACTGCATGAACTAGGAAGGGCTTCCCTGGTGGCCTGGTGGTAAAGAATCCTCCTGCCAATGCAGGAGATATGGGTTCAATCCCTGGGTCAGGAAGATCCCCTGGAGAAGGGAGTGGCAACCCACCGCAATATTCTTGCCTGGGAAATCCCATGGATAGAGGAACCTGGCGGGCTACAGTTCATGGGGTCACAAAAGAGTCGGACATGACTTAGCAACTAGAACAACAATGCTCAAGGAATAAGAAATCAGTAGAACTACACTTTAAGCAAACTTAAAGTTTTCTTTATAAGTAGGAATTGTATTTATTGGGTTGGCCAAGTTCATTCAGGTTTCTCCATAAGATGTAATAGAAAAGCCTGAACAAATTTCTTGGCTAACCCAATAACAAAGGGCTCTAAGACTAAAACACATCTTGTTTTTTTTTTTTTTTTTAAACACATCTTTGTCTCACACAACTTACATTCTTTTCTGGGTACCAAAAATAATCCTTGTAAAAACTGTCTTTCAATAAGTTAATGACTTTAAGTGGCATTTTAGTCAACCATGATTTGAAGCAACAAAAACTTGTGCCACAAAAATCTAACATTTGTAAACATATATGTAATATGATCATTTCTAGGGAGAAAATAGATTTCTATCAATGAAAACATCTGTGAGGCATAGAAATGTATATAAATGTGTAATATGTGCCATATTTTGGTTCAAATTGTCTTTTTCTTACTGGACATTTCTCATAAAACTGGGCTTCTTATCTGATTTTCTACATCTATTAAGGGAAATAGTTTGAACACCACCAAAAACAGGCTTCCCAGGTGGTGCTAGTGGTAAAGAATCCACCTTCCAATGCAGGAGATGCAAGAGACAAGGGTTTGATCCCAGGTCAGGACAATCCTCTAGAGGAGGAAATGGCAACCCACTCCAGTATTCTTGCCTAGAAAATTCCATGGATAGAGGAGACTGGAGGGCCATATAGTCCATAGGGTCGCAAAGAGTGGGACACAACTGAGCAAATGAGCACACAATAAGGGAAACATTTTGAACACCACCTAAATAGAATTTTCAAAAACTGTAAATTCAGAAACAATAAATACATTATACTGATTAGAAAATGAAAAACAAGCATTTGTTTATTCAAAAACAAATATTTCCTAAACATCTAAACTATGCCAGATGCTCCTGTAGGCATGCGGAGACAGAAGTGAATAACAGACAAAATCTCTGCCTTTAGGAAGAGAAAAATCACATTTTTTCATCTCAGTTCAGTTCAGTCGTGTCCAGCTCTTTGTGATCCTATGGACAGCAGCACTCCAGGCTTCTCTGTCCATCACCAACTCCTGGAGCTTACTCAAACTCACGTCCATTGAGTCGGTGATGTCATCCAGCCATCTCACCCTCTGTTGTCCCCTTCTCCTCCTGCCTTCAATCTTGCCCAGCATCAGGGTCTTTTCAAATGAGTCAGTTCTTTACATCAGGTGGCCAAAGTATTAGAGCTTCAGTTTCAGCTTTAGTCTTTCCAATGATTCAGGACTGATCTCCTTTAGGATGGACAGGTTTGATCTCCTTGCAGTTCAAGGGACTCTCAAGAGTCTTCTCCAACACCATAGTTCAAAAGCATCAATTCTCCAGCACTCAGCTTTCTTTACAGTCCAACTCTCACATCCATACATGACTACTGGAAAAACCATAGCTTTGACTAGATGGACCTTTGTCAGCAAAGTAATGCCTCTGCTTTTTAATGTGCTGTCTAGGTTTGTCATAGCTTTTCTTCCAAGCAACAAGCATCTTTTAATTTCATGGCTGCAGTCACCATCTACAGTGATTTTGGAGCCCCAAAAAATAGTCTCTCACTGTTTCCACTGTTTCCCCATCTATTTCCCATGAAGTGATAGGACCAGATGTCATGATCCTAGTTTTTTGAATGTTGAGTTTCAAGCCAGCTCTTAAATCATACAAATGGATGGTAACCAAAATCAATAAGTATATAAGGGGGGGGGGTTAAAATGCTCATAAGAGGCAAGGTGAGGTGTGACAAAAAATTTTTTTAAATCCCAGAGTTTTCATACAATGAGGTACCACCTCAGACCGGTCAGAATGGCCATCATTATAAAGTCTTCAAACAATAAATGCTGGAGAAGGTGTGGAGAAAATGGAACCATCTTACACTGTTGGTGGGAATGTAAACTGGTATATCCATTATACAAAGCAGTATGTGCTGTGCTATGCTTAGTCACTCAGTCATGTCTGACTCTTTGGAGCCCATGGACTGCAGCCCACCAGGCTCCTCTATCCATGGGGATTCTCCAGGCAAGAATACTGGAGTAGGCTTCCATGCTCTCTTCCAGGGAACCTTCCCAAACCAGGGATCAAACCCTGGTCTCCCACACTGCTGGTGGATTCTTTACTGTCTGAGCCACCAGGAAAACCCAGAAAGCAGTATCTAGGTTCCTCTAAGACCCATCAATCCGACTCCTGGGCACATACCCAGACAAAATTACAATTCAAAAAGATACATGCATCCTGAAGTTCGTAGGAGCACTATTTATAATAGCCAAGATGTGCAAACAACATAAATGCCCACTGACATATGAACATATAAAGAAGATGTGAAATACATACAGTGGAATACTACTCAGACATGTATAAGAACAAAATCATGCCATTTGTAAGAACATGAATGGACCTGGAGATTATCATAACAAATGAAGTAAGTCAGAAGAAAAAGACAAATATCATATGATATCACAGATATGTGAACCTAAGCTATGGCACAAATGAGCATATCTAGGAAACAGACTCACAGATATAGAGAATAGACTTGGGGTTGCCAAAGGAGGGGGAAGCGGGGAAGGGAAGAACTGGAAGTTTGGGACTAGCAGATACAAACCAGAGTATATATACTATGAATAAACAGTGGGGTCTTACCTATATAGAACAGGGAAATATATTTAATATCCTCTGATAAACCATAATGGAAAAGAGTATGAAAAATAGTATATATGTGTGCATATATATGTATATACATATATATATATAATATATGCTGAATTACTTTGCTGTACGGCAGAAATGAACACATTGTAAATCAACTATACTTCAATAAAATTTATAAAAAATTAGTTTTCAATCAAGTTGGAATCAACAAACATGAAGTGATCACTGATAATACAAAACAAAAGGTAATTAAGTGATGGGTTGTTTGTTATAATCCATACACCCCGCATGGGTCATAAGGGGCAAGATTTAATGAGGTTGAGGTAAGCTGACCTTGAACAAAGGGTTGAGTAGATTTAAAAGCAGATTCCGCAAAAGTTTGGCTGAGGAATTAAATGTGAGCACATGTCGAGGGCAGAAGGTTGTCCGGCTAAAGTAGGGATTCTGTTTTTGAGAAAAGTGGGGTGCAGTGCTGGGAATGTAAGAGATTATGAAAGAACTTGATGACTGGTAAGAGTTCAGACTAGATAGAACTGATGTCAGAAAGCCAAGGAAAATTTGGCTGGAGTGAGTCAAATAATGAGAGCACTGCTCATGGAAGTTTAATCTGGTGGATGGGGGTCAAAGTCAACCACAACGTGACCAACCAGTCATAGAGAAAAATGCTGTGCCTCAGTGGAAAACTATGCACTGTCTAGACTCGAGAACAGCCCTCCGAGTTACCAGATTCTGGTTCTTTGGTGGTCTTTTACAACCTTGAGTTGTAAGTGATAGCAATGCAAAATAATTCTTGCGCAAATTCTGTCCTGTCCAGAAGCAATCTGAGCTACTTCCATGCCCTCTGGGGGTGGGGGTGGGGGGGAATTTTGCCTCGTTTTGTACATTCATTTCAATATTCCTGATCTATCAGTAAGCCTGTTCTTCAGATTTTCTTTGAATTGGCTGTAAGTTCTGCCTGGTCCCCTCACTGATTGATGAGTATCATAAATTCTGAACACATGTTCATTTTATGCCCATATGAAAGTCAGCATTTTGCCTTTCTGGAAACCTATCCAGAAGGATGAAGTCATAGCACAGGACAGAGGTGAGAATCAGTGCAAATGGAGAAAAGGAGATAAACCAGACTCTTCAAAGAAAATGATGGACAAGGCATGGTGACTCAATAGGGACTGTAAGTAATTCCCCCACTTCTCATTGTGGCCTTATCATTCATGATCGGCACTCCTGACTACAAGATTTACAAATCTTTAATAAACTGTGAGACTCGGCACAAGTGCCAATATACTGAGAAATGAGACAAAGCATTTTAAGCAACTTAGTTTCCTGACATTTGCTACTTTTTGCAAGTCCTCCCCAATTCCTCCCAGCTCCTCAAGAACAGCTACTGTCCTGAGACTGATGCCAAACACCAGTTTACCTATAACTTCTCTCTTTGCTTCAGCCTCCCCTGAGGAGGAAGAAGGAGAAATAAATAAGGGTAATATAACATGTTTAAAAGGTTTTCCTTGTTTCCAGCTAAGACACAATTGGAAAGAGGGAATTAAAAAATAAGCAGAGGATAAATATTGTCGGGAAACAGGAAAAAGATAAAAGGTTAAGTTTGCCTCAGATATCTTCCCATTTGATTAATCTATATGGGAATAATTAGAAACTGGCTGACCATAACCACAGTTTCTCCTGCCCATAGACTCAAATAGAAGAAAACCAAATATTGGTGTCTTTTAAGTTATCTATATATATAATACATGTTTAACTCAATACACAAAGTACATCATGTGATAAATTAAAGACAACACCATGCTTATAGCTAAACAAGTAAACTCACCAACATATCTACCATTGTTTTAAAATCCAGGATAGGTTCTGAGAATACAGCCATAAATGCTGGATTACAACTTTTACAAGAACACAGCCTGGTTTCAATAACGATAGCTCACTTGTAACATTCTGAAACTGTGCAAAGTGTTTCCATATAGATTATTAACTCAACTTTAACCTGTAAGTCAAAGTTCCCAGTTCACATATGAGAAAGTTGAGGCTGAGAGGTTGGGTGACTTGCTCAAGTGGACACAATTTGTTAAGAGCTGGAATTCAAATCCTGAAAAATCTTAAATTCCAGTGAACTCCTGATTAACCAGCAAAGGCACATTATCTGTGTTCTGTACACAGTTATTTTGAGTAATGGAGCATATCTATTCACAGATACTATTCCTCATTCCCAGTGAAATCTCAAGGGCTGCTCTCAGGAATCCTTTTCATAATTCTTGGATCCAGATTAACCAAAGAATAAGAATATTATGGGAGTACAGAAGTCACAGAGAAAGAGTCACCTTTTAGGAGACTGACTGATTCATGGCCCCAAGTAATAGCCAAACCCTTGGTCATGTATGACCACACTATTGCTGTTTAACTAGCTACTAAGTTTGGTGAGATTTGTTACACAACAACACTGTGACCATAGATAACTAATACACTCTGTCTTCCCTTAGGCACACTACCTTCCTGGCTTTGACCCCTGAACATATCTCTTTAAGAAGAAAGAATAAGTTGAACAATTAATTGATCTCTCTTTAGGAAACTGGACTCTGAAATGGTAAATATAGCATATTAATATGGCCTCAGCAAAATATATAAATGAATCTTCTTAAAAAATAAAAATTTATCTCTGACTATAGCCTAGAATTAATCTGTTTCACCTGCTTTGCTTCTTGGTTTCCTCCCCAAGACAATGACCAAGCAATGTAACAGTCAAAGAGGCTCACATACCTCTTGCTCAAATCAATTTCCAAGGTAATAAATTGCATTGCCTGCATGATTAAAACAAATTCACATCAGTGACCCTAGTGGTTCATTCTCTAACATACGTCAGTACTAGAGACCCATATTTCCTGAATGTTTATGACCTGGAGTAAAGAAAAGAGAAGCAGAATCATCTGTGTACCAGAAGAGGAGCTATTCTTTCCTTTGTAGGAAGATGAGGCAAAATGGTCTATTCGGCCAAAGAATCACTGGCTTCATAGGACATGGTATTTTTCCAGGATGTTTTTTCCAAGTGGAAAGTAATATTAACATAACAGACAGAAATTATTATTTTTACTGACCTCAAGATGTGCTGAATAGCGCTGAGGCAAAACCAGAAACAAACAAAAACAACCAGCATGCACAAAAATAATAAAAAAGACTCATTTTTTATCTTTGGTTCTGTTGATTGCTCCTTCCTCTTGCAAGCAAGCTTTTTCCCCCCTGTTTCATAAAAATAAACACTGAAAACAGAATTAATTTAAGGGAGAAAATGTCCTACACCATGATAACTAAAATTATCTATGCAAATATCAGGACTTAACAAGCAAGTTACTAAATATGTTATAAATATCATTAGTGAATGAAAATCTGGTTAAAATGATATTTCAGCTCCATTAGTCAGTAGAACAGCTCAACCTTAAAGACTAACTATGCTTTTGTTTCAATGTTCCAGAGAGGTTGAGAAGGCACTTGAAAATTCACACGTATTAACAGAAAAATGCTCATCTCAAAAGTATGGCACAGAGAAGGGACACAGCATTTTCTACCCATAATCACTGAGAGCTGGAGAGGAGCAGAAGATATTTAAAATCAGTATTCAGTACGCATTTCAAATGGGACAGTGATATTTTGCTGACCTAAAAGTTTACAAAAGAATTAAAAGGCAATTAGAAATGCAAAGCCTTTCTTCCTCCGAGGGAGGATACAATTATCAAGGTCAATTATGCCGTGCTCAAAAGCTATGTGTCCCCTTAGTAAAGAGTGGCCAGAATAAATATAATCCCCGTGGGCTTGCCCAGGGCTTCGCTCCCTGGACACCTGAACACCAGAGAACTCTTTCCCAAACCTATTCTCCATCACACCATCTCAGGAGAGTTACAATAGAATATTGCTGAATATATTCTTGGGAAATCAATAAAAACACCTCCAGCATCTTTACCCACAACCTTCAGAGGATTCAAATCCGCTAGTGGAAAACACCACATTCTTAAAAAAGAGAAAAGGATTAGTTCACAGCAGGCAGTCTTCAATGGTCTCCCTTTGTTCTTTCACTTATTTGGGTTTCTCTTTAGTGGCTTTTCCTCTTCCAGCAAAGAAGGTACCAAACCATATTATTCGTGATTACAACTCAGTGAGAGCTAGTGGGAGAAAAAGGAATCTCCTCTGGCTAAACGAACGTTCACATTTAAAAACTGGTTATCCTGTGAAGATGCTCAGACGTCAGACCCCCGTGCTGACACACATCTGGAACTCTCCTGGTGGTTTTCCTGAGGGTGAGCTGCAGAACTACAGCTCTTTGCCAGCCACTCATTTCCATTCAACCTCAGTGTTACTGCACCTTCCAAGAGATTTGACAAACATGCCAAGTCAATAAATGTGCTTTTGATCACATCCATTAAGTTAAATTGAGAGTAAGTTTTTAAAAAAAAAAAAAAAAAAGGAGGTGGACCTCCATGAGGACAGAGACTGAATCTGGTTTTTTCTACCATTGGTTTGTATCATGTCCTTAAGGTACATGTGTCAACCATGACACAAGACTACAGAGGGAAAAAAATCCATTCCCACAGCTTCAAAAATCCATGAAAAGTGATGTAGCCAAAAATGAAAAAGTGACAACACTTCAAAAAGGAGCCACATGTGAAATGACCTGTAAGGATATAACACTGTCTTTCTTCAGTGTCAATATAGTTTTTAAAATGTAAATCTGAAGTTATTTCAAGATTCTTTAGCTCAAAACACAACAAAGGTAACTTAGAAATCTCTTCTTGTGGCTAAACTGTGCATTTTCTACAGGATAAGAAACAAAAGGAGAAATGGATAAGAAATGAGGCAATGGATGAGAACAGAGTAGAACTGATGACTGTGGGGGAGTGTATAGTTAGTTTGGGTAAAGTTGCATTCATTTTTAAAGTAAAGAAGGACATTAAGGATTAGTAAATTATATCAAACACAATGACTTAAATGCATGTAATAAATACTGAAGCATCTTGAGCAAAATGAAATGTCAGATCTCTAGCTCTTACTCATGAGAATATATGAAGTTAACATTTACGGAGTACATACTATGCAGTCAGCATCAAGCTAGGTGTTTTCACATATGATCACACATGTAAACTTCAGGATCATTTCACCTCAGAGAAGGAAAGTGAGTCTCAGAGAGGTCAGTTAATTTGTCCAGTACCCTAGTCTAAGGGACATTGCTGGGTCTTGACCCCAAGCATTTCCTGAATCCAATTTCAGTGTGCTTTCATCTAACCATGCTAACAGGATGTAGGAACTAAACGCTAAATCAGACCAAGTGATCTCAGCTATCAAGTTTACTATGAAAGCGCCATGATGCCTTCCCTTCACATGAGGATATTTAGCAAATACAATTCGATAAACCAGTTGCAAATTCTATTGAATGACATTTTTATTTCACTTTGTAACACCTCCCCAAAATGGAATTCCCTTCATTCAACAAGTATTTACTGAGTGAATACCACGCGCCAAACATTTTTCTAGGTTCTAGGGATTTCACAAGGAGCAGATTCCCTGTTTTCATGGGGTTTCCAGTCCAGTGGATAACAGAGAGATAAGCATCCCCTGGCAATCAGTGAGCTGGGTGATGTGTTCTAGGAAATACAAGGTGCCCTGAGGCTCAGAGGAGAACTCCAAACTCAAACTTGGGGGAACAGAGAAGCATCGCAGAGGAAAGGATTCAAAGCTGAGATCTAGAGAACTGAAAGAAGGGGGAGGACACATTGAGGCTGGAAAAGAAATTGGTGTGTGTAGTCACATGAAGACATTTGCACTCCAGGAGGAAAGGTCAACCTCCTCCAGTATTCTTGCCTGGAGAATTCCATGGACAGAGGAACCTGGCGGGCTATACCGTCCATGGGGACACAAAGAGTCGGACGCGACTGAGCGACTAACACATTTTTTACCTCAATGGTGTGGCCATTCAAGAGTTTCAAGCAGGCAAAAGGTAGTCACAGATTTTCTTGTTTGAAAAGGATCCTTTCTATCGTGATGGGATGAATGGATTTAAGGACTGGCAGTGGGCAGGCAAGTTAAAAGGTTACAGCAATAGTTAGAGAAAAAGAAGGTGGTGGTTAAATTGGGTGGAGAGGGGCTAAGAAGAAGTTAGTGGAAGTAAAGTCAAGCTGATCATGACTGACTAGCTGTTGGTGATCATGGGGATGAGGACAGTGAGTGGTTCAAGTAGTGGGGGAGGGGGCTAGTGCTACGCCCAGAAGAAAAAACAATTCGGGAAAAGAAACGATGAATTAAGTTTTGAATGAGCTGAGTTTGTGTATCTACCAGGCAGTCTAGAGGAGAGGGTATGGTCTGGGCTGCCTATAAATTATGCTTTTTAGGAAACTCTTTTGAATGGCAGTAAGCAATGAACTTTCTTTCGGCTTCCTTAAAGCATAACAGTCTCAGAACTAAATCTCTGAATCTGTAAAAAAAGCTTACCTGTCTGGAGTTTTTGAAGAGCCACGGGGCACCTACCTACAACTGTTAAAGGCTTAAAATTATTTAAACTGTGGTCATTTTCCCTTTGCTGAAGAGAAATTTTGGAAAGTCATGATCACAAGACATGATCATATTAAAAGATTTCATTCTAATTTTTCACTTCTGGGAGTCAAAACATAATTAAAGGGAAATACAAGTGACTTCACTCAGATGCTGATTCCAACAGCAGCCTTATAATAATGTAAGCTTTCTAAAGCCAGCATAATGGAGCTGGCAGGCGTCATGGAAGGGTATGGTGAGTCCGCGTTGCAAACAGATGGTGGCTAGGAAAACTGTGAAATATACAAGGAGCCTAGAGTAGCCTTTTAAGTGGACCAGACTCCAGAGAGCAGTAACCAGATCACTGGCCCCGTATTGACAGTTTGCATTTTACTTTAACAGTCCTCACAGATGGACAACACATTCTCAAGATGTTTGGAAAGAAAGATCTTGGCTGAGTGGTAAGCACACGAGATGTTCAGAAACTGTTTTCAACTTAAACTACTCATTCAAGTACCCCAAGGGGAACTCTTTTGACCTCCAGCAAGAACCCAGGATTCCAGAATCATCCTCCTTTGGCAAAAAATGTTAAGTTCTAGAATAGTCTTTAGTGAAATAGGAAAAAAAATATTTTTCTTTTTTCCCAAAGCAGACTAGATGTAACATACACAATAAGCAAAGTTGGTGGCTATTTTCCCCACTTTCGTGACCAATTAGGTCTTCAACAGAGATTCCATAAAGTGTAGAAATGTTTGGTATGGTTGTGTGCTAGAGGTTTCTGCAGTCATAAGGAACAGGACTTCCACTGGTGCTACAACTTCATAAATCCTTCTCCACCCTACGACATTGGCTATTCAAACAAAACACAAATACTTGCATGCAAAGCACACACACACAAATGCATGCATATCAATCCTTAAATTCAAAGAATGAAAACCTTAAGTGTACTTTTCCAAGGTTTATTGAGATCATAATTTCCTCTAGAGAGAAGATTTGTTTTCACTGTATCTTTTTAAACTAAAGTTGCAAATGGGCTTTTTGTGGTTTAAAAAAAAAAATAATAGCAAAAGTTAGAAAAATAAGAGAATTTTCTAAGACACTGGCCTGGATGGCAAATCCAGCAGACTGCAGCTACTGTCCTGACCTCTCAAAGTCTCTCCCAACACATTTCCAAGGGTTCTGCTCCAGTGGTCACACATATTAGCCCATGTTGATGAAAGTAATTTGTGTGTTTGACAGTAAGCTATTAATGTAAGTGTTGGCCTCAACTGAAATGTTTCATGAGCACAGAAACAGCATAATTTGCACTTTTTCATGTAGCCCAAGGAAATGCATGTGGTTCATAGACAACCATATTACCTTTAACTGTATTATAGCTGATGGAAATCAAGCATTTAGAACTATGTTTTAAGTCTAGTGGCTCAGACAGTAAAAAATCTGCCGGTAATACAGGAGATCTGGCTTTAATCCCTAGGTCAGGAAGATCCCCTGGAGGAGGGAGTGGCTACCCACTCCAGTATTCTTGCCTGGAGAATTCCATGGACAGAGGAGCCTGGAGGACTACAGTCTATGGGGTCACAAAAAGTTAGACAGGACTAAGCAATTACACTTTCATTTTTAAGCCACACACACATACACACAAGGGGAAAAAATCATAAAAAGAACTAAATTGTCAAAAGGATCACAGTAGGAGACAGCGTTTCATAGAATCCAAGATTCTGTGCATTCATTAATCTATCAAATTCTAGGCATTAAGTTTCCATTGATTCCCCATCTATTTGCCATGAAATGAGGTGGCCAGATGCCATGATCTTAGTTTTCCGAATGTTGAGTTTTAAGCCAACTTTTTCACTCTCCTCTTTCACCTTGATGACTGCAGCCATGAAATTAAAAGACGCTTGCTCCTTGGAAGAAAAGCTATGACAAACCTAGACAGGATATTAAAAGGCAGAGACATTACTTTACCAACAAAGGTCCATCTAGTCAAAGCTATGGTTTTTCCAGTAGTCATGTATGGATGTGAGAGTTGGACTACAAAGAAAGCTGAGCACCAAAGAATTGATGCTTTTGAGTTGTGGTGTTGGAGAAGACTCTTAAGAGTCCCTTGGACTGCAAAGAGATCCAACCAGTCCATCCTAAAGGAGATCAGTCCTGAATATTCACTGGAAGGACTGAAGCTGAAGCTGAGGCTCCAATTCTTTGGCCACCTGATACAAAGAAGTGACTCATTTGAAAAGACCCTGATGCTGGAAAAGATTGAAGGCGGGAGGAGAAGGGGATGACAGAGGATGAGAAGGTTGGATCACACCCATCACCGACATGATGGACATGAGTTTGAGTAGGCTCTGGCAGTTGGTGATGGATAGGGAAGCCTAGGATGCTGCAGTCCATGGGGTTGCAAAGAGTCAGACACGACTGAGTGACTGAACTGAACTGAGGCACTAAGTGATGAAAGCTCAAAATGCAGAAAGTCCCTGCCTTCAAAGACCTCATGATCAATCAGGAAGACAATTCAATTTTCCAAGTGTTGTGGGACAGAGGGGAAGTATTTCAGTGGGACTGTAGGGATCAAAGGAAGCCAAGCAGAGGGTGTCACACCTGAGCTGCAAATTGAACTCTACCCAGAAGCTACCCAAGGACTTAGAACAGTCACTTCTTGAAAACCACTTTTGTTTTTATACAGAAAAGGATGAACTAAAACAGTGGCAAAATAGCAGTGCCCTTGGTATTCTGGCTGAAGTCAGAGCCTGGTTCATGACGCTGAGCCCTTTTCACAAACTGTGAGGACACTTGGGCTAAATTTGAACATATTCAGAATTTTCCTCCCTGATCCTCTGGTCCTTTGGAGACAGACTTTCAGAAAAGAGCAAGTTTCTATTTGGGGATATATTACATGCATACTGAAGACTCCTTTCTGAACATGAAGCTATAAACCTCTCTGCGCTGTGTAATCAGATGGCTACAGCTTCATCACAGCAAGCCAATGGGGACATTGCTGTCCTAACACTCAGTATGGTCTCCTGACCCAGCCAAATAAGGCTCATTAGTGCCCACAAATATCTCCACAGGCTTTCTTCTAACTCCACAGGAACTGATTATAACCAATTTGTTAATGTATTCCATAATTACCTTTTGGGCTTCCCAGGTGGCACTAGGTAAAGAATCTGCCTGCCAATGCAGGAGATGCAAGAAATGTGGGTTTGATACCTGGGGCCTGGGTCAGGAAAATCCCGAGTAGGAAATGGCACCTCACTCTAGTATTCCTGCCTTGAAAATTCCAGAGACAGAGGAGCCTGGTGGGCAACAGTCCATAGACCACAAAGACTTGGACTAAAGAAAAGAAAAGTGAAGTCGCTCGGTCGTGTCCGACTCTTTGCGACCCCACGGACTGTAGACCACCAGGTTCTTCCATCAATGGGATTTTCCAGGCAAGAGTACTGGAGTGGGTTGCCGTTTCCTTCTCCAGGAGATCATCCCAACCCAGGGATCAAACCTGGGTCTCCCGCATTGCTAAGCACACACAAAATTACCTTTAAATAACTCTTTTGCTTTTTTGGTTTCAAGTCATTGCAGGAAGGTCAGGCTTATGAAAGACTTACAAGGGTTTGAATCTGATGTGTCAGGTAGCAGAAGAGGAGGGATGGAGAGAAGGCATGTCAATTTCAGACTCAGCTGCTCATTTGTCAAACTGAGGCCACCCCCTTCCGGCCGCTGGAGCAAAAACAACCCTCTCTGCTCCACTGCCTTACTCCAGGCCCTCAACATCCCTCACACGGGGGACAGCACTAGTTTACTAACTGGTCACTGGTCTCCTGCCTCCTTCCAACCTGCACCTCCTCCCCCTGGAATCCCCCATGAAGTCACCAGTGAGAAAGAGTTCCAATGCCTCCCACCTACAGGATAAAGTCTAAGCTCCCAGCATGGCAAATCAGACCTTTCCTCTCCATCCATAGCCTGCATCTGTCTTCCTCCAGGCTGTGGTCTCACACTGGAAGCTGGGTGATGCTCCCCTGTCCCACCCCCTACACCCAGCGCTGATCCCATCCTCAGGGGCTTTGATCAAGCTGTTCCACCTCCCAAAACAGCCTCCTCCACTTTGTGCAACAAGCTGTCTCTATTCATCCTCCTGAAACAAAGGTCAATTCCAGAGCCTTCCCTGAAATCCCCAACAGGACTCAGATCTCTGTGCCCTGGTAACTCCCCAGACTGTAGGTTTCCTCTGCACTCAGTCCAACCTATGGACCATCTCTGCCTAGGCGTGCTGCTCTGACATCTTACTGGGAACATTTAGATGGCAGAGTCAGGCCTTTGTCAGCTGAGAAGCCACCCAGATTGATGACCACCATGTCTTGGGTTCTGACAGAGCCAAGCTGACTGTTGGCTGGCATTGAGAAGGAGAGCAGAGTCAGAGAGGTCTTCCTTCTAGGGAAGGGAATGTGAGTGAGGAGGGGAGAGGTGCAGACAGTCAAGAGAAAGTCACCCCAGGGTCAGGAAAAAGTCACCAGAGGGTCAGGAGTTGGAGGGCTTCAGGGCCTGTCTTCAGTGCTGGGGTGAGAGGTTTATCTCCCCCTTCACTTTGATTCCTCAGAGTGGCAGGCAGCAAAAAAAAAAAAAAAAAAAAGATATTTTTCCAAATTACATTGTCCAGCTGTATTGACAATGGCACCTTGGCTTTGACTCTGGAAGGACAAGTGTCCTTTATGAAAAAACTGACAAGCAACTGAATCAAGGTGTCATTTCCCTTCTGCTAGGTCATGTTTTGGGTTGTAGGAATTTAGACAGAAAGTGTGTTTCTTTGTCTCTCTTTCCTTGGTGGGGAAACTGAGCAACAGCTTTCTCACTTCAGTTCAGTTCAGTCACTCAGTCATGTCTGACTCTTTGTGACCCCATGAATCGCACCACGCCAGGCCTCCCTGTCCATCACCAACTCCCGGAGTTTACTCAGACTCATGCCCATCGAGTCGGTGATGCCATCCAGCCATCTCATCCTCTGTCATCCCCTTCTCCTCCTGCCCCCAATCTCTCCCAGCATCAGGGTCTTTTCCAATGAGTCAACTCTTCCCATGAGGTGGCCAAAGTATTGGAGTTTCAGCCTCAGCATCAGTCCTTCCAATGAACACCCAGGACTTATCTCCTTTAGGATGGACTGGTTGGATCTCCTTGCAGTCCAAGGGGCTCTCAACTTTCTGACTTAGTTGAGGTTAAAAGCATGTCTGGGTCTGACCGTAAGCTCAACCCACGATGTCAGGCAGTAAAGGGGTGACAATAGCTGTGCTCTGTGGACACAGACCTGCTCGGACGGAGAGGCTGCAGCAGAAGACTCTGAAAACGCATTTTGTAGGCACCAACCATTTTTCTCCTCACAACAATGTTGCAGGTAAGAATTTTCCTCTACTGCAAGAATTTTCCTTGCAGTAGAGGAAAAGAGAAAGATCCACAGATGCTCAGTAACTTGCCCGCAGAAGGGCCCACTACTTTCAGGAAAATAAAGGCTGGGACTCCACCCCAGGTCTGACCATCTGGTTCCGAAGTCTAAGTACTCTTCATTGTGGCAGCCGGTACCAGCATCACCCTCTCAGAAATCCTCCTGGAAGCCTCATCTTCTGCCCTTTATCTCTTCAGAGAAAAATATCTTTCTCACACTAACCAACCTTACCTCCAGTTTTAAAATGTCTTTTAAAGTTTATTTCCTAAACAACCATCATCAAAATTTCTTTCCTGTCTTTAACCAGAGGGACTGAGATGAGATGATGGGGGGAGAGGGATGTAGGGTGAGGCAGAGAAATTACATAATCTTCTCCCATATCCCATCTTTTCAAAAACAAAGGATTTTCAGGTAAGTTTATATAAAATGAAGCTGAATGCATATGAACAAATCTTTCCTTCAGAGGATAGCAAGCTTAGGGTTCCAATATCTCCTCATTCAATAGTAAGGCAGAGCAGTGGCTGGTACAGCAGAGGGTATGGCCATAGATGTGATGTTGATAACCAGTAATGACTCATAGTTCTAGAATTTACTACCTAAGAAATTTTAGGGAATGGAGAAAATAGTCCTACCTTCCCATCAGGACTGGAATCAATAGGCATAAAGTAAATGGAACAGGATTACATCTGGTTGTTTGTTGTCTAGTCACCCAGCTCTGTCAGACTCTTGTGACCCCATGGACTGTAGCCCGCCAGGCTCCTCTGTCCATGGTATCTTCCAGGCAAGAATACTGGAGTGGGTTGCCATTTCCTTTCTCCAGGGGATCTTCTCAGTTCAGGGATAGAACCCATAGCTCCTGCAATGGCAGGCAGATTCTTTACTGCTAAGCCACGGGTGAGCTGGTGGCTGTTTCCTTAAGGTAAAATCTATGCATTTCAGACATAGTTTGATAGCTATTGACCAATTAAAACAACATTTACTGCAAAATGCCCATGTGTGAAGGTCTGTTATTGCAGTATGTAACAGAATTAAAGGAAAGGTTGGCTTTGAAATCTCAGAACTCACAATCTGGATGGGAAATTATCCACATATACAAAGAGGTGTCATTCCAGCTACCTGTAATACAAGTCTCCACGGAAGTACCAAGCATGAAAGGATCATTACTGCTTTATCAGGCAAATGACATATTCCTTTAGGTATGAAATTTTTTCAATAATCTATTCTATTACTCAAACTGAATTTTTTTCTGAGAACATTTGACCCATAAGCACAAATCAATAATTTCACAAGAGAAGTCATGAGGAAACGTAAACAACCAGAAGACTGAAAGCACTCATTTCTAAATGCTAGCATATATTTCACTTCAAGAAACATTCGTGGGTCACCTGCGAGGCACAGGACCCGTGTCTGCTCAGGAGGAAAAGAGCCAGTTAAACTGGGTCCTGCCCTCAGGATATGAGGATTTCCTCAAGATCACGATATGCATAGAGCCTTGGATGTGTGCTGTCATCTTTTTAAAATATGTGAGGGCTGAAAAGAGGAAATGCAAGGATAACTTCCTCAATAAAGTACTTTATGAAAATTGCATACTAGGTTTATCTGAAAGGGGAGACAACGCAGTTCAGTGGTACTGAACCCGCACCATCTGATCCTAATTTGGCCTTTTACTAATTATCCAACCCTGGGATTGTTATTTCATCATCCTCGGCCTCAGTCTTGTCACTGAAAACTGGAAAATAAGGATCAAATAACTACAGTGAAGATTAAATGAAATTACTAATCCCTATAAAGCAGAAGGAAATAACAGAATAATAATAAAGTCCTGCTGAGAATATTTAGAACATACAGATAACATACAGTGCAGATAAGAAGCTCTGATAATAAACTTTTTTATGTTGTTGTGGTCATTCTGCAGGAAGAGGGTAAACCTCCACCCAGATCTGGTGAGAATGCTGAGATTGAAGATGCTACACAAGAACCAAGAGGGTATGAAATGGCCTTGCTGGGAGGGTAGGGCAGCTTTCAAAAGCAGGTCCAACAACAGCCTGAGAAGGCA
The DNA here is from genome assembly GCF_019320065.1 of Cervus canadensis. Taxonomy (NCBI): domain Eukaryota; kingdom Metazoa; phylum Chordata; class Mammalia; order Artiodactyla; family Cervidae; genus Cervus; species Cervus canadensis. Next base: position 18,215,237 of record NC_057409.1, on the reverse strand, counting down.
AAGAAGGGCACTGGCTAGAGGTTTCCATAATGGCGAGGGGCGGGGGCAAGGGGATGAGGTTTCTGCCTGTGGTTTCCTGTCTACACCAAAAGAGGGAGCACCTGGGCTTTCTTATCAGCTTTCCCAGATGTGAGGGAAGACTGAAAAATTGTCAGCAGTCACACATCAAGAACTGTAGTCAGACTCTTCATTACAGGTATATACAAACCTTCCAGAACAACCCATACACAGTTCAATGAAAAGAACTGTGCACCCTACTACATGCTGCATACACTGTGATTTTCAGAAATCTACATCTATTTTAGACTCATCTGTTCCATCAAGAAAGTCAATGTGGATGTTTAATATTACATTGCCTTGGGTTCATTTCTTGGAAAGCAAATAAATAACACTAAAACTAATGAACAGAAGAAAATTATTATTATTTACATGCATCTTCACTATGTTTAAAAAAAAAAGAAAAAAAAAAAAAACAACAACCTCAGAAAAGAGGTATGTCTGAACTGAGGAGTTTTATCCATTGACTTGTAGATGGATTGTCTCTAAGCTGGCCAGGGAAGTCACCATCCCTCCCTGCAAGGTCCATTCTATCCCTTCAGAGTTCTTGAAGCAACATAACAATGAAGTGACGGTATCACACAGGCTGCAGTGAGGATATTTTTCGTTGTTGAGGTTCAGTCCTTGTTGTTTTTGTTGCTTTCATTGTAGTTATAATTTAATACTTTCTGAGCATGTGCAAATTACCACTCTGCTAATGCGTCTACTTTCCTCAGTCATTTAATAACAACCCTATGAGGTAGACGATATTATTATTCCATTTTACAGATGGCAAAAAACCGAGAACAGATGGAGTCCAACTGACCATTCTTTAACAGCTTCTATATACATAACCAGAGATGTCTGTCTTTCATTTTTTAAACATCTTCCTGTCACATATGGATTTATAAGCATGTCTGCCTTCCTGGTAGCTTAGTTGGTAAAGAATCTGCCTGCAATGCGGGAGACCTGGGTTTGGTCCCCGGGTTGGGAAGATCCCCTGGAGAAGGGAATGGCTACCCACTCCAGTTGAATTGCCTGCAGAATCCATGGACAGAGGAGTCTGGCAGGCTACAGTCCATGGGGTCGTAAAGAGTCAGACACGACTGAGCAACTTTCCCTTTCACTTTACTTATCACTAAGTTTTATTAGATGTGATTAACACCCCCCAGGAGGAATCAATAATTCTGACTTGGAAAGTATATAGCTAGAAAAAAAGAGGGTACTGAGGAAAAGCTACAGGATGAGAAAACCACAATATCTCTTAGTTTATAACCACATCCCACTTTTTGAAATGATTAAAATCTATGGGGCAAAAGTTCATTGTTGAAGAATAAGTAACTGCCCATTATAGGAAGCCCCTGTTTTATTTCTAAACATCATTTCTCAATAAATGGAAACATTTTCCACAGCACCCTTACAAAAGCAATTTAATTTCTCGAACAGCCATAACACTGAAATTTTTAATTTGATATTCTCAAATGGTTAGATCACTCTTTATAATTCTGAAGCCCCGTGGGATGATATACAAGCCTATGCAAATAACAGTTACAATCTTCTCTTGACAGCTGAATTTGCCTTTTTCAAAGATACATATGTCTATCAATCTAACACTAGAAATGTCAAGGAATCAAATAATATAGCTCACTATTTCATTATAAACCAAACATTTTTCTGTACTTTAAAAAATTTTGTAAACAATAACAGGATAAAATAATACATAATTGGAAATGGTAGTTAATCTTACAAGTTGCACTATTATAATTTTAATATCCTGGTGTCTACTAACTTTGTATAAAGCTATAAATGTACACCTTAAATCTAGGGTGACAGACATTCAGGTTGTAGCTGTGGCTTTAAAGTTGCCACCTTAAAAATGTATTCTGCTTCTCTCTTTTCAAGCCAATATATTTACAAACTTGATGTAGATTTTGAACAACCATGAACACTGAGACAGTAGTTTAAACAGGTGGGAAACATGGCAACAGGATGCAAAAAGATCCTCTGGGGAAATAAGGAGTTTCTAGAAGGTATCAGAGTGCTTGCAAAATTGGAAACCAAGCTTTGAAGATCTCTTCACCACGCCAGTGCTGTCATATGGACAGAACTATTCAGCAAGATGCTTAAACTAAACTGTAAGACTTAAACGGGGCTATCTTCACAAACTGAGTAATTGATGCCATCCTCAAACTGGCATTTGACCAAATAATTATTGTCAGCTTAAAAGACAACTTACTGCAAAACAACGCTTTATCCAAAGATGAGAGAATTAGGTCATTCTTTCATGCACTGTCCCGCTCTATTTATTGATGGACTTTGGAGCAAACATGTCTCCTTGCAAGATCAATACTCTCCTGTCTTTAGTAAATTTAACACCATCCCTTTACAGTAGGTACATGACTTGCTCTGTCCTGACTTGTAAATATTCAATAGGCAGTCTAGACAGCATGTGGTATCACAGAACTGGAATCACCTTTTAAATAAATCAACAAACATTGCTGCAGACCCAAACAAGTTTCTGCTGGATGTAAGCAAAACTGAACTTAGTATAAATTGTCCTGAGTTAATGAATAAATTTTTATTATTTAAGGCAATTTTGAAAGAAGTCAGAACATCTGGGTTCTTAAAGGTTTTGGCTATTGGGAATAGAGCTGAAAGAATAGAAGTTGTGCGTTTTTTTTTTTAATCAAAACAAACTTTATTTTATTATTTTAGGGACTGCAAAATGACCCAAAGAAATCAGTATGTCTAAGTCCATATGAACCATATAATTTCCATGCTATTGTAAGAGAGCACATATTCCCCTATAATGCAGCTACATTCTCTTTCTGCATCATGCAAATTCAACACATTGTTCTTAAAGCTCCTTCAAAACAGACATCATTAAAGCACAAAGCAAGGGCTTACAGACTGAAAAACTAAGATCTACATCTGGGTCTTATAGGGCTTGTAAATGGCACATCTGATAGTAAAACCTATTTAGGAAAACAGTGCAAGAAGCTTCAGCAAGTACTACAGGATTTTCAGCCAATGATGTTTAAGATAGCTGTTTTCTGTCAACAGTTACTCTCTCTTCCAGGTTCTCTGGAACACAGACCCATCTCTGAAAACTCAGAGCAAAGTACACCCCAAGGGAGAAATATTACTTAGATGAGAAAGAAGAATGAAGCAGCAGCAGTAAGATAGACATAAAATTGTAAACTAGTGGAAAGCAGGAGCAAGGAAGGGAGGGAAGGGAGAGAGAATGAGAAGCAAAAATCAACATACATGGGAGTTTTTCACATATATTTTAATACAGTATTATTAGTAAAAGCAAAATGCAAAGAACTAATGAATTTAGGAGATAAGGATAATTTTCGACATTGAATAAAATCTCATGATTCCTCATGACCCTTCAGTTCAGTGTACCTAGGGTTCCATGGCATTTATCTATTTTTAATTATTTAAGGTAGAAGTAACTTGATTAGGACTTCCCTGGTAGCTCAGATGGTAAAGAATCTGCCTGCAATACAGGAGATCTGGGTTCGATCCTTGGGTTTGGAAGATCCCCTGGAGAAGAGAATGGCAACCCACTCCAGTATTCTTGCCTGGAGAAGTCCACGGACTGAGGAGGCAGTTACAGTCCATGCGGTTGCAAAGGGCCGGACATGACTGAGCCAGACATGATTGAGCGACTAACACCTTCACTTTTAAAGTTGATTAGACTGGTCTAGAATATGTTCAGGATAAAAAATAGGTTTTTTGAATATAATTCTGATGATAAACTGTGTAAATAAATTATGAAAAAAATAGTAACTCTACTTTCTGTAAATGACTTATAATAGCCTATAAATGTGGGAGAAGGAAATGGCAACCCACTCCAGTATTCTTGCCTGGAGAATCCCAGGGAGAGAGGAGCCTGGTGGGCTGCCATCTATGGGGTTGCACAAAGTCGGACACGAATGAAGTGACCTAGCAGCAGCAGCCTATAAATGAAGTGAAGTGAAAGTCGCTCAGTCGTGTCCGACTCTTTGCGACCCCATGATCTATACAGTCCATGGAATTCTCCAGGCCAGAATACTGAAGTGGGTAGCCTTTCCCTTCTCCAGGGGATATTCCCAACCCAGGGATCAAACCCAGGTCACACGCAATGCAGGCAGATTCTTTACCAGCTGAGCCACAAGGGAAGCCCAAGAATACTGGAGTGGGTAGCTGATCCCTTCTCCAGTGGATCTTCCTGGCGAAGGAATCAAATTGGGGTCTCCCACATTGCAGGAGGATTCTTTACCAACTGAGCTATCAGGGAAGCCCAATGGACTATAACAGATGGCAAAATATACAATAAAATTTTATGATGTTTGAATTTGCTCTAGAAGAAATCTAAGACAGGAATAAAACTAGTTCAACCATTACTTGTTATTTTAATTTTTTTTTCTCTCCATGTAGCTAAAAGCATAGATTTTGTAATTATATAATATATATGCATTGGGAGATTTTATCCATATTATTATTCTAGTAAAATATACTAGTATAATATTTAGTTACTCATGTTTTTCACAAAAGCCTGGCCCATCTGTTATGCCATCATATATTAGTAAACACTGACAGATTTATAGATGGATGCTTTTCTACAAAAAAGCCTCATTTTAAATGTTTGAATTTTGAAGCATAAATGCTATGAGACACAAAAAGTGACTTGAATCATGTCTGCAATCAAGATATCCACATGGTCGTGCAAAAGGTACAAAGAAGAAGAATAAATGTCTGCTATGTACACAGCAAGGTCATAAAGACAACAATCACAGGGAAGTAGGTCACCATTCGCTGCACTTTTCTCATGTTCTCCTTCATTCACCTGTCACTCAAACTAGATGCCCAACACTCACTAAAAATCAACTCAGCTCCTAAGTTCTTCCTCTTTTCCCAGGATAAAACTTAAGGATGCACCACAGCTTCCTTATCCATTCACAGCATGTATATTATCTATGGTGAAACAGGTCACCAGCCCAGGTGGGATGCATGAGACAAGCGCTCGGGCCTGGTGCACTGGGAAGACCCAGAGGAATCGGGTGGAGAGGGAGGTGGGAGGGGGGATCGGGATGGGGAATACGTGTAAATCTATGCTGATTCATGTCAATGTATGACAAAACCCACTGGAAAAAAAAAAAAAAAAACAACTTAAGGATGCTACTCTCATACATGTTCCTGTCCTTCCTGGTATCTTCCTTGTCTTCCACCACTGGTACCTCTTTGAGTGTAAATCGGAATCACTTCCCCTAAGATGGGAACTGTATCACCTCACTGTTACTTTCCCCACTGCTTTGTCTCTTGCCTTCCTTTCCCTGTTTCACTTCCAAAAAAATTATCAACATACACTGGTTGCCCCTGCAGTAGTATTTCTCAAAAAGTGGTCAGCAGACCACCTAAAATTCAGAATCAAGAGGAATGCTTAGCTTAAAATGCAGGTCTATTAACCCATACCAGACTTCCTGAATCAGTTTCCTTGGGTAAGGCCCAGGAACCTATACTTTTAACAAGCTTCCTGGAGTTCTTAAGTAAATTTTCAGAACAACTGTTCCCTTTCCTCAACACCCAGTCTCTTCTTAATCCTCCCAGGAGTGGCTTCTATGCCTGAAAATCCTTTGGCTCTTTTCTTCAATCCTCAGTAACTTCCCCGTGGCCAAGCCCGTAGTCTTTTTTCCCATTAACTCTCCTGGACTGCTCTGCTGAGCCTCATATAACTCTCTCTTGTTCTTATTTTTACAGAAGGCACCATCCTTGTTTTACTTCTCTTGTTCTGCCTTTGTTTCCTACCAGTCCTCCCCCTCTGGGTGGTCTCAGTGGCTGAATTTTGCTTTTTCTTCATCTCTTTCCCATTCTTTGTCATTGAAACTGTCTCTTAAATAATTCCTCCCCTCATGACTTCAAAGATTTTCATGTTGTCAACTCACAGAGGTACATCTCTAATACATGCATATCTTTCCCTTAAACTCTAGCCCAGATGCCAGATGATCTGTGTGATCTTTGCTTGCCCCTGTTTAATCTGCTGTTCCCTCCAACTCTCTATGATCAAAATGTACTGTAACTCTTCTCTTCCTCAAGTTATTTCTTTCTCCCATGTAACTGAGAAATCTACATATGCAACGCTAGGAAAATACATCTGTGAATTCCTCAAAGCAGTATCCCTGAGAACCTACTGGACCCAGAGCACCATGCTGACTGCAATCAGCTACCCAAAGAACCTTAAGTCTTATCCTTGAAGACCTAAGGTTAGAACAGGAGATAATATAAGCTATATAGATAATGGTACATACACTTAAGACTAGAGCAAACTCTGCTCTAGAGGCAAAATAAAGATCCAATCAAATAGTCCCCAATCCTGTAGCATAATAGGAAAGGGATTAATACCAAACCCAACTTTTTCCAAGGAAGTAAAAGAAAATCCTTCTTACTGGCTGGTTTCTATTAAATGTATTGGTATCAGGTCATAAGGAATTTTTACTCTTGTTCCCCAACTTTTTTGCAAAGAACAAAGCATCACTTTGCAGAGGATAATGAGGAAAACTGGAGAAAATGCTGAGGTAAGTGTAGTTTGAATAAAAATGCTTTTATAACATTGATTAAAGAAAAGAAGCAATGTTAAGTTGAACTTAGCAGGTAGACCTGTTTGCAATATCAAGTACCTGTGGGAACACTAGTTTAAACTACTAAATTGAAAGGGAGGGAGAAACTAAATTAAAAATAACCGAGAAGAGTTTATTTAAAAGATCTCCTTCTGTTTTTATAGTTAAGTTACTATAAAACAGAAACCAAAGCACATTTGTAAATCAAAGCCCAAGCTGAGCCTGAGATTAAGTGAGGGGGAACAGGACTGGCCCTGAGATGGCTTTAGTTCCAGAAAAGCCTCATTGGGACATTTCTCATTTGCCATGATTGTCATACGGCTTGTTTTATTCAAAATATTTATTCATTGCTTTTATTTTGCCCTATATAACAAGACTTTTCAAGGGGGGAGAGTGTTTTTCTTTTCAATTAAAAAAAAAGTCTATTAAGTTGTTTTCCAACTTACCAAGAATATATCCTCTGAGTAACAAAAGATGAGGAAGTGCTAAAAGGTTTCAAGAAACCACTTCCTTTGAATCTTTTTCCTTTTGTTACTATACTACCCAGTGTCTTATTTTCTCTAGTTCCGTTTGACTTTTATAATTTGTTCTCGCTCAAGCACTGGTACTTACTGAGTGCCTAAGGCACTCAAGTTATGGGAAAGAAGGTTGAGTGTTAAATGTTTCCTATCCTTCCCTTATGTTCAAGAACTGGATTTCTAGCAACTCAAGTTGTTCTATTTGAAGAGATAAAACAGTGGCATGTAAAGAAATAAGATTAGACAAATCTTTCTCTGTGTTCTTTCAAGAATCAATAAATCTAGAAGTTGGAAGAATAGAGCCTTGGACCAACTGATTAAATCTATCAAGTATTTATGGTTCCCCAAATGTACTTTGGGGGGAAAAAAGATGATTTTGAAGCAGAAATTGCATCAGATATTCAAGACTGGGCAGTGAGGTTGAAGCCACAAGGAAGCAAAGAGGAAGGTGACAGGTAAGGAGCCATCAGCTTGGGTCCCGGTGGCAGGCTTGCCTAGGATGCTACTGCTAGAAGCAGTGTGGAGGCTGAGATCCAGGTGGCTGTTCAGACCCCCAAACAGGGAAGGGCAAGGCAGGGTCGGCTCTCTCCTGTCTCCACCACCTCCAGCCCATTCTGTGGGGGCTCCAAGGAGCACAGGTGCCTCCGGCAGGCTGTCTGGCCAGGAGTAAGTCTCTGGCACATTCTCATCTTCTCCTGGTTCATGTGAAAGAATAAAGAAAGTGAAATACTAATCTCATCATGTTACTTCCTGAAAAACCCTTTCATCGTGCTCATTGTCTACCTGGCAAAGTTCAAAGCATTTGAGGCTTTTTCTGACCCATCCTCCACTTAGCCTTACAGTCTTATTTTCACCCGTGGCTCTCACAAATTAGGCACATCGATGGGTGGTACCACACCCTAATACACACTCCCTTATGCTTTCACACCTGCTGTGTTCTCCTCTCCAAATGGCTCCCCCATCCCCAGTCCTAGCTCCGAGGTTCATGCTGCGATGCCCTCTCATCCTAAGACACGTTCAAATATCACCTCCTCCATGCTGATCCAGCCTTCTCCTATCTCATCAAGCAGAATAAAGTGCTTCGACTTCTGCGCTCATACATCACGCATACCTCGATTAGAACTCTTGTCACAGAATTATGGAATCCATGTCTTTCTCCAGGAACCCAGAATCTTCTCAAGGTCAGACATCACCTCTATTCATCTTGCATCCTTCTGTCAATAGCACCATGCAGGAACATGGTGGGGACTCAATAGATAAAGTTTATGAAATAAACTATGGATCAGTTGGTGGGTCAGCGATAAAGAATTCCTCAACAATGCAGGAGATGTGGGTTTGATCCCTGGGTCTGGTCCCTGGGTCAGGAAGATCTCCTGGAGAAGGAAATGGCAACCTACTCCAGTATTCTTGCCTGGGAAATCCCATGGATACAGGAGCCTGGCAGCTGAAGGTCCATAGGGTTGCAAAAGAGTTGGACATGACTTAGCAAGTAAACAGCAGCAACAGTACATTCAAGCCAGTTCAGCCAATGCTTTTTGAGTACTTACCACGTGGCAGACCTATGTACACCCCAAAGTTATAAAAGGGGTAAGATATGGTTACTGCTTCCCAGGTGTTGCTAGTAGTAACGAACTCACCTGACAATGCAGGAGACCTGAGACTCAGGTTAGATCCCTGGGTCAGGAAGACCCGCTGGAGGAGGGCATGGCAACCCACTCCAGTATTCATGCCTGAAGTATCCCATGAACAGAGGAGCCTGGTAGGCTACAGTCCACAGAGTCTTAGAGTTGGACACGACTGAAGTGACTTAGCACACTTGCACATGGTTATTATGTTTAAGAAGCTTCGAGTCTTGCAGGAAAGAAAAAGTATGTAAAACATAATTATAATGCAATGTAAGATGTACGGCACTAAGGTATATATTAGATTCAGAAGTAGTACGTGGGAGACAATATTAAGATAGAACTCAAGTAGAGCAAAGGCTTTAATCTGGAAAACAGAGAAAAATAAACTTATCCAGGAGGTACTGAGCTGGTTTAGCAGCCAGCAGAGAGCCACTGCAGAGCTTGGGAGAGGAATGGCATGCTGATGCAAATGATATTTTAAGAACCATTTGAGGCAGCAGGAAGAAATCACTGCAGCAAGGAGAAGGTGCAATATGAGATCCCCTAAGCCTCCTTGTCCTGAATTACAAAATAAGACTTTCCACTTTATAAATCCACCTTAGTTTCTGCTGGGAAAGGTGTTCATTTCAGCAAGGGAAGGCAAGAAGTTCACGCTGCTCTCAGTTAAACACTGGGCAAACAAGAGGTGTGATGTATGCAGAAGATGGTGTATTTTACTGGGCATGACATTTACTACATGGCATTTACTGGGCCATGTAGTTAAAAGCATAAAAACTTGCCAAATAGCTCAGGAAAAATAGCATAGAATTCTCAAAGCCAGGAGAGTTTGGTGGGAGGAAACTGCATCAAGAAGCACTTTGTCTGGTACTTCCAGCTGGTTTTTCAAAGAAACTGTTTCATCTCAACCAGTACTCAAATCAATTGAGGAAAACACAAAATTATAAGCTCAACCTCACAGAAAATGCACACAAAACCTCAGGATTCTTTCTTACGTCTCAAAACTGTATTTCCAAGTCTAGAGCTGCCAGAGTCAGGACCCACGAGTTCCTGAAATGTTGCCATGACATAATTAACTGCTTATGTCTATAAGAGATTCAGAGCATCTTTTAGAGTCTGGAAGCAAAGAGGATGAGGCTGAAATGCAGACTATGATGCTGAAAAGGATGAAAGATATTGTGAAGAGGAATGCACACCCCTGCCAGTGAGTTAAAAAGAAAAACACAACCTTCTTTGCAGTGAATCTGGTATTTATTCCCCTTCACCTACTGTGGTTAAGCAGGATTTTAATTCTAAAATGAATTCTCTGACTTTACTCCCTGGCGCTACTCCAGTGATTATGTTACCTTACAGGGTAAATGGGATTTTGCCAATGTCATTAATGTGACATATCAGTTGACCTTAAGAAAGGGAAATTAACCAGGTGGGTCTAATCATGCGAGTCCTTTAACACAGGATTTTCTTCTAGGGTGGCAGAGGGGAAGTTAGATTTGAAGCATGAAGAGCATCCCAATCCTGCTGCTGGTTTGAAGATGGAATGGGGTTTAATGAGAAGGAATGTAGGCAACCTCTAGGAGCAGGCAGTGACCCATGGCTGACAACCAGAGAAGCAACAAGGACCTCAGTCCTACAACCACAAGGAATTGAATTTTGACTGAATAACCTTGAAGTGGGTTAACTGTCAAGACTTCCAGATGAGAGGGCAGCTCAGCTGATATCTTGATTTTAGGTTTATAGACCCTAAGCAGAGAGCCCAGTCAAGCTCACCAGAATTTCTAATCGACAGTCTGTGAGATAATAAATGGGTATTATTTTAAGCCACAAAGTCTGTGGTAATTTGTTGCAGCAGTCACAGAAAACTAACAGGCCTTCCAATAATTACTATTCAGTTAACACATACATTAATTGATGTACATGAAGTTCCTGAATCTGAATAGAGACTTCATCCTAATTTCATAAAGCAATGGAACAGGAAGTAAAAAATCAGAAGAGCACTGATGGCGGCAAATTTGGAAACAGTACCGATGAGGAAATGTGACCCCCACAGGTACAATTTCTACCCTGCTGTTCAGAGAACCCATTCCTTCTGTAATCCAATTTGACATCCTATTTTCTGATAATATAAGCCCCACCCAGTCAATCATTCGTTCATTCAATATGCATTTGACCCAATGATGAAGTGACCACCATACCCAGACCAAGAATACTTGGTCATAGTAGGTAACTCTGTTATGCTGCAATTCATCATTGCCTATGCTACATAAAGAAAAATGAGATCCAGTGCTACCAGCAAAAAAAAAAAAAAAAAGAAAAGTTAAATTAGGTAAAGAAAGGGAGTCCTAGAGCATCTGCCTGAAAGCTGAATCGATTTGTTCATAGAAACGCTAGTATGAAGGTGAAAAACTTGAGGCAATTAAAATTAACCTGAGAACAAAAAGGTTGATCATTTAAAATAGGTGTAAAACATGACACTAGCAAAAAAAAATTGATTCAGAACCAGCTCTCTGGTTAAGCAATCAAAATATGTGGGTGTTTTTTTTTTTTTTTTTCATCCCTTGGGGATTGTCAGAAATGATTCTACTACAAAAAGATCTCTTGGTCCAATGAAAGTGAAATAGACCTGGGGAAGCTATTGGGACCTAAAGTTTTATCTGTTCAGAGCTAACATGTTTATTTCAAGTACAATCACTGTTTAAAAACCCAAGCAAGCAGTCAGAGGTAATTCAGATTGCAACACTCTAGGTCATATGCATTAGCTCAAAACAGCCAGCACCACATGGGACCTGCCATGGGAGCAACCCTCCTGGCAGAAAGATGTGAGTGAAAGGCTGGCTGAATATTGAAGAAGTAGCCAAGGAATTCAAGATAGCCAGATTTTACATTCCTTGTGCTCCCTTAACCAGACAGTGAAGTTCAATACCCTACTACATGCCGTCTGTATAATAGGAAACATTGACTTCAGTGGATGATTATAAACAGAAGGCTCTTAACAGCTCACAACCCATTGGATCCTTTAAATATTTACATTCTGCTGGCTGACACAGACCCAGTGTTTATTACTGTGGTTGCTTCAGGCAAGCTCTAAACAATATCTACACACAATGAGGGTATCTGGCTTCTTAGGTCATGCCATTGGCTATCTGGGGGTTAACAGGGCACAAGGTCAGAACTGAAAGCCAAAGAAGGCTCATGTCCTGCAACTGGCCCCTCCTGTGTTATTTTCTTATTGTTATTGTTTATTCAATGCCCACATGGCTGTCATTGCACATAAAGTGGAAATATTCTCTTGGCACACATCTATGGGATATTTCACTGTTCATCATGCCAATAAGTGGTAAAAAACAAAACCTTTTCTTTCTAACTGGTAATGGTGTTGACAGTTCTTCGTTTTGCCTCCAGGTTAACCCAAAATGATTGAGCTGGCGATAATGATTTGACTCAGCTGGTAGGTTTATAACCATATGAATTGGTACTGTCTCATCTAGCCTGCCATGATAAATGATTTATTTTTCTTGCTGCAAACATAATTATGTTCTTGATTAATAACAAATGTGAAGACACAGACTCTGAAGCAAGGCTAAGGCGATCTACTCTTAACCACCATATTTGTTTTATAATCATTAAAAAAAAAAAAAAAAGGTTCATCAAACTCAGAGCAGAGATGGCAAACCTCTCAAGAACAAAGAGCAAGAACAGGGCTTTGTGGCAAACTCTAATATAGCATCGCACATTAGACAAAATACCGGGCATTAACTCTCAAGTCACTTGAGAAAAGCAGTTTTTTCTCTAGTGCATTAAAGCTGCATAATTCACACTAGTGAGCAGTTCATTTCTCTCCTAGGATATGGCCCAAGAAAAATATTGCTTTATTTTCCTTAGCAGTTCAAAGGAGATGGTTAGTGTCAGTAGGAAATCAAGTCACCTCTTTTTAAAAAGATGTTTTCTTCTTCCATTTTGCTCTTTCCTTGTATTTTCCGGATTCTGAATCTCTCTTTAAAGAATTTAAGACAAAGCTCCCTAACTAGCAAAACAAAATAATGTACCAAATATTCTCTGTGAACAGGCTCCCATGATTGATCTATTTTATTGTGATTATTTTCATGATACAGACAGCTTAGAATCACCATAATAATTTTACTGCATCCACAGCTCTCTTACCCTCACACTATATATCCTAGTGGAAAACAAAGAATAGGTATTGTCTTTATGCAAATACCCCAGGATCTGAATGTGATTTCCACAGTCCTTCAGGAAGTTCAGGAAAGATCTTGGGGATTGATCCTAGACTTCTCTGATTGCCACAAGGGCATAAGTCTTTAAAGTCAGGATAACTATCTCACTGATCTTTGCATTCATGCCTGGTACTTTGAAGAGGTGTTTAATGAAGCTGTGTTAGACTGAATTGAACAGAGAGCTGACTGGCCAACCAACCAGGCATTCAGGTTCTGGAACATTTAGAAGTTTTAGGATGATATGATTAACTACTGTGGAAACATTACCCAAATGGTAGTCAGAAGATACCCATGAAGAAACACTGCTTTAAAAATGTGTATTTGTGATATCTTCCTAACACATGGAACCAGTGACATAAATGGAAAAGCAAATTTTGCCAATCAAGCAAGCTCTTTTGTCCTTCAGTTAGCCAATGAGATACAGTTTATCAGACCACAAAACTCAGTTAATTCCAGTTGATCCTATTATACTAAATCCTGTTAATCCTTATGATACTGTGAATTGGGCAAACCTGAAATTACTGGTTGCATGAGCAGGTCTTCAAAAGAGAACTGATTAAAACTTAGAAAGATTGATCTAGGGAGAATTTGACTTTTATTTTAAAAAATGATACATTTTTTTCAGACCAACAATATTAAAAAATAAGAGCCAATATTTTATAGATTCTATAATCCACATACTTTTCTTTAGCTGCTTAATTATATTCAAATTCCGGACATGTTAAAAAATATAGGGAACAAGAAAAAACAATATATCTTTATTTTTAAAAAGTCATTCCCTTGGGATGATTTCTGATTGCATTTTCTATAAGCTGAAGTTTCTATACTTTAGAGGTTTTGTCAAAGTAAAGCAGAGAGAATTTAAATGACATAAATGCTAATCCAGCAGAAAGTTAGGTTTTATGTTAAGAAACTTAACCGAGACATTACTGGGAGTAAGACAGAAGTCCAGGTAACAGTGAAAAAAGATACAAAAGCTAAAGGTGCCAATTAAAGGCTTTTGAAGTGAGACAGAAACTGATTTATGTATAGTATTTGTAAAGTTTACTCTTATAAACAGAAACAGCATCTTTCAGGGTAGCAGACCTCATATTTGCAGAGCATATGTGTCCACATGACATTCTTTCCATCACACCATCGTTACACACATACACTCGCACACACAAACACACATCAAGAAGGCAGCCAATGACTACCATGCAGTTTCCAACCACAAACCGCTGTCAGAATGTTTACTGCATTTTAGGTTTTCAAATAACTAGAAGAAATGCCAGATTAAGTGAAGAAGACAGTTGATGCATTTAAGGGGTTCACAGTTTAGGGCACCACAGTACATTCAATGTTGATCAAATTTACTGCATAACTAACTGCTCATCAAATTACACTAGGTGTTCCCTAGTGGAACAATCTAGTTATCACAGCAAAATTTGATTCAAAAAAAAGAAAAAATCTACCATGATCAAGAGAATGCATGCATTCTTCAAATCAGGTGCTGTGGAATCTAGCACAACTTTTTAAGAGTCACTGTTAAGGATATGATGTTCAATAAAGGAAACCAGACAGGAAAGAGTACTTGGTGTGCGGTTCCATGTAAACATAGTTCAAAAGATGAACACCTCCATCTATGTTGTTACAAATCAGGATACGCCCGCCTTTAGGAGGTAGTGACTAGAGGTAATAAGAAGGAGCATGAAACAGTGATGGTGAAAATGGTCCGTTTCTTGATCCCAGGGCTGGTTGTATAAGTGTGTTCACTTGGTAAAAATGCATCTGGCTGTCTGTTTTCCATTTCCATGCTTTTCAGTATGTACGTCATGCATCAATAAATGTGTGTGCACACATGCACACACACAGACACACACACACAACATCAGGATGTCCTCCTAGTTGAGCAATGACTAAAGAAAGCAAATATAAAGAAGTCTTGTCCTTTACACCCTGATTCTCAATTGGCTCATGACCTTAAAAACTGACACCGAAGATACATTCAAAAGTTGAGTTTTCACTCCTTATTCACATTTTAAATCTGTCATTAAGAATAGTTGTGTAGCTACAGAAGGTAGAGTCAGGAAGGCGAGGAACATGGCCACGGTGTCATAGCCAAGGGAAGGATGGAGATTTGCATCTCAGGTAATCCTGACCTCAAGGCCAGCTGTCTGCTTTGTAGCATTTTACTGGCCAGCCCACTGGAAGCCCAGGGTCAGGTCAAGGCCTGCCACATGGCAGAGAGATGGGGAATTCTGAAGCCGTTGGTGTAGACTCGCCCTGTTCAGGAATCCCAGAGTAAAAGTTGCTATGGGGTCCTCTTCTTCCAGGAGGCCCATGAGAACAGCCAGGAACAGGAACTGAACCTCCAGAGATGGAACCTAGTTCTTTTCACTAACAGCTCTTTCCAACAGTTCTGGGAGTTCTAAACATCATCCACAGTAAGTTCCCCACATACTAACAAGTTCTGTTCAGAGACCACATTCATAAAGCCAATTTGTTCCCAAGTCCAATAAAGTTAGTCGAGGTACCCAACTCACACAATTGGCTATATGGTACTGTACTGTAAAGTGAAAGTGAAATCACTCAGTCATGTCCAACTCTTTGCAACCCCAAGGACTGTAGCCCGCCAGGCTCCTCTGTCCATGGGACTTCCCAGGCAAGAATACTGGAGTGGGGTGCCATTTCCTTCTCCAGGGGATCTCTCGGACCCAGGGATCCAACCCCAGTCTCCCACATTTCAGGCAGACTCTTTACCATTTGAGCTACTAGGTAATTCCAAGGGTGTGTTGTGAATACTGAGACACCTTTATCACTTAGGAAAATCCAAGGGTTTTAGGAGCTCAGTGCCAGCAAGGGGGACAACTGGACTGTAACAGGTTTGTAATACTTTCCACACAAATAGTGTATAAAAAACGACACAAAAAGTAAACATTTTTAATGTACAGTAGAGTACCTTGAAAAGTGCAGGGGTACAGTACAACAGCCGGCACATAGAGGCTGGCAGAGACCGAACAGGCAAGAAGGGTTACTGACTGGAGGAGGGACTGGAGGTGGAAGACGGTAGAGCTGAAGGATCGTCGGCAACAGGAGACGGAGGGCAAGCTGCAATTTCATGCACGCCTGACATTGATGACACAGGTTCTGGTTCTTTGCTGGGTTCAATTCTGTCTACTCTCTTTAAAAAATGATCCAGTGATGTCTGGGTAGTGGCTCTTTTTTCCTCCTCATGATGATGTGGTAGCACCAGACTGCATTCTGAACGGCTGCTACAACCTTCACGTACCGTTCTATGCCTGAGTCCTGTGCCTCAGAAACTAAGGCTGCCTCTTCAGATAAAGAAAATCCCCTTGCCATTTCCTGCCTCATGAATCTCTTCAGTTCTGCAGTTACTTCCTCTTGTCTCTCTTGGTCCTTCCTCTGGGTTTTCAGTTCCTGGTGTTTCTTAGCAGTGCCAGCTACATCACTGCTGCTTTTACACTTCCTTCCAGACACCCTGGGCTTGAGTAAAAATACCATGCTACTGCCCACTCCACTGCACTGAACAGTAAAGTGCACAAATGCACAAGCCCTCGTAGAGGATGCATGCACGTGACCATGTCCTCCAGACATGTGAACTAACAACCTGACTGGACATGAGAACGCACGTTTGCATCTTTGCAAGTTTGAAACTTCATAGTGTATATATAGGGCACTTACTATATTCTTTATTTTTCTGGGCTCCACAATCACTGCAGATGGTGACTGCAGCCATGAAATTAAAAGACGCTTATTCCTTGGAAGGAAAGTTATGACCAACCTAGACAGCATACTAAAAAGCAGAGACATTACTTTGCCAACAAAGGTCCATCTAGTCAAGACTATGGTTTTTCCAGTAGTCATGTTTGGATGTGAGAGTTGGACTATATAGAAAGCTGAGTGCAGAAGAATTGATGCTTTTGAACTGTTGTGTTGGAGAAGACTCTTGAGAGTCCCTTGGACTGCAAGGAGATCCAACCAGTCCATCCTAAAGGAGATCAGTCCTGGGTGTTCATTGGAAGGACTGATGTTGAAGCTTAAACTCCAATACTTTGGCCATCTGATGCGAAGAGATGACTCATTTGAAAAGACCCTGATGCTGGGAAACATTGAGGGCAGGAGGAGAAGGGGACGACAGAGGATGAGATGATTGGATGGCATCACTGACTTGATGGACATGGGTTTGGGTGGACTCTGGGAGTTGATGATGGACAGGGAGGCCTGGCATGCTGCGGTTCACAGGGTCACAAAGAGTCGGACACGACTGAAAGACTGCACTGACTGACTGATAGTATATTCTGTAGGTTATAAAGATGCTTAATGAAAGAGGTGGGTGGTTCTGTATAAGAAAAAAGCCATCTGGGAAAGATCAGCAATGACTTTTTTTTCTCCTATACACATCTTTATTTTGAAATGTTTCTTGAGTAACTACTATATACCAGGTCCTGAGGAGACAATGTGGAAGCAATGATGGAGGCAATACCCTGGCCCCAAGGATTTCTCCTGAGTAAGCAGAGTACAGGAATGTAAGGGAAAAAGGCAACAGAGTATCAGTGATGAAATAAAAATGTGGACAGAGGACATCTTTCTAGGAGGAAGGATAAGACACTCTCCTTCTCAGCTTTCCATCGTTAGAGGAATAAACCTGGTACCATGGAGCTGAAGTGGAGCCTAAACACATATAGTGTCAGCAGCTGAATACACAGTTTTAAAAACAGTTGACCACAGTTTTTAAAATCAGTCTAAGCTTTTAATTCCAATTGTGTTTTATTATCATAGCCTACAAAATGATTTTTTTATAAAGGGCAACAAATACACTGGAGCTCTGTGCCTCTGCCCTCCTGAGTAATTATCAAAAGACAGTTCACTGTTTCCCGTGAAAACTGCCTGAGATTGCATTCTTGTCATTGCAGGAATTTATCTTTGTCCAGATTCTCTTCTGTTGACTCTCCAGGCAAGAATACTGGAGTGAGTATCCAATTCCTTCTCCAGGGGATCTTCCCAACCCAGGGATCAAACCCAGGTTTCCTGCACTGTGGGCAGATTCTTTACCATCTGAGCCACCAGGGAAGCCTATTTATAAGCCATATGGTAGATTATAAAGTTAGAACCATCAAAATGAATTATTTTGCCTTTAGGATCAAAGAATTGTTGGCAATAGTGACTCCAGTGAGTTTCTCAGGAGACTCTTAACCTTTCCTCTTGAAAGCTCATTTGACATTTTAATTCTAACTTCAAGTTGGCATACAGAAGATGGATAGGAAAAAGAGCCTTGGTTTTCATACTTGAGGGACTGAGCACTCACATTTCATACTGTAAGACATTCAAAAGTAAACAAAGGCATGAAGGACAAAGAGAGAAGAGATTTCATAGTTCTTCATTCTGTTTTATCCCATCAGTAGCCATAACTGCTCATCAATGGCTCTTTCCCTGGTTATTTGCCTGCAGCCATTACTAGGCTGATACCAGTAACATGTTAGGGACTTCCACTGGTGGTCCTGATGCTGGGAAAGATTGAAAGCAAGAGGAGAAGGGGACGACAGAGGATAAGATGATTGGATGGCATCACCGACTTGATGGACATGAGTTTGAGCAAGCTCCAGGAATTGGTGATGGACAGGGAAGCCTGGGGTGCTGCAGTCCATGGGGTCGCAAACAGTTGGACACGATTGAGCAACTGAACTGAACTGAACTGGTGATCCAGTGGCTAAGACTCTGCATTCCCGATACAGGGGGCCTGGGTTCGATCCCTGGTCAGGCAACTAAATCCTACATGTCAGTAAAGCTCTGTAAAGCATCTATTTAAAGATGACTGAAAGCATTGGCTTCTTGATACACTTTGAGAGGCACTGAATAAAATATATTTTTGTATCTCCTGTTCCTCAAAATTCCACTTAGTTCTCAATCACTCGAACTCTATGGGTTAATCTCTATTAAGATCTCAGTTGTATCAACCTTGGAAAAAAGACTGAGCTCCTTTAGAAAGAAAAGGTAATAATCAAGCCAGTGGAACAGCCTTTATCCCTAGACTCTGGCATTTCCCTTGAGTGAGCAATTCTTATTGTCACCCTAATTAAGTCAAAACATAAAGGCTTTCCCAATGCTTTACACGAGGGAACTCTTCTAGCAGATTGTATTTTATGAAATCTGTAAAATGCTAGGGGGCATATTAATTAATAGCTGCAATGTTAAACATTCATGGAATACATAATTAATTTCCAACTATCATAGCACTTTATAGTCGAAATACCAGAGAGCCGATTCACCGTCATTTGCCTAGAAAGGAGCTTTTGTTTCTAAAGAAAAGCAATGTTGATTTGTGCAGTGGTGATTTCTGTTTTGCCAGCTGAAAAATATCTATTTATCAGCAACTAAAAGGAATATTTCTGTGTGGACTGCAATAAAATACTCCATGGTGGATAAGCAGGGGAAGAGGGTGGAAAGAAGGAAAATAAAGGAGAGCCAGAGGCTAAAATTGAGATTTGATTGTGGTTCTCTAGGTAAGTAAAAGATGCATTTGGTTGAAATAGCTTTGGATCCCAAATATGCCACATACGTGAGCAATTCCTCCTGCTCTTTCCTGGTCAAAGGTTGTTATTTAATTCATCCCAGTTAAATCTGATCTCAACTTTAATTACCGTGCAAAGCTCAAACTCGATCCAGACGCTTCGGTTCAAATCACTCTAAAATAAAAACAATGACCACAAACAATTTTCTCCTGTGGTTCCCAATCAAAACACCTAAATATCAGCCTCCTAGTCATGTATTTCTTCTTGCTATTTTACATCTAATCAAATTAGTTAATCAACTTAGAAATTAAAGAACAGGGTCTATAAAAAACATTCAAGTAAGACAAACCAGGAATCAATGAACCATGTATAAAACTAAAAAACAGCAGAAGGGGAAAAACTAGAGATCTCTTCAGGAAAATTGGAAATACCAGGGGAGCATTTTATCCAAAGATGGGCACAATAAAGGACGGAAATGGTAGAGACCTAGTAGATGTTGAAGAGACCAAGAAGAGATAGAAAGAATACACGGAAAAACTGTACAAAAAAAGATCCTAATCAACCAGATTACTACAATGATGCGGTCAGTCATTCAGAGTCAGATATTCTGGAAAGCGAAGTCAAGTGGGCCTTAGGAAGCACTGCTGTTAATAAAGCTAGTGGATACAATGGAATTCCAGTAGAACTATTCAAAACCCTAAAGGATGATGCCATCACGGTGTTGCATTCAAAATGCCAGCAAATCTGGAAGACCTAACAGTGGCCACAGGACTGGAAAAGGTCAGTCCTCATTCCAGTTTCCAAGAAGGATAGTACTAAAGAATGTGCTAACTATCAGACAGTTGCAATAATTTCCCATGCTAGTAAAGTCATGCTTAAAATCTTGCATGCTAGGCATTATGTGAACCAGGAACTTCCAGATGTCCAAGGTGGGTTTAGAAAAGGAAGAGGAACCAGAGATCAAATTGCCAACATTTGCTGGATCATAGAGAAAGCTAGGGAATTCCAGAAAAACATCTACCTCTGTTTTATCAACCATGCCAAAGCCTTTAACTGTGTGGGTCACAATGAACTGAGGAATGCTCTTAAAGCGATAGGAATACCGGACCCTCTTACCTGTCTCCTGAGAAACCTGTATGCGGGTCAAGAAGCAACAGTTAGAACCCTGTATGGAACAACTGATTGGTTCAAGATTGAGAAAGGAGTATGAGAGGGCTGTCTGCTGTCACCCTGTTTGTTTAATCTATAATCTGAGCACATCATGGAAAATGCCGGATTGGATGAGTTACAAGCCAGAATCAAGACAGGTGTGAGAAACATTAACAATCTCAGATATGTGGATGATACCACTCTAATGGCAGAAAGTGAAGAGGAACTAAAGAGGACGTTGATGAGGGTGAAGGAGGAAAGTGAAAGAGCCAGCTTAAAACTATTAAAAAAAACTAAGATCATGCCATCCACCCCATTACCATGGCAAACAGAGGGGGAAAAGGTGACAGTAGTGACAGATTTCCTCTTCTTGGGCTCTAAAATCACTGAGGATGGTCACTGCAGCCATGAAATCAGAAGATGGTTGCTTCTTGGCAGGAAAGCTATGACAAACCTAGGGTGTTGAAAGCAGAGACATTACACTGCAACAAAGGTCCGTATAGTCAAGGCCATGGTCTTCCCAGTGGTCACATATACAGTTTTGAGAGCCATAAAGAAGGCAGAGTGCCGAAGAATTGATGCCTTCAATCTGTGGTGCTGCAGAAGACTCTTGAGAGTCCCTTGGACTGCAAGGAGATCAAACCAGTCAATCTGAAGAGAAATCAACCCCAAATACTAATTGAAAAAACTGATGCTGAAAGTGAAGCTCTAGTGTTTTGGTCATCTGATGCAAACAACTAACTCATTGGAAAAGTCCCTGATGCTGGAAAAGACTGAGGACAAAAGGAAAAGAGGGCGTCAGAGGATGAGATGGCTGGATGGCATCACTGATGCGATGGACATGAAGTGGGGCAAACTCCAGGAGATGGTCAGGGACAGGGAGGCCCGGTGTGCTATAGTCCATGGGGTCGCAAAGAGTTGTACATGACCGGATGACTGAACATCAACAACAGGTCATGTATTTCTCCTTGCTATTTTATATCTAATTAAATTAGTCAACTTAGAAATTAAAGAAAAGGGTCAATAAAAAACATCCACGTAAGACAAACCAGGAATCTGCAGAATAATTAAATTCATTTTTGTTGCTGTTGTTTAGTTGCTAAGTCATGTCTGACTCTTTTGCAACCCCATGGACTGTAGCCCACCAGGCTCCTCTGTTCATAGGATTTCCCAGGCAAGAACACTGGAGTCGGTTGTCATTTCCTTCTCCAGGTGATCTTCCCAACCC
This sequence comes from Cervus canadensis, assembly GCF_019320065.1. Classification (NCBI taxonomy): domain Eukaryota; kingdom Metazoa; phylum Chordata; class Mammalia; order Artiodactyla; family Cervidae; genus Cervus; species Cervus canadensis. The sequence continues at coordinate 18,193,338 of NC_057409.1, read as the reverse complement.
AGGGATCAAACCCATGTCACCTGCACTGGCAGGCGGATTCTTTACCACTGAGCCACCCGGGAAGCCCAACTTTTACTGAATCCTTGAACACATTGAAGGTACTGAGTCAGGCAACCATGAGAATTAGGTCCTAGCACTTTCTACCCTCTCATGATACCTGGAAGAAAGGTGGAGATCATGGCCCAGCTTCTTCAACTGTGTCTCTTGTCTCCACTTCATGGGAGGCAGGTGGTTGTCAAGAGGCAGTTACACTGTCAGTGGCTTATAGCTTCCAGCTTCCTGATCTTAGGTCAGTGTTCTTGAACTCAACAGTGCCAGGGGCCTCCTGAATCCCACTCCTTCAGCCCTTCCAGCGGTTTTCCAGTACTTCATCCCCTGTATTAGATCGTTTCCCACTTAAAGACTTAGTGCTTTTCGTTTTCTGCAGTTAATCCTTCTGAGCGGCCCAGTGCTATCTGTTGGTAAACCAGGGCTGAAGTGGGAGAAAAATTAGTTGATGGGTTGTCGTCACTGATTCTGATTCATGCATGCATGTATTCATTACATGATCCACCCATACAAGAATTTATCAAGTATTTACTACATGCCAGGCAGTATGTTACTGCTGAATAGCTTTGACCTTTCAAGGAATCAGGGTAGTGATGGGAGCAAAAGAGAGAGCTGATAACGTCCATTAATGTCAAACCCTCTTGCAAAGGTCCCTTTACAATGTCCCAGGTTTGAAAGCTCTGATAACTGGTTAGTATGCCTTCATCTCTGTACCATTTAGCCATTCTCTCTATTATCTGCTACAGTTCCTCTTGTAAAACATTTTACACAGATGAAAGCCCTGTGCAGGACTTTCCAGAATCATTTCACTTCTACATTGAGTATCTGTAAATAATTACTTTTACTAGACATCTTACAATACAAGAAGAAGGATACTCCCAGTTAGACACAATAAATATGACATGACTTGTTAGGAATAAAGTATACTTTTTCCTTCTAGAATATAAGATTAAATTATTTTTTAAAAACATGTACTAAAATCCATACAAATGTTAACTAGCAAAAAGGGCATTCAATTGCCTTTAAAAAGAGCCAGGTGTTTAGACTGCCATGACTAAGTATAAGAGAACCTACTATAAGTAAAAATCACAAAAACTCCCTGTGGTTAAAATAGGACTTTCCTGGTGACACAGTGGATAAGAATCCATATGCCAGTGAAGGCAACATGGGTTCTATCCCTGTTACCCCAGCGTATACTTATTTCTTCTCATTACAGATGTCTGTTACTTCACAGACAAATTGATCAGACAACTTTACCAGTAAGTTGCTTCCTACTTATTTCAAGGATGGGTTTACAATTCTTAACCTCATGTCTTAATATTTATGTATTTATTTAGTGCTTAGTCATCAAAGGGTTTCTGCTGCAAGCTGATGGTACAAGGATGGAAAATCAAAGAACATGACTTAAGAGATTCATGAGTGAGTGAAAGTTCCACAGTTGTGTCCAACTCTTTGCAACACCATGGACTGTAGTATGCCAGGCTCCCCTATCCATGGAATTCTCAAGGCAAGAATACTGAAGTGGGTAGCCATCCCCTTCTCCAGGGGGTTTTCCCCACCCAGGGATCAAACCCAGGTCTGGTGTCCCGCACTGCAGGTAATTTCTTTTTTTTTTTTTTTTTGCAGGTAATTTCTTTACCATCTGAACCACCAGGGAAACCTGAAGAGATGTGTAGTGACCATTTATTTTGAATCAGGTGCTATGCTGCCCACATTTCATTGCATATACTGTTTGATAAAATCTCCACCACACTGTGATGATAATAGCATCCTACTGATAAAGGCTAGTGGATGTGATGGAATTCCAGTTGAGCTATTTCAAATCCTGAAAGATGATGCTGTGAAAGTGCTTCACTCAATATGCCAGCAAATTTGGAAAACTTAGCAGTGGCCACAGGACTGGAAAAGGTTAGTTTTCATTCCAATCCCTAAGAAAGGCAATCCCAAAGAATGCTCAAACTACCGCACAATTGCACTCATCTCACATGCTACTAAAGTAATGCTCAAAATTCTCCAAGCCAGGCTTCAGCAATACGTGAACTGTGAACTTCCAGATGTTTAAGCTGGTTTTAGAAAAGGCAGAGGAACCAGAGATCAAATTGCCAACATCCGCTGGATCATCGAAAAAGCAAGAGAGTTCCAGAAAAACATCTATTTCTGCTTTTATTGACTACTCCAAAGCCTTCGACTGTGTGGATCACAATAAACTGTAGGAAATTCTGAAAGAGATGGGAATGCCAGACCACCTGACCTGCCTCTTGAGAAACCTGTATGCAGGTCAGGAAGCAACAGTTAGAACTGGACATGGAACAGCAGACTGGTTTCCAATAGGAAAAGCAGTATGTCAAGGCTGTATATTGTCACCCTGCTTATTTAGCTAATATGCAGAGTACATCATGAGAGATGCTGGGCTGGAAGAAGCACAAGCTGGAATCAAGATTGCCAGGAGAAATATCAATAACCTCAGATATGCAGATGATACCACCCTTATGACAGAAAGTGAACAGGAACTAAAAAGCCTCTTGATGAAAGTGAAAGAGGAGAGTGAAAAAGTTGGCTTAAAGCTCAACATTCAGAAAACTAAGATCATGATATCCGGTCCCATCACTTCATGGGAAATAGATGGGGAAACAATGGAAACAGCATCAGACTTTATTTTTGGAGGCTGCAAAATGCAAAATCACTGCAGATGGTGACTGCAGCCATGAAATTAAAAGACGCTTACTCCTTGGAAGGAAAGTTATGACCAATCTAGACAGCATATCAAAAAGCAGAGACATTACTTTGTCAACAAAGGTCTATCTGGTCAAGGCTGTGGTTTTTCCAGTATTCATGTATGGATGTGAGAGTTGGACTGTGAAGAAAGCTGAGCGCCGAAGAATTGATGCTTTTGAACTGTGGTGTTGGAGAAGACTCTTTACTACAAGGAGATCCAACCAGTCCATCCTAAAGGAGATCAGTCCTGGGTGTTCATTGGAAGGACTGATGCTGAAGCGGAAACTCCAGTACTTTGGCCATCTCATGTGAAGAGCTGACTCATTGGAAAAGACCCTGATGCTGGGAGGGATTGGGGGCAGGAGGAGAAGGGGACACCAGAGGATGAGATGGTTGGATGGCATCATTGACTCGATGGGCATGGGTTTGAGTAAACTCCGGGAGTTGGTGATGGACAGGGAGGCCTGGCGTGCTGCGATTCATGGGGTCACAAAGAGTTGGACATGACTGAGTGACTGAACTGAACTGAACTGATAAAGGCAATAATGACTGAGTAATTACGTCACATGCGAAAGACACACAGCCAGTGAGTCCCAGAGCTATGAGTCCCTCCCATTTCCTACATCAAAGGGGAGTGAAGCTACTCTTCAGTGTCCTTCCTTAATCCTTCAATCACACAGGCCCAGAAAGACTTTGGTTTCCCCTATAGAGAAAGAAAAAAGGGAAATAGTTCAAAATATACAGATATTATCAAGTTGGTACATTACCTCTGTCTCAGGTTTCTGCATCTCAAGGACAAGGTGGGAGGAAAAGGCTTAAACAAAGAGATGAACCTTCTAAATCTCTAATGGTACAATTGAGAGCAACACTGAGGTTTCCACGTTGTGGTAGATAAGCCTCCCTCAAATTACAGCATTTAGGGAAAATTGCCCATCTTGCATTTTTTATAGACAAAGGTTACATGTCTTTATTTTTTTACTGCACAAATTTGGAGCAATTTCTGATTAACAAATTCCTTTTTTAATGCTTTCTATGCGTGGTCTTTCAGAAATCCAATTACAATTCCATTATTGGGAGGCACAAATCAGAAAGTGAAGACATGCTTGCATAAAATTAACATGCCAATGGTTTTTCTTGCATTGATAAGCAAATTTCTTTTCATATCAGAAATGATTCATACAAAGATGCTCATTATAGACATTAGAATCTGTCAGTACATCACACGCTGTACACCCCAATCATGCTGCACCCACCATTTGCCCAACGCAAATAGACTCATAAAATATCTTTTACTAAAAAATGCTTCTTCGGGATATGGGCATATCAGAAAAAGTCTTTCATTTGTAGCTATAAAGTTACCCCTCACCCTTAAATGTGTGATAATCACAGGATTTTTCTGCTCTACTTGGTTCTACTTGATTTGATTTCCAAGTGTTGAGGTGAAGAAGAGATAAGAAAAAGAAAATTATACAAGCTTTATCTTATAGGTGACTTTTACGGGGGAAATCTGTAAGTACACCAAATGATGTTGGAGAACAGTCATAGGAGTAATAGAGCAATGTCCATAAGCAAAGTCTATAATTTTGTCTATAAGCAAAGTAGTCATATTTGTATTAGAATTATTCTTACAAGTTTAAGCAGATATTCACTTGGAGGCTGGATCTAAGGAAATACCAGGCTTTTCCTTCTTTTGCTTTGGAAAAAAATGTGATTAATTTGAATTAGGAAAGGAAATCACAGTTCTAGCACTTGCTAATATATTCCTTCATATGACCCATTTTATTGAGTAAAAGGGGATGGCACATTTTGGACAGAGTCAGCATTAGTCTAAATAATTTGTTTTGGCGGCAATATCCTTGCTAAATGGAGTGAAGACAATTTGGAGCCTTCACTCAAAAGAAAGACTCTTCACTCAGCAATTTTTCCTTAACACATTATCAATAAAGACATCACAATTTCACCCACTTGAGGTCCATGTCATGGGGTAATTTCACTAAAATTGACCACATGACATAAAGAAGACAGCTTGACAATTATACATCTGACTCAGGACTGCCTTATAGTTCTTAACTTTAGTTTTACAATTCTCTTTCCCACCTAGGTGGGAAAGACAGCAATGTGAGGCTCTCTAAGGAGAATCAGATGAGTAATATCAAAAACACTGTGGAGTCCTAAGTACTCAGTGCTTTCAGAAACTCGAGTCTGGGTTATATCTCCATGGGAAGAAAAACATCATGCATATGTTTGGTCAGAAAAGAAAACAATTTCTGAACCGTGCCTCTTAACCCCTCACTAAGGATCCCTGTAACGTGCCTTTGTACTAATAACCCCACAGTTGGATCTCAAGAAAAGAGTTCTGCTTACAAGAAGGCATTCAGATGTGTCATGAAAAATAAACAAGTCAAAAGGGGAGGGCAAAGTAAGAACATATGAAACACGCCATAAACCTTCAACACTGGGAACTCAGCTGTGAAAATAGCTTGTTAAAATCACATCGGAAAAAAAAAAAAAAATCACATCGGGTTTGATTAAAAAAATAAAACAATTCTACAAAAACAGCCACATTTGAAGTCCAACCACTGCTACAAGATAAAATGTAGCCTATAAGGAACTTTCAAGATAGAAATACATGAAGTGTTTAGGAAAACAAAGCTCTGGCTGACCTTATGTGTGAGATCACATTTTATCCCATCTATAAGTGTTTTACTGAAAACCTCAAGTTGAGCAAGTTTGACTTGGTGGGAGAGCATCATAGAAGTGACACATGTCCTCTGTCCAGTATTCTCCACCACAAATGGCCATGCTGAG